>NC_069499.1:544609941-544980774 GCF_027579735.1 Bombina bombina
TTAGTTGGTCTTACTGCTAGCGGTTACGTTATGTTCCTGGAAATAAGCACGCTACAGCTGACAGGCTGAGTGAGAAGGCAGCTCAGAGAGAAGGTCCAGAGAGCAGCGTGGAGTGAGGCCCAGTAAGACTGCAGCGATGAGGATTCGTGTAGCAGGCGTGCTGACAGTGAGAGTCAGCGTGGAGTTAGGACCAGTAAGACTGCAGCGATGAGGATCCGTGTAGCAGGCGTGCTGACAGTGAGAGTCAGCGTGGAGTTAGGACCAGTAAGACTGCAGCGATGAGGATCCGTGTAGCAGGCGTGCTGACAGTGAGAGTCAGCATGAAGACAGTGTGCAGTTGGTCTCAGGATGATGACGCTCAAATGATAGGGCAGAAGGTAAAGGAAAACCTAAAGAGCTGAAAAGGCTGAAGAAATACTATCCAAAAACTCGAAGTAGACAGAGCTGAGCTAATGAGTAAATTACTTTAATACCAAGCAATGAAGAAAACAGATACAGCCCTTAAATAGTGTACAATAGAAGGAAAGTCACGCCTCTTAAAGGGGTATGTTACACCTACAGTCAAGCATGGTGGTGGGAGTGTCATGGTCTGGGCCTGTATGAGTGCTGCCGGCACTGGGAGGTACAGTTTATTAAGGGAACCATGAATGCCAACATGTACTGTGACATACTGAAGCAGAGCATGATCCCCTCCTTTCGGAGACTGGGCCACAGGGGAGTATTCCAACATGATAATGAACCAAAAACACCTCCAAGACAACCACTGCCCTGCTAAAGAAGCTGAGGGTAAAGGTGATGGACTGGCCAACCATGTCTCCAGACCTAAACCCTATTGAGCATCTGTGGGGCATCCTCAAACAGAAGGTGAGGATGCAAGGTCTCTAACATCCACCAGCTCCGTGATGTCATCATGGAGGAGTGGAAGAGGACTCCAGTGGCAACCTGTGAAGCTCTGGTGAACTACATGCCCAAGAGGGTTAATGGAGTGCTGAAAAACATAATTTATGTAAGAACTTACCTGATAAATTAATTTCTTTCATATTGGCATGAGCTAGTGACGTATGGGATATACAATCCTACCAGGAGGGGCAAAGTTTCCCAAACCTCAAAATGCCTATAAATACACCCCTCACCACACCCACAATTCAGTTTAATGAATAGCCAAGATGTGGGGTGATAAAGAAAGGAGTAATAAAGCACCAACAAAGGAATTTGGAAATAATTGTGCTTTATACAAAAAAATCATAACCACCATAAAAAAAGGGTGAGCCTCATGGACTCTTGCCAATATGAAAGAAATGAATTTATCAGGTAAGTTCTTACATAAATTATGTTTTCTTTCATGTAATTGGCAAGAGTCCATGAGCTAGTGACGTATAGGATAGCAATACCCAAGATGTGGAACTCCATGCAAGAGTCACTAGAGAGGGAGGGATAAAAATTAAAACAGCCATTTTCCGCTGAAAAAATTAATCCACAATCCAAAATAAGTTTATTCTCATAAATTAAAGGAAAAAACTCAAAAGCAGAAGAATCAAACTGAAACAGCTGTCTGAAGAAGTTTTCTACCAAAAACTGCTTCCGAAGAAGCAAATATATCAAAATGGTAGAATTTAGTAAATGTATGCAAAGAAGACCAAGTAGCAGCATTGAAAATTTGATCAACTGAAGCTTCATTCTTAAAAGCCCAGGAAGTGGAAACTGATCTAGTAGAATGAGCTGTAATTCTCTGAGGCGGGGCTTGACCCGACTCCAAAATAGGCTTGATGAATCAAAAGCTTTAACCACGAAACCAAAGAAACGTCAGAAACCTTCTGACCTTTCCTAGAACCAGAAAAGATAACAAATAGACTAGAAGTCTTCCTGAAATATTTAGTAGCTTCAACATAATATTTCAGAGCTCTCACCACATCCAAAAAATGTAAAGTTCTCTCCAAAGAATTCTTAGGATTAGGACACAAGGAAGGAACACCAATTTCTCTATTAATGGTGTTAGAATTCACAACCTTAGGTAAGAATTTAAATGAAGTCTGCAAAACTGCCTTATCCTGATTAAAAAATTAGAAAAGGAGAATCACAAGAGAGAGCGGATAATTCAGAGACTCTTCTAGCAGAAGAGATGGACAAAAGAAACAATACTTTCCGAGAAAGTAGTTTAATGTCCAAAGAATACATAGGCTCAAACGGAGGAGCCTGTAAAGCCTTCAAAACCAAATTAAGACTCCAAGGAGGAGAGATTGAATTAATGACAGGCTTGATACGAACCAAAGCCTGCACAAAACAATGAATATCAGGAAGTTTAGCAATCGTTCTGTGAAATAAAACAGAAAGAGTAGATATTTGTCCTTTCAAGGAACTTGCAGACAAACCTTTATCCAAACCATCCTGGAGAAACTGTAAAATTCTAGGAAGTCTAAAAGAATGCCAAGAGAATTTATGAGAAGAACACCATGAAATCTAAGTCTTCTAAACTCAATAATAAATCTTTCTAGAAACAGATTTACAAGCCTGCAACATAGTATTAATCATGGAGTCAGAAAAACCTCTATGACTAAGCACTAAGCGTTCAATTTCCATACCTTTAAATTGAATGATTTGAAATCCTGATGGAAAAACGGACCTTGAGATAGAAGGTCTGGCCTTAATGGAAGTGGCAGATACGGATAGGGTATAGCGCTAGACCAAAAACCTACTTAGCCTCACTAAAGGTTATTGTCTCCTCCCTAGACAATAGAGAATTAAGAATGTAAAATCAGTGGATATAGGAGGCGCTATAGAGCCGTAGGATATATAGATATAAATAAATGTAAAATTCACTGTATCGTGACCAGTTAAAACATTCAAAAAATTAAAAATCCAAAATTCCAATGACCCTTAAGGGATACGTTAAAATACTATTTATGTGCAAAATCTGTGATAAAAAATCGGTGATAATTAAAAATAAAGGAAAATATCTACGTATATATATATATATAAAAACAATTTATCCAAGTGAAAAATCAAAGTGAAATAAATGCAGTATCAAAGTGCAATCAATGATCAAGTGACAATAATTAGTAAAACACAGATGTGATATTTAATAAGTCAATGCATAAAAACAGAATTTATGCTTACCTGATAAATTACTTTCTCCAACGGTGTGTCCGGTCCACGGCGTCATCCTTACTTGTGGGATATTCTCTTCCTCAACAGGAAATGGCAAAGAGTCCCAGCAAAGCTGGTCACATGATCCCTCCTAGGCTCCGCCCACCCCAGTCATTCGACCGACGGACAGGAGGAAATATATATAGGAGAAACCATATGATACCGTGGTGACTGTAGTTAGAGAAAATAATTCATCAGACCTGATTAAAAAACCAGGGCGGGCCGTGGACCGGACACACCGTTGGAGAAAGTAATTTATCAGGTAAGCATAAATTCTGTTTTCTCCAACATTGGTGTGTCCGGTCCACGGCGTCATCCTTACTTGTGGGAACCAATACCAAAGCTTTAGGACACGGATGAAGGGAGGGAGCAAATCAGGTCACCTAAACGGAAGGCACCACAGCTTGCAAAACCTTTCTCCCAAAAATAGCCTCCGAAGAAGCAAAAGTATCAAATTTGTAAAATTTGGCAAAAGTGTGCAGTGAAGACCAAGTCGCTGCCTTACATATCTGGTCAACAGAAGCCTCGTTCTTGAAGGCCCATGTGGAAGCCACAGCCCTAGTGGAGTGAGCTGTGATTCTTTCAGGAGGCTGCCGTCCGGCAGTCTCATAAGCCAAACGGATAATGCTTTTAAGCCAAAAGGAAAGAGAGGTAGAAGTCGCTTTTTGACCTCTCCTTTTACCAGAATAAACAACAAACAAGGAAGATGTTTGTCTGAAATCTTTAGTAGCCTCTAAATAGAACTTTAGAGCACGGACAACGTCCAAATTGTGTAACAAACGTTCCTTCTTTGAAACTGGATTCGGACACAAAGAAGGTACAACTATCTCCTGGTTAATATTTTTGTTAGAAACAACTTTAGGAAGAAAACCAGGCTTAGTACGCAAAACCACCTTATCTGCATGGAACACCAGATAAGGAGGAGAACACTGCAGAGCAGATAACTCTGAAACTCTTCTAGCAGAAGAAATTGCAACCAAAAACAAAACTTTCCAAGATAGTAACTTAATATCTACGGAATGTAAGGGTTCAAACGGAACCCCTTGAAGAACTGAAAGAACTAGATTTAGACTCCAGGGAGGAGTCAAAGGTCTGTAAACAGGCTTGATCCTAACCAGAGCCTGAACAAATGCTTGAACATCTGGCACAGCTGCCAGTCTTCTGTGTAGTAAGACAGATAAAGCAGAGATCTGTCCCTGTAGAGAACTTGCAGATAAACCTTTCTCCAAACCTTCTTGAAGAAAGGAGAGTATCTTAGGAATTTTTATCTTATTCCATGGGAATCCTTTGGATTCACACCAACAGATATATTTTTTCCATATTTTATGGTAAATTTTTCTAGTTACAGGTTTTCTGGCCTGAACCAGAGTATCTATCACCGAATCTGAAAACCCACGCTTTGATAGAATCAAGCGTTCAATCTCCAAGCCGTCAGTTGGAGGGAGACCAGATTTGGGTGTTCGAATGGACCTTGAACAAGAAGGTCCTGTCTCAAAGGTAGCTTCCATGGTGGAGCCGATGACATATTCACCAGGTCTGCATACCAAGTCCTGCGTGGCCACGCAGGAGCTATCAAGATCACCGAGGCCCTCTCCTGATTGATCCTGGCTATCAGCCTGGGAATGAGAGGAAACGGTGGGAATACGTAAGCTAGGTTGAAAGTCCAAGGTGCTACTAGTGCATCTACTAGAGTCGCCTTGGGATCCCTGGATCTGGACCCGTAGCAAGGAACCTTGAAGTTCTGACGAGACGCCATCAGATCCATGTCTGGAATGCCCCATAATTGAGTTATTTGGGCAAAGATTTCCGGATGGAGTTCCCACTCCCCCGGATGAAATGTCTGACGACTCAGAAAATCCGCTTCCCAATTTTCCACTCCTGGGATGTGGATCGCAGACAAGTGGCAGGAGTGATCCTCCGCCCATTGAATTATTTTGGTCACTTCTTTCATCGCCAGGGAACTCTTTGTTCCCCCTTGATGATTGATATAAGCAACAATCGTCATGTTGTCTGATTGGAACCTTATGAATTTGGCCTTTGCTAGTTGAGGCCAAGCTCTGAGAGCATTGAATATCGCTCTCAGTTCCAGAATGTTTATCGGGAGAAGAGACTCTTCCCGAGACCATAGACCCTGAGCTTTCAGGGATTCCCAGACCGCACCCCAGCCCACTAGACTGGCGTCGGTCGTGACAATGACCCACTCTGGCCTGCGGAAGCTCATTCCCTGTGACAGATTGTCCAGGGTCAGCCACCAACGAAGTGAATCTCTGGTCTTTTGGTCTACTTGAATCATCGGAGACAAGTCTGTATAATCCCCATTCCACTGTCTGAGCATGCACAGTTGTAATGGTCTTAGATGAATTCGTGCAAAAGGAACTATGTCCATTGTTGCAACCATCAATCCTATTACTTGCATGCACTGCGCTATGGAAGGACGAGGAACAGAATGAAGTACTTGACGAGAGCTTAGAAGTTTTGATTTTCTGACCTCTGTCAGAAAAATCCTCATTTCTAAGGAATCTATTATTGTTCCCAAGAAGGGAACTCTTGTTGACGGGGACAGAGAACTTTTTTCTTTGTTCACCTTCCATCCGTGAGATCTGAGAAAGGCTAGGACGATGTCCGTATGAGCCTTTGCTTTTGACAGGGACGACGCTTGAATTAGGATGTCGTCCAAGTAAGGTACTACTGCAATGCCCCTTGGTCTTAGAACCGCTAGAAGGGACCCTAGTACCTTTGTGAAAATCCTTGGAGCAGTGGCTAATCCGAATGGAAGTGCCACAAACTGGTAATGCTTGTCCAGAAAAGCGAACCTTAGGAACTGATGATGTTCCTTGTGGATAGGAATATGTAGGTACGCATCCTTTAAGTCCACGGTAGTCATAAATTGACTTTCCTGGATGGTGGGTAGGATCGTTCGAATAGTTTCCATTTTGAACGATGGTACCCTGAGAAATTTGTTTAGGATCTTCAGATCCAAAATTGGTCTGAATGTTCCCTCTTTTTTGGGAACTACGAACAGATTGGAATAAAATCCCATTCCTTGATCTCTTATTGGAACTGGATGTATCACTCCCATCTTTAACAGGTCTTCTACACAATGTAAGAATGCCTGTCTCTTTATTTGGTTTGAGGATAAGTGAGATCTGTGGAACCTTCCCCTTGGGGGTAGTTCCTTGAATTCCAGGAGATAACCTTGAGAAACTATTTCTAGCGCCCAAAGATCCTGAACATCTCTTGCCCAAGCCTGAGCAAAGAGAGAGAGTCTGCCCCCCACTAGATCCGGTCCCGGATCGGGGGCTATCCCTTCATGCTGTTTTGGTAGCAGTGGTAGGCTTCTTGGCCTGCTTACCCTTGTTCCAGCCTTGCATTGGTTTCCATGCTGGTTTGGGCTGTGAGGCATTACCCTCTTGCTTAGAGGATGCAGAATTAGAGGCTGGTCCGTTTCTGCGAAAGGGACGAAAATTAGGCTTATTTTTAGCCTTAAAAGACCTATCCTGTGGGAGGGCGTGGCCCTTTCCCCCAGTGATGTCTGAAATAATCTCTTTCAAATCTGGTCCAAATAATGTTTTACCTTTGAAAGGAATGTTAAGCAATTTTGTCTTGGAAGACACATCCGCTGACCAAGACTTTAGCCAAAGCACTCTGCGCGCCACGATAGCAAACCCTGAATTTTTCGCCGCTAATCTAGCTAATTGCAAAGCGGCATCCAAAACAAAAGAGTTAGCCAATTTAAGTGCATGAACTCTGTCCATAACCTCCTCATATGAAGATTCTCTACTGAGCGACTTTTCTAGTTCCTCGAACCAGAAACACGCTGCCGTAGTGACAGGAACAATGCATGAAATTGGTTGTAGAAGGTAACCCTGCTGTACAAAAATCTTTTTAAGCAAACCCTCTAATTTTTTATCCATAGGATCTTTGAAAGCACAACTATCTTCGATAGGAATAGTAGTGCGTTTGTTTAGAGTAGAAACCGCCCCCTCGACCTTGGGGACTGTCTGCCATAAGTCCTTTCTGGGGTCGACTATAGGAAATAATTTCTTAAATATAGGGGGGGGGGGAACAAAAGGTATGCCGGGCTTTTCCCACTCTTTATTTACTATGTCCGCCACCCGCTTGGGTATAGGAAAAGCGTCGGGGGGCACCGGAACCTCTAGGAACTTGTCCATCTTACATAATTTCTCTGGAATGACCAAATTGTTGAGATTTCTCCATCAGACAAAACCTCCCTCATGGCCCCTTGAGATTGGTGTGAGGGTATGTCGGAACAGTTATCATCAGCGCCCTCTTGCTCTTCAGTGTTTAAAACAGAGCAATCGCGCTTTCTCTGATAAGTAGGCATTTTGGATAAAAGATTTGCTATGGAGTTATCCATTACAGCCGTTAATTGTTGCATGGTAATAAGTATTGGCGCACTAGATGTACTAGGGGCCTCGTGTGTGGGCAAAACTGGTGTAGACACAATAGGGGATGATGTAGTATCATGTTTACTCCCCTCATTTGAGGAATCATCTTGGGCAATATCATTATCTGTGGCATTACTGTCCTTACTTTGTTTGGACACTATGGCACAATTATCACATAAATTTAAATGGGGAGACACATTGGCTTTCATACATATAGAACATAGCTTATCTGAAGGTACAGACATGTTAAACAGGCTTAAACTTGTCAACAAAGCACAAAAAACGTTTTAAAATAAAACCGTTACTGTCTCTTTAAATTTCAAACTGAAAACACTTTATTACTGAATATGTGAAAAAGTATAAAGGAATTGTTCAAAAATTACCAAAATTTCACCACAGTGTCTTAAAGCATTAAAAGTATTGCACACCAAATTTCAGAGCTTTAACCCTTAAAATAATGGAACCGGAGCCGTTTTTAAATTTAACCCCTATACAGTCCCAGCTATATGCTTTGCTGAGACCCAACCAAGCCCAGAGGGGAATACGATACCAAATGACGCCTTCTAGAAGCTTTTTTAGTGGTTCTTAGATCCTCACACATGCATCTGCATGCCTTGCTCTCCAAAAACAACTGCACAGTAATGGCGCGAAAATGAGGCTCAGTCTATAACTAGAAAGGCCCCCAGACTAAAAAAGGTGTCCAACACAGTGCCTGCCGTTTTTTTAAACGTTCCCCAAGATTATAATGCCAATTATTAGCTAGAATCTGCATAATATGCCCCAATAAAGCAATCGTTTTAGCCCATAAAAATGTCTACCAGTTTTTAAGCCCTTTTTTAAGCCCTTTATTCTTTTATGTTTGACTAAGAAAATGGCTTACCGGTCCCCATGAGGGGAAATGACAGCCTTCCAGCATTACATGGTCTTGTTAGAAATATGGCTAGTCATACCTTAAGCAGAAAAGTCTGCTAACTGTTTCCCCCAACTGAGGCCGAGAGTATCAGCATTGCAGGGGGAATCTGGGGATGACCGTGACATGACCACACAAGCTCCTGATTCCCAGAACTGTCAGGCTGCTTAATCCCCCTGCAATGCTGATACTCTCGGCCACCTAATAGTGCCTAGTGTCCTGGAAACAGTTACCTGCGGAAAGGTGTTGTAGCAATAGCGAATCACCTGTGCAGAGAGTGGATTTAAGGGCAAAGGTTGCAGGAAGTAGCATCTTGAAAAAGAACCAGAAGGGGTTGAAACGTGTAGAGGACTTACATGCTACTGTTTGCGATTATTTGGAGGACTGAAGCTGAAGTGAACTCTCTGTACCCTGGCGTACAGAGGACATCCTGTGGAAACAAACACTTGCGCAAGTGGTCACCTAGGATCCGGAACCGGGTGACGTCACTCACGGGATTTTCGCTGAGCAGACATCTAAAGGACCAGCCGGAGTGTCGGGCCAGGTAAGGAGATCGCTGGCAGACACTTGTAAGAAGGTAGGAGAGCCTCCCGGCTAAGTTATAAATACTTGATTGCCTTTAACTAAGAGAACATTAAGGAAGGAGCTCTATACCATTGTGGGCTTTTATTTGTGACCAAATAAGACTGGGGATATAACGGCACCATTCAGAAACATTAACATTTATATCTTTGGATTTACAATAATTAAACCCACATTGTCATTCCGGACCATCTTCTTTGGGGGATCCCCTTGAACTACTAACACCAAGATTAGAACACAGTCATTATAGGTGTTCTATGCCAGCCCCATTTGATTTGGGGAATCTGAGGGGTTATGTATAGTGTGTATGTTTAACCGGTTTTACTTTATTTTATGTATGATTGATTGTTATATGGATTGTTTGTGTCAACCTTTTATGCATTGACTTATTAAATATCACATCTGTGTTTTACTAATTATTGTCACTTGATCATTGATTGCACTTTGATACTGCATTTATTTCACTTTGATTTTTCACTTGGATAAATTGTTTTTATATATATATATACGTAGATATTTTCCTTTATTTTTAATTATCACCAATTTTTTATCACAGATTTTGCACATAAATAGTATTTTAACGTATCCCTTAAGGGTCATTGGACTTAATGGAAGTGGCCAAGGTTGGCAACTGGACATCTGAACAAGACCATGCTGGAGCCACCAGCAGCACAAATGATTGCTCCATGATGATTTTGGAGATCACTCTTGGAAGAAGAACTAGAGGTGGGAAAATATAAGCCGGTTGATAACACCAAGGAAGTGTCAACGCATCTTCTGCTTCCACCTGAGGATCCCTGGACCTGGACAGATACCTGGGAAGTTTCTTGTTTAGATGAGATGCCATCAGATCTATTTCTGGAAGCCCCCACATCTGAACAACTTGAAAAAAACACATCTGGGTGGAGAGACCATTCTCCCAGATGTAAAGTCTGACGACTGATGTAATCCGCTTCCCAATTGTCTATACCTGGGATATGAACTGCAGAAATTAGACAGGAGCTGGATTCCGCCCAAAAAAGTATCCAAGATACTTCTTTCATAGCTTGAGGACTGTGAGTCCCACCCTGATGATTGACATATGTCACAGTTGTGATATTGTCTGTCTGAAAACAAATTAACGGTTCTCTCTTCAACAGAGGCCAAAACTGAAGAGCCCTGAGAATCGCATGGAGTTCCAAAATATTTAATGGTAATCTCGCCTCTTGAGATTTCCAAACCCCTTATGCTGTCAGAGATCCCCAAACAGCTCCCCAACCTGAAAGACTCGCATCTGTTGTGATCACAGTCCAGGTTGGATGAAAAAAAGAGGCCCCTAGAATTATACAATGGTGATCTAACCACCAAGTCAGAGAAAGTCAAACATTGGGATTTAAGGATATCAATTGTGATATCTTTGTATAATCCCTGCACCAATGGTTAAGTATACAAAGCTGGAGAGGTCTCATATGAAAACGAGCAAAGGGGATCACATCCGATGCTGTAGTCATGAGACCTAAAACTTCCATGCACATAGCTACTGAAGAGAATGACTGAGACTGAAGGATCTGACAGGCTGCAACCAATTTCAAACGTTTCTTGTCTGTTAGAGACAAAGTCATGGACACTGAATCTATCTGGAAACCTAAAAAAGGTTACCTTTGTCTGAGGAATCAAAAACATTTTGGTAAATTGATCCTCCAACCATGTCTTCAAAGAAACAACAGTAGTTGATTTGTGTGAGATTCTGCAGAACGTAAAGACTGAGCAAGTACCAAGATATCATCCAAATAAGGAAACACCACAACACCCCGCTCTCTGATAACAAAGAGTAGGACACCGAGAACCTTTGAAAAGATTCTTAGAGCTGTCGCTAGGCCAAAAAGGAAGAGCAGTAATAATCCAAAGAGGTTGTGCGGACTATGATAGTGTTATATTCAATTATAACAATGTAACTCTTGTGAAAAATCCCCTGTCCTGGGGTCCCACCAAACACGGATATCACAGAGTATAAAGGTTAATAACCATTTATTATATAAACAAGCAAGACTGATATATAACTTATATATATGAAATTATACATGAATATTTTTTCATGATAGTCTTTGTGAAAATGTGCATTTATCTTGTATACCTTTAATATGGAAAGGCTGTTGATTATGTTTAAAAGCTGTTTTTATGCAGGAACAACTAAGTTGTAACAATTGTGATACATATTATTGTCTACGTACAGGTCTTAGCATAATTGGTTCCCATTTTAAGTTTTCTTTTTGCATTTTAATTTAATTTGTATTTTACATTTTGTATCTTTGTATTTTATAATCACGTTGTCACATCATGGGAGTCTTTGTTAAGTTCATTTGCAACTATATTGAAAATACTGACAAACATGAAACAGTTAAAGTGCAGGTGTACTCTGCTTTTCTTTGCTTGAATGCGATTGGACTTTTCAAATTTTCCCTGGTGTTTTAACAGCTGATTGTAGTGTTCTCCAATTGCTCTGATGAACTGCCAGTAAGGCAGGAAACGTGTCAGCGGTGGAGTCTCAAAGTGTGCTGTGCCAGGTCTGTTTTAATGAATCCAATAAAGTGATATTTTAACTTTTATCATCTCTCTCTCTAATTATCCTGAAGCATACTGAACTGTGATAATTGCATGGTGTTCGTTCTTCTTGCAAAAAGGAAGAGCAACAAATTGGTAATGCTTGTCTAGAAAAGAGAATCTCAGGAACTGATAGCGATCTGGATGAATCAGAATATGAAGATATGCATCCTGTAAGTCTATTGTGGGCATATAATGCCCTTGCTGAACAAAAGGCAGAATAGACCTTATAGTCACCATCTTGAAAGTTGGTACTCTTACATATCGATTCAAAATTTTTAGATCCAAAATTGGTCTGAATGAATTTTCTTTCTTTGGGACAATGAATAGATTTGAATAAAACCCCAGACCCTGTTCCTGAAACGGAACTGGCATGATTACCCCAGATAAATCCAGGTCTGAAACACACTTCAGGAAAGCCTGAGCCTTTACTGGGTTTGCTGGAATGCGTGAGAGAAATAAATCTTCTCACAGGCGGTCTTACTCTGAATCCTATTCTGTACCCCTGAGAGACAATATTCTGAATCCAATGATTTTGGACCGAATTGATCCAAACATCTTTGAAAAATCTTAATCTGCCCCCTACCAGCTAAGCTGGAATAAGGGCCGCACCTTCATGCGGACTTGGGGGCTGACTTTGATCTCTTAAATGGTTTGGATTTATTCCAATTTGAAGAAGGCTTCCAATTGGAAACAGATTCCTTGGGGGAAGAATTAGGTTTCTGTTCCTATTTAAGAACGAAAATGGTTAGAAGCTTTATATTTACCCTTAGATCTTTATCCTGAGGCAAAAAAAACTCACTTCCCCCCAGTGACAGTTGAAATTATTGAATCCAACTGTGAACCAAATAATTTATTACCTTGGAAAGAAAGAGATAGCAATCTGGACTTAGAAGTCATATCAGCATTCCAAGATTTAAGCCACAAAGCTCTCCTAGCTAAAAATAGCTAAAGACATAGATTTAACATCAATTTTGATGATATCAAAAAATGGCATCACAAATGAAATTATTAGCATGATGAATCAAGTTAACAATGCTAGACAAATCATGATCCGATACTTGTTGCGCTAAAGTTTCCAACCAAAAAGTTGAAGCAGCTGCAACATCAGCCAAAGAAATTGCAGGCCTAAGAAGAAGACCTGAAAATAAATAAGCTTTCCTTAGATAAGATTCAAGTTTCCTATCTAAAGGATCTTTAAAAGAAGTACTATCTTCCGTAGGAATAGTAGTACATTTAGCAAGAGTAGAGATAGCCCCATCAACTTTGGGGATCTTTTCCCAAAACTCCAAACTAACTGCTGGCAAAGGATACAATTTTTTAAACCTTAAAGAATGAATAAAAGAAGTACCAGGCCTATTCCATTTCTTAGAAATCATATGAGAAATAGCATCAGGAACTGGAAAAACCTCTGGAATAACCATAGGAGGTTTATAAACAGATTTTAAACGTTTACTAGTTTTAATATCAAGAGGACTAGTCTCCTCAATATCCAATATAATCAACACTTCTTCAACAAAGAATGAATGTACTCTATTTTAAATAAATAAGTAGATTTGTCAGTGTCAATATCTGAGGAAGGATCTTCTGAATCAGATAGATCCTCATCAGAGGAGGATAATTCAGTATGTTGTCGGTCATTTGAAATGTCATCAACTTTATGAGAAGTTTTAAAAGACCTTTACATTTATTAGAAGGCGGGATGGCAGACAAAGCCTTCTGAATAGAATCAGCAATAAATTCTTATAAATTCACAGGTATATCTTGTACATTAGATGTTAAAATAACAGCAACAGGCAATGTACTATTACTGATGGACACATTCTCTGCATGTAAAAGTTTATCATGACAACATATAAAGCAAAATGATCAATTTCCTTATATGGCAGTTTCAGGAATGGGAAAAAAATGCAAACAGCATAGCCCTATGATAGAGAAAAAAGGCAAGAGGCATATAGGAATGGGGTTTAAAAGAATGAAAGTATTTGGCGGCAAGTATGACGCACAAACAGAGATTTTTTAATTTTTTTAGCCACTAACAACATCCGGAAATGACACACTCGCGCCATTGAATATGCAACCTTGTGAAAGGACTCGACGCAGGAAATGATGAATTTGCGTCATCGAAAGTAAGTTCGCGCCAAAAAAATCTTGCGCCAAAAATGCCGCAATATAGTTTGGCATTTTGCGCCCTCGCAAGCCTAATTCTGCCCGCGAATTTAAAATGACAGTCAATTGAAAAAAGACTATACCCCAGGTAAGAAATACATTTTCATAAAAAATGCATTTCCCAGATATGAAACTGACAGTCTGCAAAAGGAAACATACTGAAACCTGAATCATGGCAAATATAAGTACAATACATATATTTAGAACATTATATAAATACATAAAGTGCCAAACCATAGCTGAGTGTCTTAAGTAATGAAAACATACTTACCAAAAGACACCCATCCACATATAGCAGATAGCAAAACCAGTACTGAAACAGTTATCAGTAGAGGTAATGGAATATGAGAGTATATCGTCGATCTGAAAAGGGAGGTAGGAGATGAATCTCTACGACCGATAACAGAGAACCTAAGAAATAGATCTCCCATGAGACCAACCGTTGTATTCAAAAGGTGATACTCCCTTCACATCCCTCTGACATTCACTGTATTCTGAGAGGAATCGGGCTTCAAAATGCTGAGAAGCGCATATCAACGTAGAAATCTTAGCACAAACTTACTTCAAAAGTTTGTAAAACTGAATTGTGGGTGTGGTGAGGGGTGTATTTATAGGCATTTTGAGGTTTGGGAAACTTTGCCCCTCCTGGTAGGATTGTATATCCCATACGTCACTAGCTCATGGACTCTTGCCAATTACATGAAAGAAAATAATGGTGGCCACGCAAAATATTGACACTTTGGCCCCAATTTGGACATTTCCACTTAGGGGTGTACTCACTTTTGTTTGTTGCCAATGGTTTAGACATTAATGGCTGTGTGTTGAGTTATTTTGAGGGGACAGCAAATTTACACTGTTATACAAGCTGTGCACTCACTACTTTATATTGTAGCACAGTGTCATTTCTTCAGTGTTGTCACATGAAAAGATATAAAATATTTACAAAAATGTAAGGGGTGTACTCAATTTTGTTAGATACTGTATATATATATATATATATATATATATATATATATATATATATATATATATACATACACACACGCAATTTGAAGATTGCAGCACTCTCACAAACTCCTGCAGACTCAGCTATATTCAGACCAGGGTGCATCAAGGATACAATAAATGAAAGAAATAAATGCGCTGTCTGGATTTAAAAGTTTCAAATAAGCTTTACTGTGTGACACAGTAAAGCTTATTTTAAACTTTTAAATCCAGAGAGTGCATTTATTTCTTTTATATACAGTATAACATAATTTATGTAAGAACTTACCTGATAAATTCATTTCTTTCATATTAGCAAGAGTCCATGAGCTAGTGACGTATGGGATATACATTCCTACCAGGAGGGGCAAAGTTTCCCAAACCTCAAAATGCCCATAAATACACCCCTCACCACACCCACAATTCAGTTTAACGAATAGCCAAGAAGTGGGGTGATAAAAAAGTGCGAAAGCATATAAAATAAGGAATTGGAATAATTGTGCTTTATACAAAATCATAACCACCATAAAAAAGGGCGGGCCTCATGGACTCTTGCTAATATGAAAGAAATGAATTTATCAGGTAAGTTCTTACATAAATTATGTTTTCTTTCATGTAATTAGCAAGAGTCCATGAGCTAGTGACGTATGGGATAATGACTACCCAAGATGTGGATCTTTCCACACAAGAGTCACTAGAGAGGGAGGGATAAAATAAAGACAGCCAATTCCTGCTGAAAATAATCCACACCCAAAATAAAGTTTAACGAAAAACATAAGCAGAAGATTCAAACTGAAACCGCTGCCTGAAGTACTTTTCTACCAAAAACTGCTTCAGAAGAAGAAAATACATCAAAATGGTAGAATTTAGTAAAAGTATGCAAAGAGGACCAAGTTGCTGCTTTGCAGATCTGGTCAACCGAAGCTTCATTCCTAAACGGCCAGGAAGTAGAAACTGACCTAGTAGAATGAGCTGTAATTCTCTGAGGCGGAGTTTTACCCGACTCAACATAGGCAAGATGAATTAAAGATTTCAACCAAGATGCCAAAGAAATGGCAGAAGCTTTCTGGCCTTTTCTAGAACCGGAAAAGATAACAAATAGACTAGAAGTCTTACGAAAAGATTTCGTAGCTTCAACATAATATTTCAAAGCTCTAACAACATCCAAAGAATGCAACGATTTCTCCTTAGAATTCTTAGGATTAGGACATAATGAAGGAACCACAATTTCTCTACTAATGTTGTTGGAATTCACAACTTTAGGTAAAAATTCAAAAGAAGTTCGCAACACCGCCTTATCCTGATGAAAAATCAGAAAAGGAGACTCACAAGAAAGAGCAGATAATTCAGAAACTCTTCTGGCAGAAGAGATGGCCAAAAGGAACAAAACTTTCCAAGAAAGTAATTTAATGTCCAATGAATGCATAGGTTCAAAGGGAGGAGCTTGAAGAGCTCCCAGAACCAAATTCAAACTCCAAGGAGGAGAAATTGACTTAATGACAGGTTTTATACGAACCAAAGCTTGTATAAAACAATGAATATCAGGAAGAATAGCAATCTTTCTGTGAAAAAGAACAGAAAGAGCAGAGATTTGTCCTTTCAAAGAACTTGCGGACAAACCCTTATCTAAACCATCCTGGAGAAACTGTAAAATTCTCGGTATTCTAAAAGAATGCCAGGAAAAATGATGAGAAAGACACCAAGAAATATAAGTCTTCCAGACTCTATAATATATCTCTCGAGATACAGATTTACGAGCCTGTAACATAGTATTAATCACAGAGTCGGAGAAACCTCTTTGACCAAGAATCAAGCGTTCAATCTCCATACCTTTAAATTTAAGGATTTCAGATCCTGATGGAAAAAAGGACCTTGTGACAGAAGGTCTGGTCTTAACGGAAGAGTCCACGGTTGGCAAGAGGCCATCCGGACAAGATCCGCATACCAAAACCTGTGAGGCCATGCCGGAGCTACCAGCAGAACAAACGAGCATTCCTTCAGAATCTTGGAGATTACTCTTGGAAGAAGAACTAGAGGCGGAAAGATATAGGCAGGATGATACTTCCAAGGAAGTGATAATGCATCCACTGCCTCCGCCTAAGGATCCCGGGATCTGGACAGATACCTGGGAAGTTTCTTGTTTAGATGGGACGCCATCAGATCTATTTCTGGAAGTTCCCACATTTGAACAATCTGAAGAAATACCTCTGGGTGAAGAGACCATTCGCCCGGATGCAACGTTTGGCGACTGAGATAATCCGCTTCCCAATTGTCTACACCTGGGATATGAACCGCAGAGATTAGACAGGAGCTGGATTCCGCCCAAACCAAAATTCGAGATACTTCTTTCATAGCCAGAGGACTGTGAGTCCCTCCTTGATGATTGATGTATGCCACAGTTGTGACATTGTCTGTCTGAAAACAAATGAACGATTCTCTCTTCAGAAGAGGCCAAAACTGAAGAGCTCTGAAAATTGCACGGAGTTCCAAAATATTGATCGGTAATCTCACCTCCTGAGATTCCCAAACTCCTTGTGCCGTCAGAGATCCCCACACAGCTCCCCAACCTGTGAGACTTGCATCTGTTGAAATTACAGTCCAAGTCGGAAGCACAAAAGAAGCCCCCTGAATTAAACGATGGTGATCCGTCCACCATGTTAGAGAGTGTCGAACAATCGGTTTTAAAGATATTAATTGAGATATCTTCGTGTAATCCTTGCACCATTGCTTCAGCATACAGAGCTGAAGAGGTCGCATGTGAAAACGAGCAAAGGGGATCGCGTCCGATGCAGCAGTCATAAGACCTAGAATTTCCATGCATAAGGCTACCGAAGGGAATGATTGTGACTGAAGGTTTCGACAAGCTGCAATCAACTTTAGACGTCTCTTGTCTGTTAAAGACAGAGTCATGGACACTGAATCCATCTGGAAACCCAGAAAGGTTACCCTTGTCTGAGGAATCAAAGAACTTTTTGGTAAATTGATCCTCCAACCATGATCTTGAAGAAACAACACAAGTCGATTCGTATGAGATTCTGCTAAATGTAAAGACTGAGCAAGTACCAAGATATCGTCCAAATAAGGAAATACCACAATACCCTGTTCTCTGATTACAGACAGCAGGGCACCGAGAACCTTTGTAAAAATTCTTGGAGCTGTAGCTAGGCCAAACGGCAGAGCCACAAACTGGTAATGCTTGTCCAGAAACGAGAATCTCAGGAACTGATAATGATCTGGATGAATCGGAATATGCAGATATTCATCCTGTAAATCTATTGTGGACATATAATTCCCTTGCTGAACAAAAGGTAAGATAGTCCTTACAGTTACCATCTTGAATGTTGGTATCCTTACATAATGATTCAATATTTTTAGATCCAGAACTGGTCTGAAAGAATTCTCCTTCTTTGGTACAATGAAGAGATTTGAATAAAACCCCATCCCCTGTTCCAGAACTGGAACTGGCATAAATACTCCAGTCAACTCTAGATCTGAAACACATTTCAGAAATGCTTGAGCTTTTACTGGATTTACTGGGACACGGGAAAGAAAAAATCTCTTTGCAGGAGGTCTCAACTTGAAACCAATTCTGTACCCTTCTGAAACAATGCTCTGAATCCAAAGATTGTGAACAGAATTGATCCAAATTTCCTTGAAAAAACGTAACCTGCCCCCTACCAGCTGAGCTGGAATGAGGGCCGCACCTTCATGTGGACTTAGAAGCAGGCTTTGCCTTTCTAGCTGGCTTGGATTTATTCCAGACTGGAGATGGTCTCCAAACTGAAACTGCTCCTGAGGATGAAGGATCAGGCTTTTGTTCTTTGTTGAAACGAAAGGAACGAAAACGATTATTAGCCCTGTTTTTACCTTTAGATTTTTTATCCTGTGGTAAAAAAGTTCCTTTCCCACCAGTAACAGTTGAAATAATGGAATCCAACTGAGAACCAAATAATTTGTTACCCTGGAAAGAAATGGAAAGTAAAGTTGATTTAGAAGCCATATCAGCATTCCAAGTTTTAAGCCATAAAGCTCTTCTAGCTAAAATAGCTAGAGACATAAACCTGACATCAACTCTGATAATATCAAAAATGGCATCACAGATAAAATTATTAGCATGCTGAAGAAGAATAATAATATCATGAGAATCACGATGTGTTACTTGTTGCGCTAAAGTTTCCAACCAAAAAGTTGAAGCTGCAGCAACATCAGCCAAAGATATAGCAGGTCTAAGAAGATTACCTGAACACAGATAAGCTTTTCTTAGAAAGGATTCAATTTTCCTATCTAGAGGATCCTTAAACGAAGTACCATCTGACGTAGGAATAGTAGTACGTTTAGCAAGGGTAGAAATAGCCCCATCAACTTTAGGGATCTTGTCCCAAAATTCTAATCTGTCAGACGGCACAGGATATAATTGCTTAAAACGTTTAGAAGGAGTAAATGAATTACCCAAATTATCCCATTCTTTGGAAATTACTGCAGAAATAGCATTAGGAACAGGAAAAACTTCTGGAATAACCACAGGAGCTTTAAATACCTTATCTAAACGTTTAGAATTAGTATCAAGAGGACCAGAATCCTCTATTTCTAAAGCAATTAGTACTTCTTTAAGTAAAGAACGAATAAATTCCATTTTAAATAAATATGAAGATTTATCAGCATCAACCTCTGAGACAGAATCCTCTGAACCAGAGGAATCATCAGAATCAGAATGATGATGTTCAGTTAAAAATTCATCTGTAGGGAGAGAAGTTTTAAAAGATTTTTTACGTTTACTAGAAGGAGAAATAACAGACATAGCCTTCTTTATGGATTCAGAAACAAAATCTCTTATATTATCAGGAACATTCTGCACCTTAGATGTTGAAGGAACTGCAACAGGCAATGGTACTTTACTAAAGGAAATATTATCTGCTTTAACAAGTTTGTCATGACAATCAATACAAACAACAGCTGGAGGAATAGCTACCAAAAGTTTACAGCAGATACACTTAGCTTTGGTAGATTCAGCACTTGACAGCGATTTTCCTGTAGTATCTTCTGACTCAGATGCAACGTGAGACATCTTGCAATATGTAAGAGAAAAAACAACATATATATAAAGCAAAATTGATCAAATTCCTTAAATGACAGTTTCAGGAATGGGAAAAAATGCCAAAAGACAAGCTTTTAGCAACCAGAAGCAATAAAAAATGAGACTTAAATAATGTGGAGACAAAAGTGACGCCCATATTTTTTCGCGCCAAATAAGACGCCCACATTATTTGGCGCCTAAATGCTTTTTGGCGCCAAAAATGACGCCACATCTGGAACGCCGACATTTTTGGCGCAAAATAACGTCAAAAAATGACGCAACTTCCGGCGACACGTATGACGCCGGAAACGGAAATAGATTTTTTGCGCCAAAAAAGTCCGCGCCAAGAAAGACGCAATAAAATGAAGCATTTTCAGCCCCCGCGAGCCTAACAGCCCACAGGGAAAAAGTCAAATTTTAAGGTAAGAAAAAATGTTAAATTAAAATGCATTATCCCAAATATGAAACTGACTGTCTGAAAATAAGGAAAGTTGAACATTCTGAGTCAAGGCAAATAAATGTTTGAATACATATATTTAGAACTTTATAAACAAAGTGCCCAACCATAGCTTGGAGTGTCACAGAAAATAAGACTTACTTACCCCAGGACACTCATCTACATATAGCAGATAGCCAAACCAGTACTGAAACGAGAATCAGCAGAGGTAATGGTATATATAAGAGTATATCGTCGATCTGAAAAGAGAGGTAAGAGATGAATCTCTACGACCGATAACAGAGAACCTATGAAATAGACCCCGTAGAAGGAGATCACTGCATTCAAATAGGCAATACTCTCCTCACATCCCTCTGACATTCACTGCACGCTGAGAGGAAAACCGGGCTCCAACTTGCTGCGGAGCGCATATCAACGTAGAATCTAGCACAAACTTACTTCACCACCTCCATCGGAGGCAAAGTTTGTAAAACTGAATTGTGGGTGTGGTGAGGGGTGTATTTATGGGCATTTTGAGGTTTGGGAAACTTTGCCCCTCCTGGTAGGAATGTATATCCCATACGTCACTAGCTCATGGACTCTTGCTAATTACATGAAAGAAATATATATATTGTGCGTGCATTCTGCAGACATTACGAAATATAGGGCTGGTCTGCAATTTTTCAAGGACTTTTTATTCCCAGTCCGGCCCTGTAGTAATACTTCTATTATCAAATTTGCTTCATTGTCTTTTTATCTTTTGCTGAAGGAACAGCATTGCCCTACTGGCAGCTAGCTGAACAAATCTAGTTAGCCAATCACAAGAGACAAATATTTGCAGGCACCAATCAGCAGCTAGCTGTAGGATGTGGGTATATTCTTTTTCAACAAGGGACACCAAGAGATCGATGCACATTTTGAAAATAGAAGTGAGTTTAAATGTGTCTTAATTTATTTTTAAATTAATTAAAAAACATGCTCTGTCTGAATCATGCAAGTTTAAGTTTGACTTTCCTATCCTTTTAAGTATAGGTGTGACAATATGTTACTGCATGGTTGAGTATTTCTGAGCTATCTCACCTCTCTAACTGTATTTGCCTATTGATTTTCAGAGTTGCAACTTTGCTACATTTGACAAGCTAGTTGTTATTTCTAGATATGTAGAGGAATTTATGTCAAATGGATGAAGTATGACAGTGGAACTGAGTTCTGTGCAGTGGGCTCTGCACTTTCATTACTAATTAAAGTAGAGAAGTCTATTTTCAGAAGTTACAGTCTATGTTTTTGTCTTCTTTACTGAGGAACCAATGCCTCCAGACCTCTTCTTCTAAATAGAATGTGTCTGAAGTGTCTGTCTCAGGTGTCAGTATCCAGATATCCAGCTATCACACAGAATAACTTTTGTAGGCTTTTTACCTATGCCAATAGTGATGAGCAACACAAAACAGGAAGACAAAGAGATTCCAAAGAGCAAATCTTAGAGGGGGGGCACATGTGTCTGGATGCATAAAGATGTGTTACAGCTATGTGTATTGTTCTTTTTGGATCACTGAGTGAAATTTTGACTACAGGATATAAAGACATGGAGAAGCAGAAGTTGAAAACTTAATTTATCTCTTCAATTTTAATTACAGGTTTCAGCACTATTTGCCTGACGATGGGCTATCAGTAGCTCTCGTAGGGCAAGATTACAAGTAGCATGTTATGAGTTTTCCGTGCGCGATGTGGTCTTTTCACAATCAATTTCCATTGCGCAAGTATTACAAGTCTTGAAAAATCGCGATTGTGTGCGTGCATTCGCCTTTTACACAACAATCCATTCCGCACTCGAAGAGCTGTAGTTAACAGCTATGCGCAACAACAAAAATTCACTAAACACTTCAAAAATACAACACAAAGTACATTTACACTCATATTAATAAGGTCTAATAAAAATTATTAAAAGAAAATATTGCAAACAAAAGTTATAGGGCTCAAAGATCCGAGATCTCGGGTGTTAGAAAATAAAAAAAGCTGACGCAGGGATTTTACATTGACATACATACAAATACATAGAGAAACATAGATTTGTATGTATAGAGATATGTTAAACTATGGGTATAATGAAAATATTAGAGATTTTCGTTTCTGCCGAATGTTGCCAAATTCTGAGATTCGGATGCATCCAACTTTCCTAATCAGCACATCCCGAAAAATTCCGAAAATTAATAAATTAGTTTCTGAATTTTCGGATCCATTATTCATATTCGGAATTTTTCATTGTTGCTAATGTAAACCGCACATCGCTGACACTAACTCTAAGTCTAAATAATTAAATAAAGCTATTAACCCATAAACCCCGTTCCCTGACATCGTCAACACTAAATAAACCTATTAACCCCTAAACCGCACCCCCTACATCGCCAACACTAACTAAATCTATTAACCCCTAAACCGCACTTCCCCAACATCGCTGACACTAACTAAATCACTAAATAAAGCTATTAATCCCTAAACTGCCGTTCCGAAAGATCGCCAGCACAAACTAAACCTATTAACCCCTAAACCGCCCCCCACTTCGCCAACACTAACTAAACCTAACCCTAACCGTAACCCGAAATCTAACTCTAACCAAACCCTAAAAGTAACACCCCCTAACTTTAACATAATTAAAATAGAGCTAAATTAAAGTTACAATTATTAACTAAATAATATTTAAAACTAAATACAAACTTACCTGTGAAATAAAACAAACCTAAGCTAGCTACAATATAACTAATAGTTATATTGTAGCTAGCTTAGGTTTTACTTTTATTTCACAGGTAAGTTTGTATTTATTTTAACTAGGTAGACTAGTTAATAAATAGTTATTAATTATTTATTAACTACCTAGGTAAAATAAATACAAACTTATCTGTGAAATAAAAGTAAAACCTAAGCTGCCTTACACTAAAACCTAACATTACAAAATAAAAAAAAACTACCATTAGAAAAAAAACCTACCATTACAAAAAAAAAAAATAACAAATGAAATTATCCAAAACAATAAAAATTATTCCTATTCTAATACCCCGTTTAAAAAAACAACAAAAAAACAACACCCCAAAATAAAAAACCCTAATCTATAATAAACTACTAAGGGCCCTTAAAAGAGCCATTTGTAGGGCATTGCCCTAAAGTTAACAGCTCTTTTGCTGAAAAAGAAAATCAAACACCTCCTAACAGTATACAAACCCCCACGCCCCAAAACCACAAAATAAAAATAAAGTTTAAGTGACGGACGCAAAATAACAGGTACTCAGTGGATAACATAAAAGAAAATAAGTTTATTAAATTACAAAAATCGTAAAAAACAGCACAAAAGGCTCTTAACACACACAGATGAAGCCACTGAAGGCAGGCAGATCCTAAACCCAATGACACTAATATTACCTCTAACCATGAGGATTTTTTTGATTTGGACACAAGAAAAGATTATTTTAATACAATATTCACCATGGAAGAAATCATTATGGAGAACTCTGAAATGAAAAAACACTTCAAGTCCTTAGAACACTCCTTAATTATAGACTTAAGACTAATGTGGGACATCATTGCTTTCAAGAAATATATTGAAACTAAAAGAATACCTAGGGGGTTGCATATAAAAAAATACCCCTCTTTTCAATTTGATGACCCTGAAGATATGGAGGAGTGGAACATGGCATTGAATGAATGTTCCTTCACATTACTAAGTATCTTGAGTAAAAAATAAGAAACGCCTAAAGTTGGAACAGACCATATGTTAATTAAAGGAAGAAATCCAACCCTTCAGAGACAATGGTGAATTTCAGTCGCTTAACAAAAGGATGATTGACTCCATAGCAAAACAGGACAAAGAACAAGCCCAAAGAAAAGGGGAAAAATTTCAAAGAGACAAAGAAGACTATGAACAGCAAAAAGTTTATAATCGGGCTGCCTTACGCCGACAACAACAGGCCAATAGAAATAAGAACAAAAAATATAAAGGGATTAATAATCAAGCCAATAAGTCTCAAGAAACAAATGGCCAAAATGCTCCCAAATCCATCCTTAAAAAAGATGGTAAAAATCAAAGAAAAGTCATCTTCAGTGCATCCGAAGGAGAGACCACTGATTCAGAAACCTGTTTTTCAGGCACTTCTTACTCTTCTAACTGTTCCTCCCTTCTGTCATCTCCATCTATTTCTCCCTCTTCTTCTTGTAATTTTTTACAGGAGGCTATAGAGAAGGAGGACGCAGAGAATATACCCCAAGTGGTTCGTCCGAAAACACGCCAGGGCACTGCGCAGTCAAAAGGAAGCGAAAAAGATTGAGAAATAAAAGGCAAAGGAAAGCAACCCCAGAAGGAACAATAATTAGTGATCATAATCATCAATGTGAAGATGTTATTACATCTAAAAGAATTATGTCTGACAGCTTTAATATTATTAACTTGTCTAAGTATATACTGAATGCAGAGGAAACTAAAGTATTATCTAGGGGTTTGGGATTTGCTCCTTCTAGTACATTTTCAAGTTTTAACACACTTCTTGATGTTAATAAATTCATACGCAAACTTACCCTTCAAAAGTTTTTTGCTCTCACTAAACCAAATGAAGCTCCTTCTGAAGCCCCTGTTGTGAACAATATGGATATTGTCCAAAATTTTGATTCACATTTATTGTTTGCTGATGCTCAGATGATGACCACGTTAATGGAATTATACGGTCCAACCAGGTGACATGATGGGTCCACACAAAACAAAATCTGACTTTTACTCCACTCACTTTAGAGGTCCTATTTTAAATGCTTTACCACAAGATGGTACAGGAGGACATTCTAGAGTTAGGGGATAAAATTACTGATAAAATTACTAATGATGCTGCCGCTTTTAACTTGTCCGGTAACGAACACCTTGCAATTAAAACCTTACAGAATAACAAAGATATTGTTATCAAAAATTCGGACAAGGGCGGCAGCATCATTATACTAGAAAAGGATTATTATTTTGAGGAGGCCCACAGACAGCTTCAAGATACTAATGTTTATCAAAAATTATCTTCTAATCCTCTGATTCTATACAAGAAAAAGTTAGAAAAACTGGTTCATGAAGGAGTAGTTCTTGGGGTATTTAAGAAAAGTGATATTGATATTCTCATCCCTGACCATCCTCTAACACCTATCTTTTACCATGTCCCCAAGGTTCACAAGGACCCCCTTTTTCCTCTGGGCAGACCCATTGTCTTGGGGGTGGGTTCCTTGTTTGAGCCTTTGGGGGCATGGCTAGATAGTATTTTACAACCTCTAGCTAAAAAACAGCTGTCCTATCTCAGAGACAGTGCCCAATTATTTTCATCCCTTGAGTCAGTAAAATGGGAAAGCAATTATTCATGGGTAGTTATAGATGTATGTTCTTTATACACCTGTATACCACAGCATTTGGGAATACAAGCTGTTGAATTTTTTTTTTTTTTTGAGAGAGAGTTGGCTATGGAAGACACCATCAAGCATTACATAGGGGACGTGCTTAGATTTCTTTTGTCCCATAATTATTTCCTTTTTTGATGGTGTCTTCTATAATCAAATCTGCTGCACCGCAATGGGGGCAACATTTGCCCCTGCGTTTGCAAATCTTTATGTCTCCTGGTGGGAACTTACCTATATATAGTACTTCAAATCCCTGGCTTGAGGACATACTTTTATATGTCCGGTATATTGATGACCTCTTGGTCATTGCTAAAAAAACATTAATGAGGAGTTTTACCTTGATTTAACATTGCAGATTATAGATAATACCATTGTCACCAAGACATTCCGAAACCCACAGCTGGTAATACTATACTCCATGCTTCCTCCCAACATCCCAATCATGTGGTTAAAGCCATACCAAGGGGCCAATTCATCAGAATTAGAAGAAACACCAAGTCTGATGAAATATATGAGTCCCAATCTATTGAATTAAAAATAGACTTATTCTTAGAGGTTATGAACCGGGCTCCCTTGAGAAATGTTGTAAGGAAGTTAAATATTACACTGCCACTTACAATAGCCAAAACCATAATAAAAAACAGATTAATAAAATAAATTCAAAAGATTCAATAGTTTTTACTACTGCTTATTCCCAACAATATAGTGCTGTTACTAAGATTCTAAAAAAACATCTACACATCCTCTTAGGGGATGAAATCTTAAAACCTTGTTTAAGTAATCTAAAATTTGTACCAAAGAAATCTAGAACGCTAGGCCAAAGCCTTGCCCCAAGTATGGTTACTAGAGATAACATTCAAAAATTAAATTGGCTGAATAAAAAGGTGGTAAACGTATTTGTCATATGTGTCCCTATATAGCTTTAGGCAAGAATTTTTCTAGTAGTCATACAGGACAAAGTTTTGAAACTGATTTTTATGCCAACTGCAGCACTACGTTTGTAATTTACCTATCAACTTGTAATCTATGTAATTACCAATATACTGGTCAAACCTCCAGAGCCATCCGCAAGAGATTTAGTGAACACACCAGAGATGATAAGAATTTTAACAAAGACTCTGCAGTGGCTATTCACTTTAATAGCTACCATTTCACTAATGTCACTGATATGACCATTAAGATAATTGATATGGCCAAGGTCCCCATGAGAGGGGGAAATAAGTTTAAAATATTGGGAAAAAAAATATTCTGGATGCTTAAACTTAAAACAAGGTCTCCATTGGGTATGAATAGTGAATGTGATATTAATTATTTTATTGATACGTAATTTAATTCTATTCACTTGTATTCCACTCCTCTCCACCCCCTTTTTCTTTGTAAAATCAAATTCATTACTATGGTGATCAATTGTTATAATTCTCTATGCTCACTGTATCTTTATTAATTATGCTCTTTTAAATAAGAGCTATATTTCTCTTTATTGGTACTCTGAGCATTATGTATCTATATAATGTATGTCTTAGTGTTTCATTTCTAAAATGTTGCATTAGGATTTGTTATCTTTATTCTGTTCGTTGCATTAATCATCCCCATAGGAGCTACAGATAGTTTCTATTTGGCTTTATTTTATAGGTGTATCATACACAGAAATAGCCTATAATACTCAAGTAGCCCTTTAAAATGGTGTATGCTTAATGCAACTAACATGTTTATGAGTAAACGCCACTAGGGGGTGCGAAACGCACCAGACCATCGTGTTTTTTTGTCTGCCTGCCTTCAGTGGCTTCATCTGTGTGTGTTAACAGCCTTTTGTGCTAATCTATGGAAAGCAAAATAGAGGGCGCCACATAGTGTAGATCATAAGCAACTTCAAATCAGATAGCGATAAGAGCTAAAGAATCCTACTCACAAGATGTAAAGCACTGATGTGCAATACCAGCAGTCCGGAACCACCCGTCGTCCGGTAGACCAAATGGTGATATCGCCAAAAGGGATCCTCGTCTCACCAGGGAGAGTCCAAAGATACCAGAAAAGGAAGGGTCTAGACAAGCCTGTATAGCAGTAGTCAGCCAGCAGGTCCAAACACCACTCAAAAGGTGCAGAGTGTCCAGAAAATCCAGTTGATGGAAAAGTATCAGGAACAAAATGAATTAGCAGCAGATGGAGGGTTAAAAAAGTTTTAAAAATGTATTACAATGATAAAAACAACAGCAACGCGTTTCTCAGTTTAACACACTATTTCATCAGGCTATACAAACAAACTCTCAGCTGCCATATTTAAAACCAAATAGAAACAATCAGGGATCAGAAAAATTACACACCCCTAGCAGGAAATACCAAAATACATGTGGTAGGGGTGGATGATTGACAAAAATAAAGATGATATATTAATACAGAACATTATTAAAAATCATATAAGCAAATAGTAAACACTGATCATTTTTCCAAGGACAACAGATCACTAATTTTATATATGGAAGATTAAGATATAGAAATATATTTGAGTATTGAATAACCAATTGAATTAACCTGTGACCAACTGGCAATGGTATATTCCATTATTCAGTAGTGAGACATAGAAAGCGTTTATATTGAAAACATGTCAATCATACTATATTGAAAACACTTTAATTGTCAATATTGAGCTGTTATTTCCAGATTGGGGGCAATGTAAAATAGTTTGTATAAAGTAGTTCATTAACCTAACGAGTATGTTATAACTAGGAATCTTTCTTCCTTTTCTGGAATCTTTGGAATCTCCCTGGTGAGACGAGGATCCCTTTTGGCAATATCACCATTTTGTCTACCGGACGACGGGCAGTTCCGGACTGCTGGTATTGCACATCAGTGCTTTACATCTTGTGAGTAGGATTCTTTAGCTCTTATCGCTATCTGATTTGAATTTGCTTATGATCTGCACTATGTGGCGCCCTCTATTTTGCTTTCCATAGATTCTCTCAACTTGTGTTGTGGCATGACAGCCCGGAGGAGCGGCCTACTGCTCTGGATGTGCATTATTTGAAACCACCTGGAATTGCATGAGCAGGACTGTTACACCATTGTACATCATCTACTGGACTATTTAGTCTGTGTACATTTTTATCCTTGCATATTGTTGTTTTATTGAAATACCTAGATATTTTAGCATATTGTTGTATCATTGAAATTTTCCAGCACTACATTTATTTGCCCCTAGGCGCCTCTTACAAGTACCCTGGTGACACTCATTGTAGCCTTTTGTGCTGTTTATTACTATTTTTGTAATTTAATAAACTTATTTTCTTTTATGTTATCCACTGAGTACCTGCTATTTTTTGTCCATCACTTACCCTATGTATGTGGCTTGGTTCTGCCACAGCTACAGTACTCCGTTACCCTAGGAGGATTGTTTGGGTGACCTTTAGGCGGGTTCACTTCTGCTTTCACTCACGGAGAGATTTGGATGCTGCTCGGACGGTCACTACGTAAAAATAAAGTTTGTAAACCTAATCTACCCATTGCCCTGAAAAGGGCATTTGTATGGCCATTGCCCTTAAAAGGACATTCAACTCTTTTACTGACTTTAAAAGGGCATTCAGCTCTTTTAAGATTGCTCAATAGTCCTAATCTTATAAAAAAACCCCCCCCCCAAAAAACCTAACACTAACCTCTCTTTAGGTACTCACAGTTGCTGAAGTCCGGCTTGAACGATCTTCATCCCAGCGGCTCCATCTTCATCCAGGTGGCTCTATCTTTATCCATCGAGGGACCAGCATCTTCTTCATCCCTGTGGAGGCCAATAGGATTTAAGCATCTCTCATGTATAAAATTTAGGATTTAAGCATCTCTCCAGTATAAAAGGGGTACCTTGCAGACGATCGCATGAAGAGAACCTTCACGTTGGATCGATGGGCCTCTGCCTCCGAAGGGATGAAGAAGATGCCGGTCCCTCGATGGATGAAGATGGAGCCGCCTTGATGAAGATGGACCTCCACCTCCGCATATCGACCGCTCCGCCTCTGCAGGGATGAAGAAGATGCCGGTCCCTCGATGGATGAAGATGGAGCCGCCTGGATGAAGATTGTTCAAGCCGGACTTTAGCAAATGTGAGTGTCTAAAGAGGGGTTGGTGTTAGGTTTTTTAAAGGTTTTTTTGGGGTGTTTTTTTTTTAGATTAGGACTATTGGGCAATCTTAAAAAAGCTGAATGCCCTTTTAAGGGCAGTAAAAGAGCTGAATGCCCTTTTAAGGGCAATGCCCATACAAATGCCCTTTTCAAGGCAATGGGTAGATTAGTTTTTTTTAGTTAGGCTTTTTATTTTGTGGGTTTGGGGTGGGTGGGGGTTTGTAATGTTAGGGGGTGTTTGTTTTTATTTTGTTGCAAAAGAGCTGTTAAAGGGATAGTAAATCCAATTTTTTTCTTTCATGATTCGGATGGAGCATGCAATTTTAAGCAACTATTTCAATCAGCCAATAGAATGCAAGCTCAATCCTATTGGCTGATTGCAACAGCCAATAGGATTTTTTCCACCTTAATTCCTATTGGCTGATAGAATTCTATCAGCCAATTGGAATGTAAGGGACGCCATATTGGATGACGTCATTTAAAGAGAAACTTCATTGTTCAGAAGACATCGGAAGAAAAACATAATTTATGTAAGAACTTACCTGATAAATTCATTTCTTTCATATTAGCAAGAGTCCATGAGCTAGTGACGTATGGGATATACATTCCTACCAGGAGAGGCAAAGTTTCCCAAACCTCAAAATGCCTATAAATACACCCCTCACCACACCCACAATTCAGTTTAACGAATAGCCAAGAAGTGGGGTGATAAAAAAGTGCGAAAGCATATAAAATAAGGAATTGGAATAATTGTGCTTTATACAAAAATCATAACCACCACAAAAAAAGGGCGGGCCTCATGGACTCTTGCTAATATGAAAGAAATGAATTTATCAGGTAAGTTCTTACATAAATTATGTTTTCTTTCATGTAATTAGCAAGAGTCCATGAGCTAGTGACGTATGGGATAATGATTACCCAAGATGTGGATCTTTCCACACAAGAGTCACTAGAGAGGGAGGGATAAAATAAAGACAGCCAATTCCTGCTGAAAATAATCCACACCCAAAATAAAGTTTAATGAAAAACATAAGCAGAAGATTCAGACTGAAACCGCTGCCTGAAGTACTTTTCTACCAAAAACTGCTTCAGAAGAAGAAAATACATCAAAATGGTAGAATTTAGTAAAAGTATGCAAAGAGGACCAAGTTGCTGCTTTGCAAATCTGATCAACCGAAGCTTCATTCCTAAACGCCCAGGAAGTAGAAACTGACCTGGTAGAATGAGCTGTAATCCTCTGAGGCGGAGTTTTACCCGACTCAACATAGGCAAGATGAATTAAAGATTTCAACCAAGATGCCAAAGAAATGGCAGAAGCTTTCTGGCCTTTTCTAGAACCGGAAAAGATAACAAATAGACTAGAAGTCTTTCGGAAAGACTTAGTAGCTTCAACATAATATTTCAAAGCTCTAACAACATCCAAAGAATGCAATGATTTCTCCTTAGAATTCTTAGGATTAGGACATAATGAAGGAACCACAATTTCTCTACTAATGTTGTTGGAATTCACAACTTTAGGTAAAAATTCAAAAGAAGTTCGCAACACCGCCTTATCCTGATGAAAAATCAGAAAAGGAGACTCACAAGAAAGAGCAGATAATTCAGAAACTCTTCTGGCAGAAGAGATGGCCAAAAGGAACAAAATTTTCCAAGAAAGTAATTTAATGTCCAATGAATGCATAGGTTCAAAGGGAGGAGCTTGAAGAGCTCCCAGAACCAAATTCAAACTCCAAGGAGGAGAAATTGACTTAATGACAGGTTTTATACGAACCAAAGCTTGTACAAAACAATGAATATCAGGAAGAATAGCAATCTTTCTGTGAAAAAGAACAGAAAGAGCAGAGATTTGTCCCTTCAAGGAACTTGCAGACAAACCCTTATCTAAACCATCCTGAAGAAACTGTAAAATTCTCGGTATTCTAAAAGAATGCCAAGAAAAATGATGAGAAAGACACCAAGAAATATAAGTCTTCCAGACTCTATAATATATCTCTCTAGATACAGATTTAGGAGCCTGTAACATAGTATTAATCACAGAGTCAGAGAAACCTCTTTGACCAAGAATCAAGCGTTCAATCTCCATACCTTTAAATTTAAGGATTTCAGATCCTGATGGAAAAAAGGACCTTGTGACAGAAGGTCTGGTCTTAACGGAAGAGTCCACGGTTGGCAAGAGGCCATCCGGACAAGATCCGCATACCAAAACCTGTGAGGCCATGCCGGAGCTACCAGCAGAACAAACGAGCATTCCCTCAGAATCTTGGAGATTACTCTTGGAAGAAGAACTAGAGGCGGAAAGATATAGGCAGGATGATACTTCCAAGGAAGTGATAATGCATCCACTGCCTCCGCCTGAGGATCCCGGGATCTGGACAGATATCTGGGAAGTTTCTTGTTTAGATGAGACGCCATCAGATCTATTTCTGGAAGTTTCCACATTTGAACAATCTGAAGAAATACCTCTGGGTGAAGAGACCATTCGCCCGGATGCAACGTTTGGCGACTGAGATAATCCGCTTCCCAATTGTCTACACCTGGGATATGGACCGCAGAAATTAGACAGAAGCTGGATTCCGCCCAAACCAAAATTCGAGATACTTCTTTCATAGCCAGAGGACTGTGAGTCCCTCCTTGATGATTGATGTATGCCACAGTTGTGACATTGTCTGTCTGAAAACAAATGAACGATTCTCTCTTCAGAAGAGGCCAAAACTGAAGAGCTCTTAAAATTGCACGGAGTTCCAAAATATTGATCGGTAATCTCACCTCCTGAGATTCCCAAACTCCTTGTGCCGTCAGAGATCCCCACACAGCTCCCCAACCTGTGAGACTTGCATCTGTTGAAATTACAGTCCAGGTCGGAAGCACAAAAGAAGCCCCCTGAATAAAACGATGGTGATCTGTCCACCACGTTAGAGAGTGTCGAACAATCGGTTTTAAAGATATTAATTGAGATATCTTTGTGTAATCCTTGCACCATTGATTCAGCATACAGAGCTGAAGAGGTCGCATGTGAAAACGAGCAAAGGGGATCGCGTCCGATGCAGCAGTCATAAGACCTAGAATTTCCATGCATAAGGCTACCGAAGGGAATGATTGTGACTGAAGGTTTCGACAAGCTGAAATCAATTTTAGACGTCTCTTGTCTGTTAAAGACAGAGTCATGGACACTGAATCTATCTGGAAACCCAGAAAGGTTACCCTTGTCTGAGGAATCAATGAACTTTTTGGTAAATTGATCCTCCAACCATGATCTTGAAGAAACAACATAAGTCGATTCGTATGAGATTCTGCTAAATGTAAAGACTGAGCAAGTACCAAGATATCGTCCAAATAAGGAAATACCACAATACCCTGTTCTCTGATTACAGACAGAAGGGCACCGAGAACCTTTGTAAAAATTCTTGGAGCTGTAGCTAGGCCAAACGGCAGAGCCACAAACTGGTAATGCTTGTCCAGAAAAGAGAATCTCAGGAACTGATAATGATCTGGATGAATCGGAATATGCAGATATGCATCCTGTAAATCTATTGTGGACATATAATGCCCTTGCTGAACAAAAGGCAAGATAGTCCTTACAGTTACCATCTTGAACGTTGGTATCCTTACATAACGATTCAATATTTTTAGATCCAGAACTGGTCTGAAGGAATTCTCCTTCTTTGGTACAATGAAGAGATTTGAATAAAACCCCATCCCCTGTTCCGGAACTGGAACTGGCATAATTACTCCAGCCAACTCTAGATCTGAAATACAATTCAGAAATGCTTGAGCTTTCACTGGATTTACTGGGACACGGGAAAGAAAAAATCTCTTTGCAGGAGGTCTCATCTTGAAACCAATTCTGTACCCTTCTGAAACAATGTTCTGAATCCAAAGATTGTGAACAGAATTGATCCAAATTTCTTTGAAAAAACGTAACCTGCCCCCTACCAGCTGAGCTGGAATGAGGGCCGCACCTTCATGAGGACTTAGAAGCAGGCTTTGCCTTTCTAGCAGGCTTGGATTTATTCCAGACTGGAGATGGTTTCCAAACTGAAACTGCTCCTGAGGATGAAGGATTAGGCTTTTGTTCTTTGTTGAAACGAAAGGAACGAAAACGATTATTAGCCCTGTTTTTACCTTTAGATTTTTTATCCTGTGGTAAAAAAGTTCCTTTCCCACCAGTAACAGTTGAGATAATAGAATCCAACTGAGAACCAAACAATTTGTTACCCTGGAAAGAAATGGAAAGTAGAGTTGATTTAGAAGCCATATCAGCATTCCAAGTCTTAAGCCATAAAGCTCTTCTAGCTAAAATAGCTAGAGACATAAACCTGACATCAACTCTGATAATATAAAAAATGGCATCACAGATAAAATTATTAGCATGCTGAAGAAGAATAATAATATCATGAGAATCATGATCTGTTACTTGTTGCGCTAAAGTTTCCAACCAAAAAGTTGAAGCTGCAGCAACATCAGCCAAAGATATAGCAGGTCTAAGAAGATTACCTGAACACAGATAAGCTTTTCTTAGAAAGGATTCAATTTTCCTATCTAAAGGATCCTTAAACGAAGTACCATCTGACGTAGGAATAGTAGTACGTTTAGCAAGGGTAGAAATAGCCCCATCAACTTTAGGGATTTTGTCCCAAAATTCTAATCTGTCAGACGGCACAGGATATAATTGCTTAAAACGTTTAGAAGGAGTAAATGAATTACCCAATTTATCCCATTCTTTGGAAATTACTGCAGAAATAGCATTAGGAACAGGAAAAACTTCTGGAATAACCACAGGAGATTTAAATACCTTATCCAAACGTTTAGAATTAGTATCAAGAGGACCAGAATCCTCTATTTCTAAAGCAATTAGTACTTCTTTAAGTAAAGAACGAATAAATTCCATTTTAAATAAATATGAAGATTTATCAGCATCAATCTCTGAGAGAGAATCCTCTGAACCAGAAGAGTCATCAGAATCAGAATGATGATGTTCATTTAAAAATTCATGTGTAGGGAGAGAAGTTTTAAAAGATTTTTTACATTTACTAGAAGGAGAAATAACAGACATAGCCTTCTTTATGGATTCAGAAACAAAATCTCTTATGTTATCAGGAACATTCTGCACCTTAGATGTTGAAGGAACTGCAACAGACAATGGTACTTTACTAAAGGAAATATTATCTGCATTAACAAGTTTGTCATGACAATTAATACAAACAACAGCCGGAGGAATAGCTACCAAAAGTTTACAGCAGATACACTTAGCTTTGGTAGATCCAGCACTAGACAGCGATTTTCCTGTAGTATCTTCTGACTCAGATGCAACGTGAGACATCTTGCAATATGTAAGAGAAAAAACAACATATAAAGCAAAATTGATCAAATTCCTTAAATGACAGTTTCAGGAATGGGAAAAAATGCCAAAGAACAAGCTTCTAGCAACCAGAAGCAATGAAAAATGAGACTTAAATAATGTGGAGACAAAAGCGACGCCCATATTTTTTAGCGCCAAATAAGACGCCCACATTATTTGGCGCCCTAAATGCTTTTGGCGCCAAAAATGACGCCACATCCGGAACGCCAACACTTTTGGCGCAAAATAACGTCAAAAAATGACGCAACTTCCGGCGACACGTATGACGCCGGAAACGGAAAAGATTTTTTGCGCCAAAAAAGTCCGCGCCAAGAATGACGCAATAAAATGAAGCATTTTCAGCCCCCGCGAGCCTAACAGCCCACAGGGAAAAAGAGTCAAATTTTTGAAGGTAAGAAAAAATGATTAATTCAAATGCATTATCCCAAATATGAAACTCACTGTCTGAAAAATAAGGAATGTTGAACATTCTGAGTCAAGGCAAATAAATGTTTGAATACATATATTTAGAACTTTATAAACAAAGTGCCCAACCATAGCTTAGAGTGTCACAGAAAATAAGATTTACTTACCCCAGGACACTCATCTACATGTTTGTAGAAAGCCAAACCAGTACTGAAACGAGAATCAGCAGAGGTAATGGTATATATAAGAGTATATCGTCGATCTGAAAAGGGAGGTAAGAGATGAATCTCTACGACCGATAACAGAGAACCTATGAAATAGACCCCGTAGAAGGAGATCACTGCATTCAAATAGGCAATACTCTCCTCACATCCCTCTGACATTCACTGCACGCTGAGAGGAAAACCGGGCTCCAACTTGCTGCGGAGCGCATATCAACGTAGAATCTAGCACAAACTTACTTCACCACCTCCATCGGAGGCAAAGTTTGTAAAACTGAATTGTGGGTGTGGTGAGGGGTGTATTTATAGGCATTTTGAGGTTTGGGAAACTTTGCCCCTCCTGGTAGGAATGTATATCCCATACGTCACTAGCTCATGGACTCTTGCTAATTACATGAAAGAAAGGATGCTCTGCGCCGGATGCCTTGAAGATGGAGCAGCTCCATGCCAGAAGGATGATGATAGAAGATGCCGTCTGGATGAAGACTTCTGCCGGCTTCACTGAGGACTTCTGCTGCTTCGTTGAGGATGGAGGTCGGGTCTTCAAAAACTGTAAGTGGATCTTCGGGGGTTAGTGTTAGTTTTTTTAAGGGTTTACTGGGTGGGTTTTAATTTTAGATTAGGGGTTTGGGCTGAAAAAGAGCTAAATGCCCTTTTAAGGGCAATGCCCATCCAAATGCCCTTTTCAGGGCAATGGGGATCTTAGGTTTTTTAGATAGGTTTTTATTTGGGGGGTTTGGTTGTGTGGGTGGTGGGTTTTACTGTTGGGGGGGTATTTGTATTTTTATTTACAGGTAAAAGAGCTGATTTCTCTGGGGCAATGCCCCGCAAAAGGCCCTTTTAAGGGCCATTGATAATTTATTGTAGACTAGGGTTTTTTTTTTATTTTGGGGGGCTTTTTTATTTTCATAGGGCTCTTAGATTAGTTGTAATTAGTTTAAATATTTGATAGATTATTTTTTATTTTGTGTAATTTAGTGTTTTTTATTTTGTGTAATAATTGGAGTAGGGTTAGGTGTTTAAATATGTAATATAGTTATTTTAATTGTTAGTTTAATTTAATTTTAGTATAATAGGTAGTATAATAGGTAGGGTAGATTCATTAATAGTTTAACCCTTTGAGTGCTAAGCACTTTCCCACCTGGGTGCTAAGATTTTTTAATTTTTTTTTATTTTTGATCAATTTACACTGTTGGAAAGGTGAGGCGATTACCAATGGTCTTAGGGGTCTGTAGCTGCTTAGATGCCTGAGATACAGGCTTCTAAGCAGCATGCCCCCTGCTCCTATACTTAACATTGTTAAGTATAAATAAAGTTGCGCTGTGACGTCATCATGTTATTGCGTGTGACGTCACCACGCAAAACGGGAAGCCCCAGCGATGCCTGTCACTTTACAGGCAGGATCGCCGGGGTAGGAGCGGGTGGGAGCCCCCAGATTTCCCTCAAGGTGGGAGAGTGCTAGTTATGGCTATGAGCCATCATTAGCACTCAAAGGGTTAATATAGTTTAATGTAATTTTAGTATAATAGTTAGGGTAGGTTAATTAGAAGTTTAATATAGTTTAATGCAATTGTAGGATAATAGTTAGTGTAGGTTAATTAGTAGTTTAATATAGTTTATTTTAATTCTAAAGGTAAGTTTAAATTTATTATAAGATAGGGATGAGTTAATATTTAATGTAAAGTTAGCGGGTTGTTAGGTTTAGGGGTTAATAGCTTAATTTAGTTTATGGCGATGTGGGGGGCTGGTGGTTTAGGGGTTAATAGGTTTAGTAAGTGGTAGTGATGTGGGAGGCCAGGGGTTTAGGGGTTAATACATTTATTTAGTTGCAGCGGGCTTCGGGAGCAGCGGGATAGGGGTTAATAATATTATGTAAGTGGCAGCGATGTCAGGGCGACAGATTAGGGGTGTTTAGAATCAGGACTTATGTTAGGGTGTTAGGTGTAAGCGTAACTTTTATTCTACCATACAAATAAATGGGGTATCTGGCAGCATCGAACATAAGCTTTCGCTGCTTTCAGACTCCCATTGATTCCTATGGCATCTGCGGCCTCCAGGGTGGCGGATTGAAAACCAGGTACGCTGGGCCGGAATCTTGGCGAGCGTACCTGTTAGAAGTTTGATAACTTGCAAAAGGCTTCATATAGTGCCGAATGTGTATTCTGAACATCTGTAATGACATAAGCATTGATCTGTGTCGGATTGAGACCAGCGGATCGTATGTTATGTCGCAAATTTCAACTTTTGCCGATCTGTAAGCTTTGATAAATAGGGCGAATCAGGCTCGCCACAATTACGCTGAGGAATTCCAGCGTATTTGCGGTTGACGGCTTGATAAATAGGCCTCAAAGCCTGAAGAGTTCTGAAAATAGCACGGAGTTCTAATATTGATTGGTAACCTCGCCTCTCGAGGATTCCAAACTCCTTGTGCTGTCATTCCTTGTGAAATGCTTGTGCAATGCCGTCCCCTGCAGATTCAAGGGTGTCAATCAACCCGATCGTATGCGATTGGGCAGATTGCTGTCCGCCGCCTCAGAGGTGATGGACGAGTTTAGGAACTGCTGCTGCTGCTGCTGCTTCTTAATTTATTAAAAAAGTGTTTAAGCAGAGCGCTGGTTAATAAACGGGATACCACACAACTTACAAGTGAGAAAAGATCCTTCTATCTTTTCAAAAATGTAGTAGGAATTATGGTGGTAGTAAGTGCGCTAAAAGAAAGCTAAAGGTATCCAATTATATCCAGTATTAAATAAAAGAGTTATAAAAATATATGTAAATGTGAAAAGTGTAATAAGTGTGTAAAAATTCACAGTCAAAAGAAAAAAAGGGGGGTGTGAGGGGGAAATGGGAGGATCTGTGCGAAAAAATGACAGTGTCCGCAAAAAATAAGTGATTTTTATATCTTGGGAAGATGATAGTTAAGACTTCTATCAATAGTGTGCTAATGACAAAAAATAATATATAATCAAAGTATGTGACAATAAGTAGTGTGACCATTTATTGGTGTAATAATATCAAACTTTAGATAGTGTATGTTAGAAAGAAACAATACGTTAAATTGTAGCGAAAAAACTAAAATATCTAAAAAATTAAATTATGCAGCCTAAATCATATATCAAAAATATTTATTTATACACAATCACAATCAAATAAAAGGGGACGTCTCCCCTAATAAAAAATAATAAAAGCAGAATTAAGCAAGTAGAAATTCAATACTAAAAAAGCAGACTTTGCTGAGAAAATGTGTTAAAAAATCCACTGTGTTGTGCAGAGAGAGACAGTCTCTTATAGCATCAGAACCTTTCGTTGTTGCTTTATAGGTAGGTTTTACTGACCAAGTTCAGGATTTGGAAAAAGTGTAGGCTCCTTATAGCACTATACAGTCATTCAACTTTATTGAACTTAATGCTTTAAGATTCTTTCTACTTACTTCACCACTCGTGTGGCAACGATATCACCTGTACAGCTCCAAGTATCCAAACTAAGTCAGTGCGCCGCGTGTATCTCGGCGTCTGACGTCATCGGCAAACTTCAACCGCTGTCACCGTAATAGTTGGCTTTCTGGATATTATAATCACAGGTGGTTTTGGAGATAATCACTCTTTGTGTTTCCAACAGAGATAGTTCCCTGCACTTAGTGCTGATTGCACGCAGGAAAAAAAGGAGGATGTTGAAAAATGTAGATAACCCGGGTTAATAAGTAAAGTTGAGAAAATCCTTAAGTATAAAATGTCCTCATTCAAGTTGTAATGTCAGATAACACAGCCACTCAGATCAACGCGTTTCGCTCGCCAGGGAGCTTTTTCAAGATAGATGTGACTGGTCAGGTGTATCCTTATAAAGGTGTCAGAAAACCCTCATTGGTAGTTTTTTAATTGGAGTTTAAGGTGGAATCATAGGAATACTATGTATCTGTATATGTCCCATCTGATTAAGGTGGAATAGTCTCTTCATGTTCATTCTCAGCTTAAAGAGGAATATCTTTTTTAGCTTAATATCTTGTTTACTAAAAAGGCTACTATATAGGTACTACTGCAATATTCATAATATTCTAAAAAGAATGATATTCATAAAAAATGATATTCATAAAAAATTTATATTCATAAAATTTATCTAATATCTAAAAAATAATGATTAATATTCATAAAATACATAAAATTCATAAAATTTGTCTAACATATATCAAAAACCTCTTTTAGAGTATTTTAATAAAAGTGGCCCTAAAACTTAAAACTTGTGACAGGAGAGATATATATGTACATCCTACAATACTGAAAATTCCAAAAGGGATTTTATCGAGTTGATTATGGCCATAAAACTTAAGCAGTATAAAAGTTACAGTATAGAATCACCATTAGTCAAACAAAAAGGGTGAGAGATCTAGTTCCGAGTTTAAACCTCTTGGGTACAGAGTATCGTATTTGTAAATTAGCTCTGATTCTTTTATCAGTAATTTCTTCTCTATACTGCCACCTCTCCAATGATTATGTACTTTTTGTACACCCCAATATTTTAGATCTTTAGTTTTACCTTTATGGACTGATTTAAAGTGTTTGTATAGATGAGTATCATCTCTACCGTTTTTTATATTGCCAATATGCTCTCTTATTCGGTCCCTAATCATTCTTTTGGTTTCCCCAAAGTAAAAAAGGTTGCAAGTGCACTTAAGAACATAGATTATATTTTTATTGGTACATCTTATGGTGTCTTTAATTATGAGGGGTTTCTCTGTATTATTAATTCTAATATTTTTTAATTTGTTACTGTGGCCACATGCCTTACATGAATAGCATGGAAAAAAACCCATAATACTTTTCCCAGTTAGATCTTTTTGTTTTAGTATATTTTTCTTTTTTGTTTTCAGTTCACTAGGTGCCAAAATTGTTTTAAGGTTCGCTGCCTTTTTAAAAATAAATTTGGGGTTGTCAATAATTTTCTCCCCTAACAGGTCATCTTCTTTTATTAGGTGCCAATGTTTTTTTATTATCCGTTTGATGACATTCAGGTCAGCACTATAATCTGTTATAAAAGGGACCATGATCTTATCACTGGTCTCTTTTTGTTTCTCTTTATAGGTCAGAAGGGACTCTCTGTCTGTGTTCTTGGCTCTCTCTATGGCTTTATCTGTAAGAAAGATTCAAGGTGAGAGGTTATAAAGATGATATTACAGATAAAGCCATAGAGAGAGCCAAGAACACAGACAGAGAGTCCCTTCTGACCTATAAAGAGAAACAAAAAGAGACCAGTGATAAGATCATGGTCCCTTTTATAACAGATTATAGTGCTGACCTGAATGTCATCAAACGGATAATAAAAAAACATTGGCACCTAATAAAAGAAGATGACCTGTTAGGGGAGAAAATTATTGACAACCCCAAATTTATTTTTAAAAAGGCAGCGAACCTTAAAACAATTTTGGCACCTAGTGAACTGAAAACAAAAAAGAAAAATATACTAAAACAAAAAGATCTAACTGGGAAAAGTATTATGGTTTTTTTTCCATGCTATTCATGTAAGGCATGTGGCCACAGTAACAAATTAAAAAATATTAGAATTAATAATACAGAGAAACCCCTCATAATTAAAGACACCATAAGATGTACCAATAAAAATATAATCTATGTTCTTAAGTGCACTTGCAACCTTTTTTACTTTGGGGAAACCAAAAGAATGATTAGGGACCGAATAAGAGAGCATATTGGCAATATAAAAAACGGTAGAGATGATACTCATCTATACAAACACTTTAAATCAGTCCATAAAGGTAAAACTAAAGATCTAAAATATTGGGGTGTACAAAAAGTACATAATCATTGGAGAGGTGGCAGTATAGAGAAGAAATTACTGATAAAAGAAGCAGAGCTAATTTACAAATACGATACTCTGTACCCAAGAGGTTTAAACTCGGAACTAGATCTCTCACCCTTTTTGTTTGACTAATGGTGATTCTATACTATAACTTTTATACTGCTTAAGTTTTATGGCCATAATCAACTCGATAAAATCCCTTTTGGAATTTTCAGTATTGTAGGATGTACATATATATCTCTCCTGTCACAAGTTTTAAGTTTTAGGGCCACTTTTATTAAAATACTCTAAAAGAGGTTTTTGATATATGTTAGACAAATTTTTATGAATTTTATGTATTTTATGAATATTAATCATTATTTTTTAGATATTAGATAAATTTTATGAATATAAATTTTTTATGAATATCATTTTTTATGAATATCATTTTTTATGAATATCATTCTTTTTAGAATATTATGAATATTGCAGTAGTACCTATATAGTAGCCTTTTTAGTAAACAAGATATTAAGCTAAAAAAGATATTCCTCTTTAAGCTGAGAATGAACATGAAGAGACTATTCCACCTTAATCAGATGGGACATATACAGATACATAGTATTCCTATGATTCCACCTTAAACTCCAATTAAAAAACTACCAATGAGGGTTTTCTGACACCTTTATAAGGATACACCTGACCAGTCACATCTATCTTGAAAAAGCTCCCTGGCGAGCGAAACGCGTTGATCTGAGTGGCTGTGTTATCTGACATTACAACTTGAATGAGGACATTCTATACTTAAGGATTTTCTCAACTTTACTTATTAACCCGGGTTATCTACATTTTTCAACATCCTCCTTTTTTTCCTGCGTGCAATCAGCACTAAGTGCAGGGAACTATCTCTGTTGGAAACACAAAGAGTGATTATCTCCAAAACCACCTGTGATTATAATATCCAGAAAGCCAACTATTACGGTGACAGCGGTTGAAGTTTGCCGATGACGTCAGACGCCGAGATACACGCGGCGCACTGACTTAGTTTGGATACTTGGAGCTGTACAGGTGATATCGTTGCCACACGAGTGGTGAAGTAAGTAGAAAGAATCTTAAAGCATTAAGTTCAATAAGTTGAATGACTGTATAGTGCTATAAGGAGCCTACACTTTTTCCAAATCCTGAACTTGGTCAGTAAAACCTACCTATAAAGCAACAACGAAAGGTTCTGATGCTATAAGAGACTGTCTCTCTCTGCACAACACAGTGGATTTTTTAACACATTTTCTCAGCAAAGTCTGCTTTTTTAGTATTGAATTTCTACTTGCTTAATTCTGCTTTTATTATTTTTTATTAGGGGAGACGTCCCCTTTTATTTGATTGTGATTGTGTATAAATAAATATTTTTGATATATGATTTAGGCTGCATAATTTAATTTTTTAGATATTTTAGTTTTTTCGCTACAATTTAACGTATTGTTTCTTTCTAACATACACTATCTAAAGTTTGATATTATTACACCAATAAATGGTCACACTACTTATTGTCACATACTTTGATTATATATTATTTTTTGTCATTAGCACACTATTGATAGAAGACTTAACTATCATCTTCCCAAGATATAAAAATCACTTATTTTTTGCGGACACTGTCATTTTTTCGCACAGATCCTCCCATTTCCCCCTCACACACCCCTTTTTTTCTTTTGACTGTGAATTTTTACACACTTATTACACTTTTCACATTTACATATATTTTTATAACTCTTTTATTTAATACTGGATATAATTGGATACCTTTAGCTTTCTTTTAGCGCACTTACTACCACCATAATTCCTGCTTCTTAATTTATGTTTCCGGCGAGCTTAAAGGCACGCGCGAAAACGGCTGCATATAGCGGCATTCGGGCCGTAATAAATGGGCCCCAATGTCTTAAATAAGTGAGTAACCTGTTCAAAATGCATAGTGCAGCTGCCTGCAACCCTGCAGACTTACCAACTCAACACTGGCTGCAGCCCCCCATCTACATCCTCTGTACACTATCTGCTCTCTGTCGTTAGCACAGCAACTCAGGGAACTAAGTGACTTAGAACTTTAATTATTTTATTTTTTTATCCAACATGACAGCTCGGCCCTAGGAGACAATTGAGAGACAGAGCCAGAAAGAACATAGTTTTTTTCTTTTTTACAAGAGAACTTGGTAACTCTAATTGTAGCTATTTCTAAAAAAAGAAACAACAAAAAAAGGAAACAATATAACCACAAACTTTAAAAGGTTTCATGACTCAGTCTTCAACTGCTTGTTGAGTCAGATATTTCACCACATATTAAAATGACCGTAATATTTTTTTAAATACAAATCTTGAAATTATATGTATTGAAGTTAGCACAAAGATATCAAAACTATTTGCCTCATAAAAATCCGTCATTCCTTTTTTAAAACGTTTATGATGTTGTAAACATGACAACTGGCTGCTCACATCTTAAGGAGCTTATTCAACTCCATATAATTGAACATATGGTAAAACCATTTACAATATCCCCAGACCTCTGTGTAAACAAATCATCCAAATTTAAGGGACAGTAAACACTCCTTATATATTTACCTTAATCAAAAGTTTTAAAGCTGATTATACGTTTGCAACCTTTGAAATATAATAGTTACCATTGTATTGTTTTGAATTCTGATTTAAACTGTTCATGCAGACCGTTAAAAATGTCCCCTAAACTCGGCCCCTAAGGAAATATTTCAATACCTTTATTCCATATGCCCCTCTAGTAAGCGACTCGCAAATTAGATTATCTTTTCGTGCCTGGACTGTTGCGCTTGCGTGATCGTATCAGATCACAAGTGACACTCCGAATTTGAGCATGAGTAACGTCTAGGGGGAATGAAAAATCTGGAACCATTTAATAAAAACCTTTCTGTGTTTTTGTTTTTTTATGGACATTGAAGAAAAATACACAGCTGCAAAAATTGGAATGATAATTATTTTGAATTATAAATAAATTCCAATTAGAATAAGGGGCTTTAAATATCTGAGTAATCTACTGGAGGCAACACTGGTTGAGCAGGAAATTGAACGCTTTAGACAGAGTATGCTACTGAAAGCGTTCCCTCTCCTCTTCCGGTAATGAAGATAACGTTCATATGTCATCTTCACTGCGTGATGACACTCTTGAAAACATAGTGAACGAGCAGAGGTATTGAAAAAAAATTTGAACGTTGATAAAGAAGGTACAGGGAGGAGTAGTTTGGGGGCCATTTTGGACACCTATATTTAGTTGATAACGTTAACAATATTTATGGCTGATGATGTTCTTCACTATTGGGGGTATGTGAATAATGGTTGATTGGTTATGTATTTTGGAAATAAATAGAGATGTTAGTGGTGTTTACTGTCCCTTTATTTGACAAACACTGTACAGATAAAATCAACACTACAATTACTAATGATTACGGTCTGTAAATTGAAAGTTTAATAACTTTGTAATATCAGCTGTGGGTTCTGCTTAGACATATCTTCTTCATAATATTGTGAATTACATAGTGGGTCGTAGAACTATAGAGTGAATATCCTAACTTGAGTTTTCGTGTGCTCGTGCATGTACTCCTCCATAGAAATCAAAGGAGAAAAGAAAAGTAGAAAAAATAACCTATGCAATGGTGTTTGAGCGATCTCAGGGTTTTTGTCTACTTTTTTTTTCTCCCTTGATTTCTATGGGGGAATACATGCGAAAACTTGTTAGGATTTTCATGCTATTAAGGTTAAAGCTAGAGTAGCAAATGTAAAATATTTACAGTAAATACATAGTTAAAATCTTTATTAAATATAAATATTGTATAAATATGTTTTATCATGTTTTTCATCTACTTAATGGCAATGTCTCTAATGCACTTATATATATATATATATATGTCTATAGACGCCCACCCCAGCCCCTTTCTTGCTGTTTATTATAGCCATTGTCTGATACACATATCTTAGAAGCTTTTATATAGTGCTAATAAATTTTCAATTTTGCTTTGAGCTCCCTGTCCGGACTTTTTCTTTGCCTTACCATATGTCTATAGGTGTATATATTAATATTTTTATATGTGTATATATGACTGTAAATACATATATACATTAATATATATGTACACATATATAACTATATATATACACTGTACAAATACATCTTTAGCAATGTATATGTATGTGTCTCAATGTTAAAGCCCTGTGCCTGCCTTTTATTTTCTAACACCTGAGATCTCATATCTTTGAGCCCTTATAACTTTTTTGTGCAATACTTTTTTAAATAATTTAATTAAACAGTGTTAATATGAGTGTAACTGTACTTTGTAATGTATTTTTTAAGAGTTTTGTGCAACTTTTTTGTTTCGGAAAACAGTTAAAGTAAATGTAAAGTTTGCGGAATGAGTGCCTGGTTTTTAAAAATCCTATTAAAAATTATTTCTGATTTATTTCTGACGTAGGAAGAGGCTTGTGACGGGCGGGGGAAGCACTGGAGCGGCTTTTACGAAGAAAAGGTAAGTATTTTAACAAAACCAGTGAAATGTAAAGTTTGATGAATGAAAGTGCCCCTGTATTTAATAGGATTATTAAAAACCGGGCACTGGTTCATCAAAATTTACATTCACTTTAACCACAGCTCTGAGACTGCGGTAAGGATTGAAGTGTAAATAGCGATTGCGCTGGAGCAATCACGATTTCGCTCAACTTGTAATATCAGTGCAATGAAAAAGGCTTGCAAAAACATAATTTATGCTTACCTGATAAATTTATTTCTCTTGTGATGTATCAAGTCCACGGATTCATCCATACTTGTGGGATATTCTCCTTCCCTACACAAAGTGGCAAAGAGAGCACCCACAGCAGAGCTGTCTATATAGCTCCTCCCTTAGCTCCACCCCCCAGTCATTCGACCGAAGGCTAGGAAGAAAAAGGAGAAACTATAGGGTGCAGTGGTGACAGAAGTTTTTTAAATAAAAATATATTGCCTGTCTTAATAAACAGGGCGGGCCGTGGACTCGATACATCACAAGAGAAATAAATTTATCAGGTAAGCATAAATTATGTTTTCTCTTGTAAGATGTATCGAGTCCACGGATTCATCCATACTTGTGGGATACCAATACCAAAGCTTTAGGACACAGATGAAGGGAGGGTCAAGACAGGGATCTTAAACGGAAGGCACTACTGCTTATAGAACCTTTCTCCCAAAAATAGCCTCTGAAGAAGCAAAAGTATCGAATTTGTAAAATTTGGAAAAAGTATGAAGCGAAGACCAAGTCGCCTCCTTACAAATCTGTTCAACAGAAGCCTCATTTTTAAAAGCCCATGTGGAAGCCACTGCTCTAGTAGAATGAGCAGTAATTCTTTCAGGAGGCTGCTGGCCAGCAGTCTCATAAGCCAAACGGATGATACTTTTCAGCCAAAAGGAAAGAGAGGTAGCCGTAGCCTTTTGACCTCTCTGTTTGCCAGAATAAACAACAAACAATGAAGATGTTTGATGGAAATCTTTAGTTGCTTGTAAGTAGAATTTTAAAGCGCGAACCACATCAAGATTGTGCAAGAGACGTTCCTTCTTTGATGAAGGATTAGGACACAGTTAAGGAACAACAATCTCCTGATTGATATTCCTTTTAGAAACAACCTTAGGAAGAAACCCAGGTTTGGTACGCAAAACCACCTTATCTGCATGGAAAACAAGGTAAGGTGAGTCACACTGTAAAGCAGATAACTCAGAAACTCTTCGAGCCAAAGAGATAGCTACCAAAAACAAAACTTTCCAAGATAGAAGCTTAATATCTATGGAATACATAGGTTCAAATGGAACCCCTTGAAGAACTTTAAGAACTAAGTTTAGGCTCCATGGTGGAGCAACAGGTTTAAACACAGGCTTGATCCTGACCAAGGCCTGACTAAATGCTTGAACGTCTGGGACATCTGCCAGACGTTTGTGTAAAAGAATAGACAAAGCAGATATTTGTCCTTTTAACGAACTAGCTGATAATCCCTTCTCCAATCCTTCTTGGAGAAAAGACAATACTCTAGGAATCCTAATCTTACTCCATGAGTAACCCTTGGATTCACACCAATAAAAATATTTGCGCCAAATCTTATGATAAATCTTCCTGGTGACAGGCTTTCTAGCTTGAATCAGGGTATCAATGACCGACTCAGAGAAACCACGCTTTGATAGAATCAGGCATTTAATCTCCAAGCAGTCAGACGCAAAGAAATTAGATTTGGATGCGTGAATGGACCTTGGATTAGAAGGTCCTGCCTCATTGGCAGAGACCACGGTGGAACCGATGACATGTCCACTAGGTCTGCATACCAAGTACTGCGTGGCCACGCAGGTGCTATCAGAATCAGCGAAGCCCTCTACTGCTTGATTCTGGGAACCAGACGTGGGAGGAGAGGAAACGGTGGAAATACATAGGCCAGATTGAAGGACCAGGGCACTGCTAGAGCATCTATCAGTACTGCCTGGGGATCCCGGGACCTGGATCCGTAACGAGGAAGTTTGGCATTCTGTCAGGACACCATCAGATCCAATTCTGGTGTGCCCCATAGCTGAATCAGCTGGGCAAATACCTCCGGATCGAGCTCCCACTCCCCCGGATGAAAAATCTGACGACTTAGGAAATCCGCCTCCCAGTTCTCTACTCCTGGGATATGGATTGCTGAGAGATGGCAGAGTGATCCTCCGCCCATCGGATTATTTTGGTTACCTCCATCATCGCCAGAGAACTCCGTGTTCCTCCTTGATGATTGATATAAGCTACAGTCGTGATGTTGTCCGACTGAAATCTGATGATTTTGGCTGCAGCAAGCTGAGGCCACGCCTGAAGTGCATTGAATATCGCTCTCAGTTCTAGAATGTTTATCTAGAGGACAGTTTCCTCCTGATACCATAAGCACTGTGCTTTCAGGGAGTTCCAGACTGCACCCCAGCCTAGCAGGCTGGCATCTGTCGTTACTATGAGCCACTCTGGCCTGCAGAAACACATTCCCTGAGACAGGTGGTCTTGAGACAACCACCAGAGAAGAGAATCTCTGGTCTCCTGGTCCAGATTTATTATTATTATTATTATAATAATAATATTATTATTATTTGAGGAGATAAATCTGCATAATCCCCAGTCCACTGTTTGAGCATGCATAGTTGCAGTGGTCTGAGGTGTAGGCGGGCAAAAGGAACTATGTCCATTGCAGCTACCATGATCCCGATTACCTCCATGCACTGAGCCACTGATGGCCGAGGAATGGAATGAAGAGCTCGGCAAGTGGTTAAGAGTTTTGATTTTATGACCGTCAGAAATATTTTCATTTCTACCGAATCTATCAGAGTCCCTAGGAAGGAAACTCTTGTGAGAGGGAAGAGAGAACTCTTTTTTATGTTCACCTTCCACCTGTGAGATCTCAGAAAAGCCAACACGATGTCCATGTGAGACTTCGCTAGTTGGAAAGTCGACGCCTGAATTAAGATGTCATCTAGATAAGGCGCCACTGCTATGCCCCGCGGCCTTAGCATCGCCAAAAGGGACCCTAGCACTTTTGTGAAAATTCTGGGAGCCGTGGCCAACCCGAAGGGAAGGGCCACGAACTGGAAATGTCTGTCCAGAAAGGCAAATCTGAGGAATTGATGATGATCTCTGTGAATAGGGATGTGTAGATACGCATCCTGTAAGTCCACGGTAGTCATATATTGACCCTCCTGGATCATTGGTAGAATGGTCCGAATAGTCTCCATCTTGAATGATGGTACTCTGAGAAATTTGTTTAGAAATTTGATATCCAAGATTGGTCTGAAAGTTCCCTCTTTTTTGGGAACCACAAACAGGTTTGAGTAAAATCCTAGCCCCTGTTCCTCTTTTGGAACTGGGCGGATCACTCCCATGGTATGTAGGTCTTCTACACAGCGTAAGAACGCCTCTCTCTTTGTCTGGTTTGCAAATAATTGAGAAATGTGAAATCTCCCCCTTGGGGGAGAGTCTTTGAAGTCCAGAAGATGTCCCTGGGACACAATTTCTAAAGCCCAGGAATCGTGAACATCTCTTGCCCAAGCCTGAGCAAAGAGAGAGAGTCTGCCTCCTACTAGATCCGGTCCCGGATCGGGGGCTACCCCTTCATGCTGTCTTAGAGGCAGCTGCAGGCTTCTTGGCCTGTTTACCCTTGTTCCAAGCCTGGTTAGGTCTCCAGACTGACTTGGATTGGGCAAAATTCCCCTCTTGCTTTGCCGAAGAGGAAGCTGAAGCGGGACCACCCTTGAAGTTCCGAAAGGAACAAAAATTATTTTGTTTGGTCCTCATTTTATTTGTTTTATCCTGAGGGAGGGCATGGTCTTTCCCTCCAGTGATGTCTGGAATAATCTCTTTCAGTTCAGGCCCGAATAGGGTCTTTCCTTTGAAAGGGATGTTCATAAGTTTAGCTTTTGATTACACATCAGCAGACCAGGACTTAAGCCATAACTCCCTGCGGGCTAAAATGGCAAAACCTGAATTCTTTGCCGCTAATTTAGCCAGTTGGAAAGCGGCATCTGTAATGAAAGAATTAGCCAACTTAAGGGCCTTAATTCTATCCATAATATCCTCTAATGGAGTCTCCATCTGAAGAGCATCTTCTAGAGCCTCGAATCAGAAAGCAGCTGCAGTAGTTACAGGAACAATGCACGCAATAGGTTGGAGAAGAAAACCTTGATGAACAAAAATTTTCTTCAGGAGACCCTCTAATTCTTTTTCCATAGGATCTTTGAAAGCACAACTGTCTTCGATAGGCATAGTTGTACGCTTAGCAAGAGTAGAAATAGCTCCCTCCACCTTAGGGACCATCTGCCACGAGTCCCGCATGGTGTCAGATATGGGAAACATTTTCTTAAAAACAGGAGGGGGAGCGAACGGAATACCTGGTCTATCCCACTCCTTAGTAACAATATTCACAATCCTCTTAGGGACTGGAAAAACATCAGTGTAAACAGGAACCTCTAAGTATTTGTCCATTTTACACAATTTCTCTGGGACCACTATAGGGTCACAATCATCTAGAGTTGCTAATACCTCCCTGAGCAATAAGCGGAGGTGTTCAAGCTTAAATTTAAAGGCCGTCATATCAGAATCTGTCTGAGGGAGCATCTTTCCTGAATCAGAAATTTCTCCCTCAGATAACAAATCCCTTACCCCTACTTCAGAATATTGTGAGGGTATATCGGATACGGCTACTAAAGTGTCAGACGTCTCAGCATTTGTTCTTAACCCAGAGCTGTCACGCTTTTCTTGTAAACCAGGCAGTTTAGATAAAACCTCTGTGAGGGTTGTATTCATAACTGTGGCCATGTCTTGTAAAGTAAATGAATTTGACGCCCTAGAGGTACTTGGCGTCACTTGTGCGGGCGTTACTGGTTGTGACACTTGGGGAGAGCTAGATGGCAAACCCTCATTCTCTTCTGTCTGAGAATCATCTATTGCAATATTTTTAAGTGCAAAAATATGCTCTTTATAATTTATAGACATATCAGTGCAAGTGGGACACATTCTAAGAGGGGGTTCCACAATGGCTTCTAAACACATTGAACAAGGATTTTCCTTGGTGTCAGACATGTTAAACAGGCTAGAAATGTAACAAGCAAGCTTGGAAAACACTTTAATCAAAGCAAATAACACTTAGAAAAAAACGGTACTGTGCCTTTAAGAGAAAAAAAGTTGCACAAACTCTGCAAAACAGTGTAAAAAAGCAGTAAACTCAACAAACTTTTTACAGTAGTATCATAAAGCCTTAGTAACTTTGCACAGCTATGCAAATAAACAATTAACCCTTTAATGTAAAAACCGGATTGACAAAACGTCAAAAACCAGTAAAAAAACGTTCAGCACCTTGCCACAGCTCTGCTGTGGCACCTACCTGCCCTTTAGGAATGATTTGTGGGGAAAAAAACTTCTTTACAGCCCTCAAACACAGTAGGAATCTCTGGAGAAGCAGCTGGATGTCTCTGAGGAAAAGAAACTGCCCAACTGAGGTGCGAAAATAGGCCCCTCCCACCTCACGCAATGTTATGGGGCCTAAAAGAAACACAACAGAGTGTTTCTTAAACTAGCCATGTGGGTTAAAAACTCTTAAACAAGCCACAATGACCCCTTAAAGTCCCTCAAAAAACGTTATATATGCATTTTTCATAAATAAACAAAAATGTTTTTTTCCTATCAGTGTCAGCAGTAACTAATGAGCCCTTAATGCAAGCTAGAATTCCTACTAAGTGTCTAAATACAGCTTACCCTTCCCTCATGGGGATATTGCCAGCCTTTTCTAGAATTAACACAGTCTGTCTAGAAAAAAATAGACTGAACATACCTCAATGCAGCTTAGCCTGCAAACCATTCCCCCAACTGAAGTTTTCTTGTACTCTTCAGCCCTTCAGTGGATCTTAGTTACAAAATGCTAAGATCATCATCCTCCTTGCAGAAATCTTCATCCCTTTTCTGCCAGAGAGTAAATAGTACACACCGGTACCATTTAAAATAACAAACTTTTGCTTGGAGAAAATAAAAACTAACATTTTTGTCACCACACTCACTTTACCCTTCCTAGTTACTTAGAGTAGGCAAAGAGAATGACTGGGGGTGGAGCTAAGGGAGGAGCTATATAGACAGCTCTGCTGTGGGTGCTCTCTTTGCCACCTCCTGTAGGGAAGGAGAATATCCCACAAGTATGGATGAATCCTTGGACTCGATACATCTTACAAGAGAAAACACAATATCGCTTCCGCAAAACTTTTCGCCTCCTCACTTGTAATCTAGCCCTAACATTTTTGGTGTGTACTGTCCCTTTAAGGGAGCATTTTGCTTCCATTTTGAAAATGCAGTGATTCCAGATATTGAGACATTTGCATGATGGGTCATTGGGGTATATTTAACAATGTGCGAACGGACATGATACAAAGTAGCGTATCATGTCTGCCGCACATAGATAAATGCCGACAGCATACGCTGTCAGCATTTATCATTGCACCAGCAGTTCTTATGATGCAATGCCGCCCCCTGCAGATTTGCGGCCAATCAGCCGCTAGCAGGGGGTGTCAATCAACCCAATCGTATTTGATCGGGTTGATTTCTGTCCGCGGCCTCAGAGTAGGCGGACAAGTTATGGAGCAACGGTCTTTAGACTGCTGCTTCATAACTTCAGTTTCCGCTCGCTGTTCGGACCTTGATAAATATGCCCCATAGTCTGCTTTGCTTCAATATAATTCTAAGCAAAGAATTGGGTGTATTAGAGAATGATGAATCCTGAATTTGGCAGTGTACTGTTTCACATTATATGATGTGAATTACTCTAAACTTCCATTTGTTATTTGAGCTAAGGGATATTAGTACAGTGAATATTAAAGAATAAAAACAATGTAAGTGAAAATCTATTGTAGCAAATGCCAATGTAGTCTTTACTAAAGGTGTGTAAACAAATGAGCCCTCAAGAGCAGGGGTATAAAGCTCATTGTATTTGGGGGCCACTGACCAAATGTTTTTTTCCATGGGGGCCACTTGAACAAAGTGAGTGCTCCCTCTGAAACTGGATATACTAGAAACTGGAAGTGACATTTACCCAAGTAGTAGTGCATGGTGGGAGCTGTAGTCCACAATAGACATACAAAGTGTATATTTATTTTATGAGTGTCAAGTGAAGTGATCATTCTGGAACTGAAAATAAAAGTGTAATATATCCAAGCAGCACATAATTGGAGTCTACACTGGACAGTACATCTTGTGGGTGCCTATATAGTACATCAACTTAGAACCCTAAAACTGATGGGGCCAAATTAATAATTTACCTAATAAACAAGGGAGGGCCAGGGTAAACTATATTGAGGGCTACATTTGGCCCCAGGGCCAGTACTTTGAGACCACTGCTCTAGAGAGATGTAGGGGTAAAATACACAATGACCACAGGCTCGGAGAACCTTTTCCTGAAAAGTGTGTAAGGAGCACCTGAAAGGTCAAGGAAAGCAGAATTACAGGACTAGGGCTCAATTCAAGAAGGAATAATATAACCAACAAGGAGACTAGCAAAATTATGCTTATATATATATGTATTATGTGCTATTATTATCAATATGAATGGGATTGGCAAGATGGCAGAAGATGCAGAAACAACATGCAGGGTAAATTGAATAGACAAGAGCATGGTTCAGGTTAACTAGGGAAAAAATGGACTGGATCCAACAGAGGCCGGAACAAACAAGAAACAAATTTAGGAAAGGAAATTGTAGATAGTAGAGAAGGAGAAGTAGAAAAGTGTCATACACAAGTACTGTATATAATTTAACTTCTAGTATGTCAGGGCTGCAGATCACTCATTGCATTGCATTATACACATATTACTACATATATTATTTTATATCATTTGAAATTTAAACACAAGGGTTTTGCAAAAAAATGCATAAAATAAAATGTATTGCTAATGACTAGAATTATTGGTTCACTTACTTGTCAACCTTCCTGTTTCTCTCAGGGTCATTGTGTTTTAAAGTGGCTTTGTCTAAAACCATCCATTCTTTCCACTCTTTCTTTTTGCGTTGGGCATGGATATATTGATGTGACTTCTCATACACTGTTAGCAGAAATGGATCTGAATTCAAAATGATGTATTTAAAACATTTTTTGCATACATGAATTGTTTGAAAAAATAAATACATAAATATGGATATTAAGAAGACACTTTTACTTAAGCACATACACATACTTATTGTTGAAGTTAGGTGTCTGTGTTGGTTGCAGTAACATGAAATTGAATTTTTTTACCAAAAAACAAAAATTATACCTGATAAATTAATTTCTTTCATGGTGGTGAGAGTCCACAAGCCATTACTCCTGGGATTCAACTCCTGGTCACTAGTAGGTGTCAAACATTTCCAAAGCTCTAAGAGCACTTAATCCCTCCCATGTCTCTGGTATTCTAGTCTGATGTATAGCCAAGAAAAAAGAAGTACAAAGGTAGAAAAGGACAACGAAAGGAAAATGAGGCACATACTAGAACTGCCACCAGAAAAAAATTAATTGCATAAAAAAAGGACAAGTCTTGTGGACTCTCACCACCATGAAAGAAATTAATATATCAGGTAAGCATACATTTTGGTTTCTTTCATAAGGTGGTGAGAGCCCATGAGCCATTATTCTTGGAAACTAATACCCAAGCTGTGGAGTAAATGGGCGAGACAATTTTTTTAAGGCAAGCACCTAATTATTAGACACTGCTGCCTGAAGGACTTTCATACCAAACACATCAAAGAAGTAGAATTTAGAGAAAGTATGTTGCTGCCTTGCAAATGTATTCAATATAAGCCTCATTCTTGAAAATCCAAGAAGAGGAAACTGATCTAAAAAGATGAGCAATAACATAATTTATGTAAGAACTTACCTGATAAATTCATTTCTTTCATATTAGCAAGAGTCCATGAGCTAGTGACGTATGGGATATACATTCCTACCAGGAGGGGCAAAGTTTCCCAAACCTTAAAATGCCTATAAATACACCCCTCACCACACCCACAATTCAGTTTAACGAATAGCCAAGAAGTGGGGTGATAAGAAAAAAGTGCGAAAGCATATAAAATAAGGAATTGGAATAATTGTGCTTTATACAAAAAAATCAAAACCACCACAAAAAAGGGCGGGCCTCATGGACTCTTGCTAATATGAAAGAAATGAATTTATCAGGTAAGTTCTTACATAAATTATGTTTTCTTTCATGTAATTAGCAAGAGTCCATGAGCTAGTGACGTATGGGATAATGATTACCCAAGATGTGGATCTTTCCACGCAAGAGTCACTAGAGAGGGAGGGATAAAATAAAGACAGCCAATTCCTGCTGAAAATAATCCACACCCAGAATAAAATTTTAATGAAAAAACATAAGCAGAAGATTCAAACTGAAACCACTGCCTGAAGTACGTTTCTACCAAAAACTGCTTCAGAAGAAGAAATCACATCAAAATGGTAGAATTTAGTAAAAGCATGCAAAGAGAACCAAGTTGCTGCTTTGCAAATCTGATCAACCGAAGCTTCATTCCTAAACGCCCAGGAAGTAGAAACTGACCTAGTAGAATGAGCTGTAATCCTTTGAGGCGGAGTGTTACCCGACTCAACATAGGCATGATGAAATAAAGATTTCAACCAAGATGCCAAAGAAATGGCAGAAGCTTTCTGGCCTTTTCTAGAACCGGAAAAGATGACAAATAGACTAGAAGTCTTTCGGAAAGACTTAGTAGCTTCAACATAATATTACAAAGCTCTAACAGCATCCAAAGAATGCAATGATTTCTCCTTAGAATTCATAGGATTAGGACATAATGAAGGAACCACAATTTCTCTACTAATGTTGTTAGAATTCACAACCTTAGGTAAAAAATTCAAAAGAAGTTCGCAGCACCGCCTTATCCTGATGCAAAATCAGAAAAGGAGACTCACAAAAAAGAGTAGATAATTCGGAGACTCTTCTGGCAGAAGAGATGACCGAAAGAAACAAAACTTTCCAAGAAAGTAATATAATGACCAAAGAATACATGGGTTCAAAAGGAGGAGCTTGAAGAGCCCCCAGAACCAAACTCCAAGGAAGAGAAATTGACTTAATGACAGGTTTTATACGAACCACAGGTTGTACAAAACAATGAATATCAGGAAGATTAGCAATCCTTCTGTGAAAAAGAACAGAAAGAGCAGAGATTTGTCTTTCAAGGAACTTGCGGACAAACCTTTATCTAAACCATCCTGAAGAAACTGTAAAATTCTCGGTATTCAAAAAGAATGCCAAGAAAAAAGATGAGAAAGACACTAAGAAATATAAGTCTTCCAGACTCTATAATATATCTCTCTAGATACAGATTTACGAGCCTGTCACATAGTATCAATCACAGAGTCAGAGAAACCTCTTTGACCAAGAATCAAGCGTTCAAACTCCATACCTTAAAATTAAGATTTTGAGATCCTGATGGAAAAAAAGAACCTTGAGACAGAAAGACTGGTCTTAACGGAAGAGTCCACAGCTGGCAAGAGGCCATCCGGACAAGATCCGCATACCAAAACCTGTGAGGCCATGCTGGAGCTACCAGCAGGACAAACGAGCATTCCTTTAGAATATTGGAGAATACCCTTGGAAGAAGAACTAGAGGCGGAAAGATATAAGCAGGATGACACTTGTAAGGAAGAGATAATGCATCCACTGCCTCCGCCCGAGGATCCCGGGATCCGGACAGATACCAGGGAAGTTTCTTGTTTAGATGAGAAGCCATCAGATCTATTTCTGGGAGTTCCCACATTTGAACAATCTGAGGAAAAACCTCTGGGTGAAGAGACGATTCGCCCAGGTGCAACGTTTGGCGACTGAGATAATCCGCTTTCCAATTGTCCATACCTGGGATATGAACCGCAGAGATTAGACAGGAGCTGGATTCCGCCCAAACCAAAATTGATTGATGTATGCCACAGTTGTGACATTGTCTATCTGAAAACAAATGAACAACTCTCTCTTCAGAAGAGGCCAAGACTGAAGAGCTCTGAAAATTGCACGGAGTTCCAAAATATTGATCGGAAATCTCACCTCCTGAGATTCCCAAACCCCTTGTGCCGTCAGAGACCCCCACACAGCTCCCCAACCTGTAAGACTTGCATCTGTTGAGATTATAGTCCAGGTCGGAAGAACAAAGAAGCCCCCTGAACTAAACGATGGTGATCTGTCCACCATGTCAGAGAGTGTCGTATAATCGGTTTAAAGATATTAATTGAGATATCTTTGAGTAATCCCTGCACCATTGGTTCAGCATACAGAGCTGAAGAGGTCGCATGTGAAAACGAGCAAAGGAGATCGCATCTGATGCGGCAGTCCTAAGACCTAAAATTTCCATGCATAAGGCTACCAAAGGGAATGATTGTGACTGAAGGTTTTGACAAGCTGATCAATGTTAAACTTCTCTTGTCTGACAAGGACAACGTCATAGACACTGAATCTATCTAGAAACCTAAAAAGGTTACCCTTGTCTGAGGAATCAATGAACTGATTGGTAAATTGATCCTCCAACCATGAACTTGAAGAAACAACACAAGTCGATTCGTATGAGATTCTTCGAAAATGAGAAGACTGAGCAAGTACCAAGATATCGTCCAAATAAGGACATACCAAAACCCTGATCTCTGATTACAGAAAGAAGGGCACCGAGAACCTTTGAAAAAAATTCTTGGAACTGAGGCTAGGCCAAACGGTAGAGCCACAAAACTGGTAATGCTTGTCTAAAAAGAGAATCTCAGACACTAAAAGTGATCTGGATGAATCGGAATATGCAGATACGCATCCTGTAAATCTATTGTAGACATATAATACCCTTGCTAAACAAAAGGCAGGATAGTCCTACAGTTACCATCTTGAATGTTGGTATCCTTACATAACGATTCAATATTGAAAGATCCGGAACTGGTCTGAAGGAATTGACCTTCTTTGGTACAATGAAGAGACAAAATAAAACCCCAGCCCCTGTTCCAGAACTGGAACTGGCATAATAACTCCAGCCAACTCTAGATCTGAAACACATTTCAGAAATCAAGAGCAAAAAACAAGAGGGCGACCCCTAGTGCAGATCAATGATGAACCAGTGGTGAAAATCTGTTAGTACTGACGAATGGATACTCACAAGATGAATTGCACCCTGAAGTGCAAATATGGCATACTAGGAATATTATAGTGTCCTAGTGCACAAATCCAACCCAAAAGAGGCACTGTCGTGATGACAAATGGACTTTAAGTATATGAGATGGACATCAGGATGGTGGAAAAGATAAAGAGAACTCCAGTATCGATAAAAAAATATTTAATAAAAAGATAAAAAATGAACATACACAGATCAACAATGATATCTGTTTGTAAAATTGCTACGCGTTTCTAAGCGTTAACCACGCTTTTTCCTCAGGCAAATGATACTGGATGTGCTGGAGTCTCTTACATATATACCCCTGTATAGGCTTAATGAAAACAGCTGTAGCTAATTTGAACAGGTGCTGCATAGATTAGTCTAACAGGTTGTTTAAAGCAAATAACAATGTTACAATCCAATGTGTATAGCCAAATATCTAATACAATAATGCTCAATGGTCCTTCTAAAAATATATTAACTAAAATAAAAAACACATATAAATACCTCGAGCTTTAGGCTCTATAGATTATCTTAAATATTTAAAAGCCGTATTGGGAATAATCGTCATAGTATGTATACATGCAGGGTTTATTTCTGCCAATGCGCTATTTATATATCTATTTATCTTCCTTGGTGGTATTTTTGGAGATGGCCCTACAAATAGATAATAAACTGAGAAAATACGATCCTATATTTCTAAATATGAGAGGGTGTGTATCATTAAACAAATTATAATGTTATATGACTGGCCTGTCCGATTACTACGTCAGAACGGGGTGTGTTGCGCTAAGCTAATAGCCGTGTTGTATTCAAAATATCTCCATACTGTGTTGTGTTGCTTCACCTGATTGGGGCTAAGGTTGTATATCTAGTGACGTGAAGGTGCGTACATATGCACCAATGTGAACAGAAACATTAACCTCTGTTGTTAGGTGTTTGTGATTGTGGGTGTGTATCTAATGACGTGGAGATGCATACAAGTACACCCCTGGATACAAAATCAGTTACCTCTGTTGCTATGTAGAGATATAGCGTGTTTACCGTGATAAAAAACTGATACCTTGATGTGCAAAAAAGCTGAGTCGGCTTTGACTATAATATTCACATTAACTAACTACATTTCTAACAAGTGTGTATATGACATGTATATAAGAACGTGAATATAAGGACCACAATACGAATTAATATATAAAAAATAATATAAGTGTGTATAAATCTGTGTCTTAGTGATAAATGATGCAATTTATTGCATCGTAGTATCTAAACCAAAGTTATGTGATAGATAGAGATCTACCAGAATTTTATGTGAACAGTATGATATAATGAAATTGGAATACTAGGTGGGTATAGAGTATGATATAAAATGATAGTGAACTTCCATGAGTATGACAAAAATGAAAGAGAAATATTATTGGATATATAATCTAATATAAAATGATAGTGTAGGATTCATTCAAAATTATGAATAAGTGATGAATTTAAATGTTTAAATTTAATGTGGAGATATATAATAATGAAATAAGTCCGATGTTGTGATATGGGTAAAAAAATAATATTGTATATATTGGGGATGTATTAAAAAGCAGCGGAATCTATTACTTCGTTAAGCCCCTCCGGATGTAAAGTTTTAAATTGATAAATCCAAAAGGTTTCCCTCTGGCGTAATTTAATCATTCTGTTTTGAGAACTTATAGCAGGAATCATTTCCAATGGGGTGATGTTCATGACGCACTTGTTTGTGCCATGTATGGAAGAATGGTGCCTAGAGGTACTATATTTATCAGATCCTTTCAGGATACATCTCAAATGTTCTGACCATCTTTGTCTAATTTTTCTACAGGTGCGACCTATATATTGTAGGCCACACAAGCACGTTATACAATATACTACAAAATTGGAATTGCATGTTATTCTTTGAGTAATTGCAAATGATTCTCCTGTGCTGTTAGATATAATATTTTTGCAACTATTCGTTATGTATTTGCACATGTTGCATCTATTTTTATTACATCTATAAGTTCCTATGTTTGGTATTGTGGAGCTATGAATACTATTGTTCTGAGCTTTAAACTTACGTTTGCACATCACTACCTTACTAGGTGCCAGTTTTTCTTTAATAGTAGGGGCTCTTTTAAATGTGCATCTGGGTTTGTCTTGTAATATTATTTTGAAGATGGGGTCTCGTTTAAGTAATGGCCAATGTTTAAACAGAATCTTTTTAATCTCCTTGTAGTTGTTATTGTATCTAGTAATGAATGAAGATTCATAATGTGAATCTTCATTTCTGGGTTTTTCTAAACTTTTTGGTTTTAACAATTCTCCTCTATTTAGAGAGCGTGCTTTTTGAAAGCCTAATTCAATTAATTCTTCTGGATAGTGTTTCTCCTTGAATTTATTTTTAAGGAGTATGCTTTGTGTGTCATAAGTGTTAATGTCTGTACAGTTACGCCGGATCCTCCTAAACTGACTGTATGGAATATTTGTCTTCCAACTAATGTGGTGGTTACTAAAGTAGTCCAAAAAATTATTGCTGTCTACCTGCTTGAAAAAGGTACATGACTGAATGTTATTGTCCTCTCCCCACATTAGGGTGACATCCAAAAAATCAATTTGATCTGTTTGGATGTTCCAAGTAAATTGGATTCCCATATTATTATCATTTAGATAATTCTGAAAGGAGGCAAGTGTGGAAGATGATCCCCTCCAAACAAACAATAGATCATCTATATAACGGCCATAGAAGACCAGATTTTGCTCCCATTCTGCATTATAGATGTATTTGGATTCAAAAGTACCCATAAATAAATTTGCAAAACTGGGAGCAAATCTGGTCCCCATGGCCGTTCCCTTAGTCTGAAGAAAAAAACCGTCTAGAAATTTAAAATAATTATGAGTTAATATGAAATGTATAAGTTTAAGCAAATAATTCTTTTGGATATCAGACATATATGGATCTTCACTAAGATAACTGTCTACAGAGTCTAAGCCTATATCATGTTTGATATTAGAATACAGGGAACTAACATCACAAGATACCCAAATGAGATGTTTTTCTTTTTTGATTTCAGATAATTTTTGCAATAGATCGGTAGTGTCTTTTATATAAGATCTTAGTTGGATGACATATCTTTGGAGATAATAATCAATATATAATGAGAGGTTATCAGTAAGACTATTCATACCCGCAATGATTGGTCGACCGGGAGGATTATGGATTTGTTTATGAATCTTTGGTAAGTGGTAGTAATATGGAATGTTAGGATTAATGGGTATGAGAAATTTTCTCTCTTTTTGTGTTAGAATGCCATGTTCATGGCCATAAGTAATTAATTTTTTAAGTTCTTTGGTATATGTATCTGTGGGATCTATTGAGAGTTGTTTATAATAGTCTTTGTCTAACAGAATCTTTCTAGCCTCACGTATATAATCTTCATAATTTTGTATTACTAGACCGCCGCCTTTATCAGCTTGGCGGATTATGATAGAATTATCATTTGAAAGATTGCGTAAAGCCCTTTGTTCATTGGGCCATATATTGTTATATCCTTTATTATTATAGGGGGGAAGCTTCCCAAAATCTTCTAATACCAAGTTTTGGAAAATATCTAAATATGCAAGATTCTCTCCATGGGGGTAAAAGGTAGAGGGGAGGGAAAGGTTAGTGTAAATCACTCCTTCGAACAATTGTTCTGAGAGGTCTTCTGGATCTATATAAAGGACTTGCATGTTCCTTTCTGTTGTCATATTGTCTGTGAGGACTGGCAAGCCTACAGTTTTTTGACTCTTAAGCTGTTTATTAGCAAAATAGCGCTGTAGAGCTAGTTTTCTGGTGTATTTGTTTAAGTCTACAAATAGTTCAAACATTTTATGAGAGTTTGAAGGGCAAAAACTGAGGCCTTTTCCTAGAATTCTAATTTCATCGTTCGATAATGGTCTATCTGATAAATTGAATATGCCATTACTTAGTTGTTGTAACTTCTTTTCCTTGGTGGCAACTCCCCTTCCCCTATGTCCCCGTTTGTGTGTGTTCTTTTGTTTCTTCCCGGTTGTTGGTAAGGGGTATTTTGGCCTTCTCGTCTCCAAAGGGGAGCTAGTGGTATGCGTTCTTCTAAAAAAGGAACCGAATTGTGTGGAATCGGTGAATCTTGGAAAGATGTAGTCTCTCTATTCTGATTAGATTGATCTATCTGGATACCGGAAGGTCCCGGTAACTCCTCTCTATTAGGTTTCTGGAAGTGTTGTGTGTTCTGATAATAATAATGTGAATTAGAAGAAAGTTTAGGAGTGTGTCTTTGTGATTGATCTTTATGATAAAATTGAGAGGTGTGCTGGTCTTTGTGATTAGTAGTTCCATGTGGCCTGTATTGATCTTGGGGGTGTGGTTGATGTCTATATTCTTGTTCAATCAAAGGGGAGAATCTATTTTGAATGGGAATAGGATTTCTTTCAAAATTTCTATTTCCTCCATATGTGTTAGCTGACTGGTGGGTAGAGTGAGATCTGTTGGCTCCATATGTGTTGGATGAAGAATGTGTATAGTGTGATCTATGGCTTGATTGTTGTGCTTGGTGTCTATTGGATTGATATGTGTACTGATTTTGATTTCTTTTGTTGTAAGTAACTTTAGTCCAAGTGGATTCTTTAGGCTCATTACTATCTGTTCTGTTGTATGTATAAACTGTGCCTTTGAGATAGTCGCTTTCATCTCTCTCCCTTTTCTTATTCTTTCTTAAGATGATTTCATCTTGGTAATCGTCTGTAGATTTAATGGTTCTCTCATTGAGAGATTGGTATTCTGAATGATCTTTGTATTGTTCTAGTAGCTTTTGTGTGTTTTCTATTTTTTCTGCTATGTCGTTAACTAATTTCTCCCTATGGCTGATTAAAATATCTATAAGGTTGAATGAACCAGCTGTCTAAAGCTGCCAACCATTTGGCCAAAAGTGTTTCATCTTCCTTGAATGAACAATTTTTAAGGATTCGAGAAGGCCAAAATACCCCTTACCAACAACCGGGAAGAAACAAAAGAACACACACAAACGGGGACATAGGGGAAGGGGAGTTGCCACCAAGGAAAAGAAGTTACAACAACTAAGTAATGGCATATTCAATTTATCAGATAGACCATTATCGAACGATGAAATTAGAATTCTAGGAAAAGGCCTCAGTTTTTGCCCTTCAAACTCTCATAAAATGTTTGAACTATTTGTAGACTTAAACAAATACACCAGAAAACTAGCTCTACAGCGCTATTTTGCTAATAAACAGCTTAAGAGTCAAAAAACTGTAGGCTTGCCAGTCCTCACAGACAATATGACAACAGAAAGGAACATGCAAGTCCTTTATATAGATCCAGAAGACCTCTCAGAACAATTGTTCGAAGGAGTGATTCACACTAACCTTTCCCTCCCCTCTACCTTTTACCCCCATGGAGAGAATCTTGCATATTTAGATATTTTCCAAAACTTGGTATTAGAAGATTTTGGGAAGCTTCCCCCCTATAATAATAAAGGATATAACAATATATGGCCCAATGAACAAAGGGCTTTACGCAATCTTTCAAATGATAATTCTATCATAATCCGCCAAGCTGATAAAGGCGGCGGTCTAGTAATACAAAATTATGAAGATTATATACGTGAGGCTAGAAAGATTCTGTTAGACAAAGACTATTATAAACAACTCTCAATAGATCCCACAGATACATATACCAAAGAACTTAAAAAATTAATTACTTATGGCCATGAACATGGCATTCTAACACAAAAAGAGAGAAAATTTCTCATACCCATTAATCCTAACATTCCATATTACTACCACTTACCAAAGATTCATAAACAAATCCATAATCCTCCCGGTCGACCAATCATTGCGGGTATGAATAGTCTTACTGATAACCTCTCATTATATATTGATTATTATCTCCAAAGATATGTCATCCAACTAAGATCTTATATAAAAGACACTACCGATCTATTGCAAAAATTATCTGAAATCAAAAAAGAAAAACATCTCATTTGGGTATCTTGTGATGTTAGTTCCCTGTATTCTAATATCAAACATGATATAGGCTTAGACTCTGTAGACAGTTATCTTAGTGAAGATCCATATATGTCTGATATCCAAAAGAATTATTTGCTTAAACTTATACATTTCATATTAACTCATAATTATTTTAAATTTCTAGACGGTTTTTTTCTTCAGACTAAGGGAACGGCCATGGGGACCAGATTTGCTCCCAGTTTTGCAAATTTATTTATGGGTACTTTTGAATCCAAATACATCTATAATGCAGAATGGGAGCAAAATCTGGTCTTCTATGGCCGTTATATAGATGATCTATTGTTTGTTTGGAGGGGATCATCTTCCACACTTGCCTCCTTTCAGAATTATCTAAATGATAATAATATGGGAATCCAATTTACTTGGAACATCCAAACAGATCAAATTGATTTTTTGGATGTCACCCTAATGTGGGGAGAGGACAATAACATTCAGTCATGTACCTTTTTCAAGCAGGTAGACAGCAATAATTTTTTGGACTACTTTAGTAACCACCACATTAGTTGGAAGACAAATATTCCATACAGTCAGTTTAGGAGGATCCGGCGTAACTGTACAGACATTAACACTTATGACACACAAAGCATACTCCTTAAAAATAAATTCAAGGAGAAACACTATCCAGAAGAATTAATTGAATTAGGCTTTCAAAAAGCACGCTCTCTAAATAGAGGAGAATTGTTAAAACCAAAAAGTTTAGAAAAACCCAGAAATGAAGATTCACATTATGAATCTTCATTCATTACTAGATACAATAACAACTACAAGGAGATTAAAAAGATTCTGTTTAAACATTGGCCATTACTTAAACGAGACCCCATCTTCAAAATAATATTACAAGACAAACCCAGATGCACATTTAAAAGAGCCCCTACTATTAAAGAAAAACTGGCACCTAGTAAGGTAGTGATGTGCAAACGTAAGTTTAAAGCTCAGAACAATAGTATTCATAGCTCCACAATACCAAACATAGGAACTTATAGATGTAATAAAAATAGATGCAACATGTGCAAATACATAACGAATAGTTGCAAAAATATTATATCTAACAGCACAGGAGAATCATTTGCAATTACTCAAAGAATAACATGCAATTCCAATTTTGTAGTATATTGTATAACGTGCTTGTGTGGCCTACAATATATAGGTCGCACCTGTAGAAAAATTAGACAAAGATGGTCAGAACATTTGAGATGTATCCTGAAAGGATCTGATAAATATAGTACCTCTAGGCACCATTCTTCCATACATGGCACAAACAAGTGCGTCATGAACATCACCCCATTGGAAATGATTCCTGCTATAAGTTCTCAAAACAGAATGATTAAATTACGCCAGAGGGAAACCTTTTGGATTTATCAATTTAAAACTTTACATCCGGAGGGGCTTAACGAAGTAATAGATTCCGCTGCTTTTTAATACATCCCCAATATATACAATATTATTTTTTTACCCATATCACAACATCGGACTTATTTCATTATTATATATCTCCACATTAAATTTAAACATTTAAATTCATCACTTATTCATAATTTTGAATGAATCCTACACTATCATTTTATATTAGATTATATATCCAATAATATTTCTCTTTCATTTTTGTCATACTCATGAAAGTCCACTATCATTTTATATCATACTCTATACCCACCTAGTATTCCAATTTCATTATATCATACTGTTCACATAAAATTCTGGTAGATCTCTATCTATCACATAACTTTGGTTTAGATACTACGATGCAATAAATTGCATCATTTATCACTAAGACACAGATTTATACACACTTATATTATTTTTTATATATTAATTCGTATTGTGGTCCTTATATTCACGTTCTTATATACATGTCATATACACACTTGTTAGAAATGTAGTTAGTTAATGTGAATATTATAGTCAAAGCCGACTCAGCTTTTTTGCACATCAAGGTATCAGTTTTTTATCACGGTAAACACGCTATATCTCTACATAGCAACAGAGGTAACTGATTTTGTATCCAGGGGTGTACTTGTATGCATCTCCACGTCATTAGATACACACCCACAATCACAAACACCTAACAACAGAGGTTAATGTTTCTGTTCACATTGGTGCATATGTACGCACCTTCACGTCACTAGATATACAACCTTAGCCCCAATCAGGTGAAGCAACACAACACAGTATGGAGATATTTTGAATACAACACGGCTATTAGCTTAGCGCAACACACCCCGTTCTGACGTAGTAATCGGACAGGCCAGTCATATAACATTATAATTTGTTTAATGATACACACCCTCTCATATTTAGAAATATAGGATCGTATTTTCTCAGTTTATTATCTATTTGTAGGGCCATCTCCAAAAATACCACCAAGGAAGATAAATAGATATATAAATAGCGCATTGGCAGAAATAAACCCTGCATGTATACATACTATGACGATTATTCCCAATACGGCTTTTAAATATTTAAGATAATCTATAGAGCCTAAAGCTCGAGGTATTTATATGTGTTTTTTATTTTAGTTAATATATTTTTAGAAGGACCATTGAGCATTATTGTATTAGATATTTGGCTATACACATTGGATTGTAACATTGTTATTTGCTTTAAACAACCTGTTAGACTAATCTATGCAGCACCTGTTCAAATTAGCTACAGCTGTTTTCATTAAGCCTATACAGGGGTATATATGTAAGAGACTCCAGCACATCCAGTATCATTTGCCTGAGGAAAAAGCGTGGTTAACGCTTAGAAACGCGTAGCAATTTTACAAACAGATATCATTGTTGATCTGTGTATGTTCATTTTTTATCTTTTTATTAAATATTTTTTTATCGATACTGGAGTTCTCTTTATCTTTTCCACCATCCTGATGTCCATCTCATATACTTAAAGTCCATTTGTCATCACGACAGTGCCTCTTTTGGGTTGGATTTGTGCACTAGGACACTATAATATTCCTAGTATGCCATATTTGCACTTCAGGGTGCAATTCATCTTGTGAGTATCCATTCGTCAGTACTAACAGATTTTCACCACTGGTTCATCATTGATCTGCACTAGGGGTCGCCCTCTTGTTTTTTGCTCTTGATTTTCAGAATACAGATATCCCTTCTGCATTTGGGAGGAGCAGCCCTCTAAGCATAGTGCACAGTCAGCTGGGACACTGTGAAGTTCCCAGATCGCTCATCTAGGCATTACCTTTGCCTTTCCACATTGTGAGTATGCTTACTTTTGCATTATCTCCCATATAAAAATTGGCTACACTAGGAGGCGCCCTTCTCTTTTCTTTCTACATTTCAGAAATGCTGAGCCTTTGCTGTGTTAACTGGGACACGGGAAAGAAAAAAATCTCTTAGCAGGAGGCCTTAACTTGAAGCCAATTCTGTACCTTTCTGAAACAATGTTCTGAAACCAGAGATTGAGAACGAAATTGATCCAAATTTCTTTGAAGAAAACGTAATCTGCCCCATACCAGCTGAGCTGGAATAAGGGCCGCACCTTCATGGGTACTTAGGAGCTGGCTATAGGTTTCTATAAGGCTTGGATATATTCCAAACTGGAAATAGTTTCCAAACTGATACCGCTCCTGAGAATGAAGGATCAGGCTTTTGTTCCTTGTTGTGAGGAAAGGAACGAAAAAGATTATTAGACCTAAATTTACCTTAGATTTTTTATCCTTTGGTAAAAAAGTTCCCTTCCTTCCAGAAACAGTTGAGATAATAATTTATTACCCTGGAAAGAAAGGGAAAGTAAAGTTGACTTAGAAGACATATCAGCATTCCAAGTTTAATCCATAAAGCTTTTCTAGCTAAAATAGCTAGAGACATATACCTGACATCAACTCTAATGATATCAAAAGATGGTATCACCAATAAAATTATTAGCATGTTATAGAATAATAATAATGCTATAAAATTATGATCTGTTACTTGTTGCGCTAAAGCTTCTAACCAAAAAGTTGAAGCTGCAGCAACATCCGCTAAAAATATAGCAGGTCTAAGAAGATTACCTGAACATAAGTAAGCTTTTCTTAGAAAGGATTCAATTTTCCTATCTAAAGGATCCTTAAATGAAGTACTATCTGCCGTAGGAATAGTAGTACATTTAGCAGGAGTAGAGACAGCCCCATAACCTTAGGGATTTTGTCCCAAAAAACTCTAATCTGTCAGATGGCACAGGATATAATTGCTTAAACGTTTAGAAGGAGTAAAAGAATTACCCAAATTATTCCATTCCCTGGAAATTACTTCAGAAATAGCATCAGGGAGATTAAACACTTCTGGAATAACTACAGGAGATTTAAAAACCTTATTTAAACGTTTAGATTTAGTATCAAGAGGACCAGAATCCTCTATTTCTAATGTAATTAATACTTCTTTAAATAAAGAACGAATAAATTCCATCTTGAACAAATACAAAGATTTATCAGCATCAACCTCTGAGACAGAAACTTCTGAACCAGAAGAACCATTTATCAGTATCAGAATGGTGATGTTCATTTTAAAAATTCATCTGAAAAAAGAGAAGTTTTAAAAGACTTTTATGTAAACTAGAAGGAGAAATAACAGACATAGCCTTCTTAATGGATTTAAAAAATAAAATCTCTTATGTTATCAGGAACACTCTGAAAATTAGATGTTGACGGAACAGCAACAGGTAATGTAACAGTACTAAAGGAAATTTTTATCTGCATTAATAAGTTTGTCATGACATGCAATACAAACAACAGCTGGAGAAACAGATACCAAAAGTTTATAGCAGATACACTTAGCTTGGTAGCTCCAGCACCGGGCAGTGATTTTCCTGAAGTATCTTCTGACTCAGTTGCAACGTGGAACATCTTGCAATATGTAATAGAAAAAAACAACATATAAAGCAAAATTGATCAAATTCCTTAAATGACAGTTTCAGGAATGGGAAAAAAATGCCAGTGAACAAGCTTCTAGCAACCAGAAGCAATAAATAATGAGACTTAAATAATGTGGAGACAAAAGCGACGCCCATATTTTTTTTTTTTTTTTAGCGCCAAATAAGACGCCCACATTATTTGAATGACGCAATAAAATGAAGCATTTTCAGCCCCCGCGAGCCTAACAGCCCACAGGGAAAAAGTCAAATTTTTTAAGGTAAGAAAAAATGATTGATTCAAATGCATTATCCCAAATATGAAACTGACTGTCTGAAAAAAAGGAATGTTGAACATCCTGAGTCAAGGCAAATAAATGTTTGAATACATATATTTAGAACTTTATAAAAAAATGCCAAACCATAGCTTTAGAGTGTCACAGAAAATAAGACTTACTTACCCCAGGACACTCATCTACATGTTTGTAGAAAGCCAAACCAGTACTGAAACGAAAATCAGCAGAGGTAATGGTATATATATAAGAGTATATCGTCGATCTGAAAAGGGAGGTAAGAGATGAATCTCCACGACCGATAACAGAGAACCTATGAAATAGACCCCGTAGAAGGAGATCATTGAATTCAAATAGGCAATACTCTCCTCACATCCCTCTGACATTCACTGCACTCTGAGAGGAAAACCGGGCCCCAACTTGCTGCGGAGCGCATATCAACGTAGAATCTAGCACAAACTTACTTCACCACCTCCATAGGAGGCAAAGTTTGTAAAACTGAATTGTGGGTGTGGTGAGGGGTGTATTTATAGGCATTTTAAGGTTTGGGAAACTTTGCCCCTCCTGGTAGGAATGTATATCCCATACGTCACTAGCTCATGGACTCTTGCTAATTACATGAAAGAAAATGTGTTTTGTTAAAAAAATATCCCGCCTCCAAGTAAACCTTGGTAATCATGAGATTTAGACAAAAAAACAAACAGACGTAGCCCTTTGACCTTTACGTGGACCAAGGAACAAAGAAATTAAAGGATTTTCTAAAAAACCTTTGTAATTTAAAAGTAGAATTCTAATACTCTTAAATATATCAATTAAGTTAGAGGCCATCAAAAGAATTATTTGGATTAGGACAAGGAGATGGTCTATATATTAATGTAATCCTAAAAATCACTTTAGGTTAAAAAAAAATCACATTAAGGGGCTGATTTATTAACGTGCGAGCAGACATGATACGATGTAGCGTATCATGCCTGCCGTACATCGATAAATGCAGACAGCATATGCGGTCAGCATTTATTATTGCACCAGCAGTTCTTGTGAACTGATTGTGCAATGCCGCCCCCTGAAAATCAGCACGATCGTATAGGATTGGGCGGATTGATGTCCGCAGCCTCAGAGCAGGCGGACAAGATATGGAGCAGTGGTGTTTAGACCGCTGCTTCATAACTTCTGTTTATGGTGAGCCTGAAGGCTCGTACACAAAAAGGGACATCAAGCTCCATTTGGAGCTTGATAATTCGGCCCCTAAGTCTTTAAAAACTATCTTATCTTGATAAAAATAAAACAAAAACGTTTTCAAGAAAAAGCAAAAAATTCAGAAAGTCTTCCGGCAGAAGATATTGCTAAAAGCAACAAAAACTTACAAGACAGAAGCTAAATATTCAAAGCATGCAAGTTCTTAAAGGGAAACCTGTAAAGCTTGTAAAACCAAATTAATGTTCCAAAGAGGATTAATTGGTTTAGACACTGGATATATGCTAACTAAGCCTGAACAAAGCCTAGATGGCAAGACATTTAGCAGTTTTCCCATACTATGAAACATAAATAGCCGAAATATGACACTTTAAAGAGTTAACAGAAAGACCATCTCCTTATCCAAACTGATTTGCAAAAAGAAGAATTATATATATATATATATATATATATATATATATATATATATATATATATATATATTATAGACCATCTCCTTCTCCAAAATTATTTGCAAAAAGAAGAATTCTTGGAATTTTAAAAGAATGCCAGCTAAAACCCTGGTTTTTATAGCAGTAAAGAAACAACTTTCCAAATCATTTAAGAAATGTTACTTGTAACAGATGTTATGGTCTGAAATAAGGAGTTTAATACAGAATCAAAGAAATATAAAAACAGAATTTATGCTTACCTGATAAATTACTTTCTCTTGCGGTGTATCCAGTCCACGGATTCATCCTTACTTGTGGGATATTCTCATTCCCTACAGGAAGTGGCAAAGAGAGCACACAGCAGAGCTGTCCATATAGCTCCCCCTCTGGCTCCGCCCCCCAGTCATTCGACCAACGGTTAGGAGAAAAAGGAGAAACCATAGGGTGCAGTGGTGACTGTAGTTTAAACAAGAAATTTTAACCTGACTTAATTGCCAGGGCGGGCCGTGGACTGGATACACTGCAAGAGAAAGTAATTTATCACGTAAGCATAAATTCTGTTTTCTCTTGCAAGGTGTATCCAGTCCACGGATTCATCCTTACTTGTGGGATACCAATACCAAAGCTTTAGGACACGGATGAAGGGAGGGAACAAGACAGGTACCTTAAACGGAAGGCACCACCGCTTGCAAAACCTTTCTCCCAAAAATAGCCTCCGAAGAAGCAAAAGTATTGAATTTGTAAAATTTGGCAAAAGTATGCAGTGAAGACCAAGTCGCTGCCTTACAAACCTGTTCAACAGAAGCCTCATTCTTGAAAGCCCAAGTGGAAGCCACAGCTCTGGTGGAATGAGCTGTAATTCGTTCAGGAGGCTGCTGCCCAGCAGTCTCATAAGCCAATCGGATGATGCTTTTCAACCAGAAGGAAAGAGAGGTAGCAGTCGCTTTCTGACCTCTCCTCTTACCGGAATAGACAACAAACAAAGATGATGTTTGTCTGAAATCCTTGGTTGCTTGTAAATAGAATTTCAAAGCACGAACCACATCAAGATTGTGTAAAAGCCGTTCCTTCTTAGAAGCTGGATTAGGACACAGGGAAGGAACAATGATTTCCTGGTTAATATTCTTATTAGAAACAACTTTAGGAAGAAAACCAGGTTTGGTACGCAAAACTACCTTATCTGCATGGAACACCAGATAGGGTGAATTACACTGCAAAGCAGACAATTCTGAAACTCTTCGAGCAGAAGATATAGCTACCAAAAACAAAACTTTCCAAGATAATAACTTAATATATATGGAATGTAAAGGTTCAAACGGAACCCCTTGAAGAACTGAAAGAACTAAATTTAGACTCCATGGAGAAGCCACAGGTCTATAGACAGGCTTGATTCTGACTAAAGCCTGCGCAAACGCTTGAACGTCTGGTACTTCTGCCAGACGCTTGTGTAAAAGGATAGACAGAGCGGATATCTGTCTCTTTAAGGAACTAGCTGACAAACCTTTCTCCAATCCTTCTTGGAGAAAAGACAATATCCTTGGAATCCTAATCTTACTCCACGAGTAACCCTTGGATTCACACCAAAAAAGATATTTCCGCCATATCTTATGGTAAATTTTCCTGGTGACAGGCTTTCTAGCTTGGATCAGAGTATCTATGACTGATTCAGAGAACCCACGCTTGGATAGAATTAAGCGCTCAATCTCCAAGCAGTCAGCTGCAGAGAAACTAGATTTGGATGCTTGAATGGACCCTGTATTAGAAAATCCTGCCTCGTTGGCAGTGTCCATGGTGGGACAGATGACATGTCCACTAGGTCTGCATACCAAGTCCTGCGTGGCCACGCAGGCGCTATCAGAATTACCGAGGCCTTCTCCTGTTTGATTCTGGCTACCAGCCGAGGGAGAAGGGGAAACGGTGGAAAGACATAAGCTAGACTGAAGGACCAAGGCGCTACTAGAGCATCTATCAATGCCGCCTTTGGGTCCCTGGACCTGGATCCGTAAAGAGGAAGTTTGGTGTGCTGACGGGACGCCATCAGATCCAACTCTGGAATGCCCCATAGCTGGGTCAGCTGAGCAAAAACCTCCGGGTGGAGTTCCCACTCCCCCGGGTGAAAAGTCTGACGACTTAGGAAATCCGCTTCCCAGTTGTCTACTCCTGGGATGTTAATTGCAGATAGATGGCAAGAGTGATCCTCCGCCCACCTGATTATTTTGGTTACTTCCTTCATCGCTAAGGAACTCTTTGTTCCTCCCTGATGATTGATGTATGCTACAGTCGTGATGTTGTCCGACTGAAATCTGATGAATTTGGCCACCGCTAGCTGAGGCCATGCCTGGAGCATGTTGAATATCACTCTCAGTTCCAAAATGTTTATCGGGAGAAGAGACTCTTCCCGACACCATAGGCCCTGAGCTTTCAGAGAGCCCCAAACCGCACCCCAGCCTAACAGACTGGCGTCGGTCGTTACAATGATCCACTCCAGTCTGCAGAAGCACATTCCCTGAGACAGGTGATCCTGAGACAACCACCAGAGAAAAGAATCTCTGGTTTTCTGGTCCAGTTGGATTTGGGGAGACAAATCTGCATAATCCCCATTCCACTGTTTGAGCATGCACAATTGCAGTGGCCTGAGATGTATTTGAGCAAAAGGGACTACGTCCATTGCTGCTACCATTAATCCGATTACCTCCATGCACTGAGCTACAGATGGCCGAGGAATGGAATGAAGTGCTCGGCAAGTAGTTAAAAGCTTTAACCTTCTGACCTCCGTCAGAAATATTTTCATTTCTACCGAGTCTATTAATGTTCCCAGGAAGGGAACCCTTGTGAGTGGGGACAGAGAACTTTTTTCGGTGTTCACCTTCCACCCGTGAGACCTTAGAAAGGCCAGAACAATTTCCGTATGAGCCTTGGCTCTGGGAAAAGACAACGCCTGTATTAAGATGTCGTCCAGATAAGGTGCTACTGCAATGTACCGCTAGAAGGGACCCTAACACTTTTGTGAAAATTCTGGGAGCGGTGGCCAACCCGAAGGGAAGGGCCACGAACTGGTAATGCTTGTCCAGAAAGGCGAACCTTAGAAACTGATGGTGATCTTTGTGGATAGGAATATGAAGGTACGCATCCTTTAGATCCATGGTAGTCATATATTGACCTTCCTGGATCATCGGTAAGATTGTCCGAATGGTCTCCATTTTGAATGATGGAACTTTGAGGAATTTGATTAGAATTTTTAGATCCAGGACTGGCCTGAAAGTTCCTTCCTTTTTGGGAACCACAAACAGGTTTGAGTAAAAACCCAGTCCTTGTTCTGCAATTGGAACTGGATATATCACTCCCATCTTGAGTAGATCTTCTACACAGCGTAAGAACGCCTCTTTCTTAGTCTGGTCTGTAGACAGACGAGAAATGTGGAACCTTCCCCTTGGAGGAGAGTCCTTGAATTCTAGAAGATATCCCTGAGCAACGATCTCTAATGCCCAGAGATCGGGAACATCTCTTGCCCAAGCCTGAGCAAAGAGAGAGAGTCTGCCCCCTACCAGATCCGGTCCCGGATCGGGGGCTTCCCCTTCATGCTGTTTTAGTAGCAGCCGCAGGCTTTTTGGCCTGTTTAGCCTTGTTCCAGCCCTGCAAAGGTTTCCAGGTTGCCTTGGGCTGTGAAACGTTACCCTCTTGCTTTGCGGTTGCAGAGGTTGAAGCAGGACTGCTCCTGAAGTTGGGAAAGGAACGAAAATTGGCCTTGTTTTTAGCCTTAAAAGGCCTATCTTGCGGGAGGGCATGGCCCTTTCCCCCAGTGATATCCGAAATAATCTCTTTCAACTCAGGCCCGAAAAGGGTCTTTCCCTTGAAAGGAATATTTAGTAATTTTGTTTTGGACGACACGTCGGCTGACCATGACTTGAGCCAAAGCGCTCTGCGCGCCATGATGGCAAAACCAGAATTTTTCGCCGCTAACTTAGCTAATTGCAAAGCGGCATCTGTGATAAAAGAATTAGCCAGTTTTAGAGCATTAATTCTATCCATGACTTTGTCATATGAAGTCTCCCTCTGGAGCAACTCCTCCAGCGCCTCAAACTAAAAAGCCGCTGCAGTAGTTACAGGAATAATGCAGGCAATAGGTTGGAGAAGGAAACCTTGTTGAACAAATATTTTCTTTAGTAAACCTTCTAATTTTTTATCCATAGGATCTTTGAAAGCACAACTGTCTTCAATTGGTATGGTTGTGCGCTTGGCTAGTGTTGAAACTGCCCCCTCTACCTTAGGGACCGTCTGCCACGCGTCCCGCCTGGGATCAGTTATGGGGAACATTTTCTTAAAGATAGGGGGGGAACAAAAGGTACACCTGGTCTCTCCCACTCCCTAGCAACAATATCCGCCACCCTCTTAGGGATCGGAAACGCATCAGTGTATACAGGGACTTCTAGATATTTGTCCATTTTACACAATTTCTCTGGGACCACCATAGGGTCACAATCATCCAGAGTTGATAAAACCTCCCTAAGCAGAACGCAGAGGTGTTCCAATTTAAATTTAAACGCTAGTGAATCTGATTCTGCCCGCTGAGAAACTTTTCCTGAGTCAGAAATTTCTCCCTCAGACATTACATCCCTCGCCCCTATTTCAGAGTGTTGTGAGGGTACATCAGATAAACCTCCCAAAGCTTCCGACTGCTCCTCATCTGTTCTCAAAACAGAGCTATCGCGCTTTTTAGGGAAAACTGGCAGTTTGGATAGAAAGGCCGCAAGGGAATTATCCATGACTGCCGCCAGTTGTTCCAATGTAATAGGTGCCAATGCACTAGAGGTACTAGGTATCACTTGAGCGGGCGTAACTGGTGATGACACATGGGGAGAGGAAGGCAGACTATCCTCATTACCTTCAGTCAAAGAATTATCTAGGGCTATATTTTTAAGTGACACAATATGATCTTTAAAGTGTATAGACACATTAGTGCACTTGGGACACATTTTGAGTGGGGGTTCCACCATGGCTTCTGAACAGATTAGTATTATACACAAGCAGGCTTGGAAAAACACTTTATCAAGTAAAAAATACAATTTGCAATAAATGATACTGTGCCTTTAAGAAATAAAAGCGCACACAATTTTACAAAACGGTGAAAAATGAACCAAATCTCTTGAAATTTTTACAGTATGTGCCTAATGCTTCGATATGATTGCACAGCACGTTTCAGCCTGATTAACCCTTTAATGCCCAAACCGGAGCCGCCTAAAGCAAACAACCGGTTAATAAATTACAGCACCTTGCCACAGCAGCCTGCTGTGGCCCTACCTTCCCTTAAAGATTGGATTTGAGAAAAGCAAGCCTCCTGAAGTCCTCAAGCAGTCTCTGGACCCATGTGAAGCAGCATGCAACGAAATCTGTCAGAATAAACTGCGCAACTGAGGCGCAAAATTAGGCCCCTCCCACTCCGGAGCTGTGGGGCCTTCAGAACCCAATTTAGGTGACTAAAAATAATGCCCTGTGGAATAAAACGCCAAATAAACACACCAAAAGTGCTTTAAAAGTGTCAATAAAGAGTATTTTGTTAAATAAAATAATCGATTGCCCTGCAAAAATGTTAACCAATCTATTGAGCCCTCTTAAATAAGCCTCTAGTTCTATACTAAGTCTCAGAACATGGCTTACCCTTCCCACATGGGGAATCTTGTCAGTCTTCTAGCATTATCTTGTCTTGACAAGAAAAAATATGACTGAAACATACCTCAAAGCAGTTAAGCCTGCAAACTATTCCCCCCAACTGAAGTTTTCTGGTACTCCTCAGTCCTGTGTGGGAACAGCAATGGATTTTAGTTACAACATGCTAAAATCATTTTCCTCTCAGCAGAATTCTTCATCACATTTCTGCCAGATGCTCTCTCAAATAACAAACTTTTGATTGAAGATATAAAACTACAAATCTAACACCACATTCACTTTACCCTCCCGTGGAGATGCCCTATCTGTTAGAGCGGCAAAGAGAATGACTGGGGGGCGGAGCCAGAGGGGGAGCTATATGGACAGCTCTGCTGTGTGCTCTCTTTGCCACTTCCTGTAGGGAATGACAATATCCCACAAGTAAGGATGAATCCGTGGACTGGATACACCTTGCAAGAGAAATGGGTATTCAATCAAGATGAGAGACTTGAAATGTTAATAATTGGAGAAAGCTTGACATCTGAATCAGATTCACAAACCAAGTGCTGCAGGGTCTGACTGGAAAAGTCAGATTAATGAAGATTGCTCTATTCCATTCGAACTATGACTATTGGAAACAGATGTCATCAGGTCTATGTCTGGGATACCTTATTGCTCCATAATCTAGTAGAAAACTACAAAAAAACATAATTTATGCTTACCTGATAAATTTATTTCTCTTGTGATGTATCGAGTCCACGGATTAATCCATACTTGTGGGATATTCTCCTTCCCTACAGGAAGTGGCAAAGAGAGCACCCACAGCAGAGCTGTCTATATGGCTCCTCCCTTAGCTCTACTCCCCAGTCATTCGACCGAAGGCTAGGAAGAAAAATGCGAAACTATAGGGTGCAGTGGTGACTGAAGTTTTTTAAAATAAAAATATATGCCTGTCTTAAATAAACAGGGCGGGCCGTGGACTCGATACATCACAAGAGAAATAAATTTATCAGGTAAGCATAAATTATGTTTTCTCTTGTAAGATGTATCGAGTCCACGGATTCATCCATACTTGTTGGATACCAATACCAAAGCTTTAGGACACGGATGAAGGGAGGGACAATACAGGGACCTTAAACGGAAGGCACCACTGCTTGTAGAACCTTTCTCCCAAAAATAGCCTCTGAAGAAGCAAAAGTATCGAATTTGGAAAATTTGGAAAAAGTATGAAGCGAAGACCAAGTCGCCGCCTTACAAATCTGTTCAACAGAAGCCTCATTTTTAAAAGCCCATGTGGAAGCCACTGCTCTAGTAGAACGAGCAGTAATTCTTTCAGGAGGCTGCTGGCCAGCAGTCTCATAAGCCAAACGGATGATGCTTTTCAGCCAAAAGGAAAGAGAGGTAGCCTTAGCCTTTTGACCTCTCCGTTTACCAGAATAAACAACAAACAATGAAGATGTTTGACAGAAATCTTTAGTTGCTCGTAAGTAGAACTTTAAAGCACGAATCACATCAAGATTGTGCAACAGAAGTTCCTTCTTTGATGAAGGATTAGGACACAGTGAAGGAACAACAATCTCTTGATTGATATTCCTATTAGAAACAACCTTAGGAAGAAACCCAGGTTTGGTACGCAAAACCACCTTATCTGCATGGAAAACACAATTTATGCTTACCTGATAAATTTATTTCTCTTGTGGTGTATCCAGTCCACGGATCATCCATTACTTGTGGGATATTCTCATTCCCAACAGGAAGTTGCAAGAGGACACCCACAGCAGAGCTGTAATATAGCTCCTCCCCTAACTGTCATAGCCAGTCATTCGACCGAAAACAAGCCGAGAAAGGAGGAGCCATAGGGTGCAGTGGTTACTGTAGTTTAAATTTAAAAATTACCTGCCTTAAAATGACAGGGCGGGCCGTGGACTGGATACACCACAAGAGAAATACATTTATCAGGTAAGCATAAATTGTGTTTTCTCTTGTAAGGTGTATCCAGTCCACGGATCATCCATTACTTGGATACCAATACTAAAGCTAAAGTACACGGATGAAGGGAGGGACAAGGCAGGAACTTAAATGGAAGGAACCACTTCCCGTAAAACCTTTCTCCCAAATATAGCCTCCGAAGAAGCAAAAGTATCAAATTTGTAAAATTTTGAAAAAATATGAAGCGAAGACCAAGTCGTCGCCTTGCAAATCTGATCAAAAGAAGCCTCATTTTTAAAGGCCCAAGTGGAAGCCACAGCTCTAGTGGAATGAGCTGTAATCCTTTCAGGAGGCTGCTGTCCAGCAGTCTCATAGGCTAAGCGGATTAAGCTTCTTAGTCAAAAAGAAAAAGAGGTTGCCGAAGCCTTTTGACCTCTCCTCTGTCCAGAGTAGACAACAAACAAAGCAGATGTTTGACGAAAATCTTTAGTAGCTTGTAAGTAAAACTTTAAAGCACGGACCACGTCCAGACTGTGTAACACAAGAATGGAACAACAATCTCTTGATTGATATTCTTGTTAGATACCACCTTAGGTAAGAACCCAGGTTTGGTACGCAGGACTACCGTATCCGTATGAAAAATCAGATAAGGAAAATCACATTGTAAGGTAGATAGCTCAGAGACTCTACGAGCCGAGGAAATAGCTACCAAAAAAAGAACTTTCCAAGATAAAAGCTTGATATCTATGGAATGAAGAGGTTCAAACGGAACTCCTTGAAGAACCTTAAGAACCAAGTTTAAGCTCCATGGTGGAGCAACAGGTTTAAACACAGGCTTGATTCTAACTAAAGCCTGACAAAATGCCTGAACGTCTGGAACATCTGCCAGACGCTTAACTAGCTGACAATCCTTTTTCCAAACCTTCTTGGAGAAAAGATAATATCCTAGCAATCCTGACCTTACTCCATGAGTAACCCTTGGATTCACACCAATAAAGATATTTACGCCATACCTTATGGTAAATTTTCCTGGTGACAGGCTTTCGTGCCTGTCTTAAGGTATCAATAACTGACTCGGAGAAGCCACGCTTTGATAAAATCAAGCGTTCAATCTCCAGGCAGTCAGCCTCAGAGAAATTAGATTTGGATGGTTGAAAGGACCCTGAAGTAGAAGGTCCTGTTTCAGAGGCAGAGACCAAGGTGGAAAGGATGACATGTCCACTAGATCTGCATACCAGGTCCTGCGTGGCCACGCAGGTGCTATCAGAATCACTGATGCTCTCTCCTGCTTGATCTTGGCAATCAGTCGAGGGAGCAGAGGAAACGGTGGAAACACATAAGCCAGGTTGAAAGACCAGCGCGCTGCTAGAGCATCTATCAGTGTCGCCTTGGGATCCCTGGACCTGGATCCGTAACATGGAAGCTTGGCGTTCTGGCGAGACGCCATGAGATCCAGTTCTGGTTTGCCCCAACGATGAATCAGTTGTGCAAATACCTGGAGTTCCCACTCTCCCGGATGAAAAGTCTGACGACTTAGAAAATCTGCCTCCCAGTGCTCTAGACCTGGGATATGGATAGCTGATAGGTGGCAAGAGTGAATCTCTGCCCAGCGAATTATTTTTGAAACTTCTAACATCTCTAGGGAACTTCTCGTTCCCCCTTGATGGTTGATGTAAGCTACAGTCGTGATGTTGTCCGACTGAAATCTAATGTACCTCAGAGTTGCTAACTGAGGCCAAGCCTGAAGAGCCTTGAATATCGCTCTTAGTTCCAGAATATTTAATGGAAGGAGAGACTCCTCCTGAGTCCACGATCCCTGAGCCTTCAGGGAGTTCCAGACTGCACCCCAACATAGAAGGCTGGCATCTGTCGTAACAATTGTCCTGCGAAAGGTCATACCTTTGGACAGATGGACCCGAGATAGCCCCCAGAGAAGAGAATCCCTGGTCTCTTGGTCCAGATTCAGTTGAGGGGACAAATCTGTGTAATCCCCGTTCCACTGACTGAGCATGCATAGTTGCAGCGGTCTGAGATGTAAGCGTGCAAACGGCACTATGTCCATTGCCGCTACCATTAAGCCGATTACTTCCATAGACTGAACCACCAAAGGGCGCGGAATGGAATGAAGAACCCGGCAGGAATTTAGAAGCTTTGATAACCTGGACTGAGGACTCTGTCAGGTGAATTTTCATTTCTACAGAATCTATCAGAGTCCCTAGAAAGGAAACTCTTGTAAGTGGGGATAGAGAACTCTTTTCCTCGTTCACTTTCCACCAATGCGACCACAGAAATGCCAGTACTACATCCGTATGAGACTTGGCAATTTGGAAGTTTGACGCCTGTATCAGGATGTCGTCTAAATAAGGGGCTACTGCTATGCCCCGCGGCCTTAGGACCACCATAAGCGACCCTAGAACCTTTGTAAAGATTCTTGGGGCTGTAGCTAATCCCAAGGGAAGAGCTACAACTGGTAATGCCTGTCTTGAAAGGCAAACCTGAGAAACCGATGATGATCTTTGTGTATCGGAATGTGAAGATAAGCATCCTTTAGATCCACTGTAGTCATATATTGACCCTCCTGGATCAGTGGTAGGATGGTACGAATAGTTTCCATCTTGAACGACGGAACTTTGAGGAATTTGTTTAAGATCTTTAGATCCAAAATTGGTCTGAAGGTTCCCTCTTTTTTGGGAACCACAAACAGATTTGAGTAAAAACCCTGTCCCTGTTCCTCCTTTGGAACTGGATGGATCACTCCCATAACTAGGAGGTCTCGTACACAGTGTAAGAATGCCTCTCTCTTTATCTGGTGTGCAGATAATTGTGAAAGGTGAAATTTCCCTTTTGGGGGGGAAGCTTTGAAGTCCAGAAGATATCCCTGGGATATAATTTCCAACGCCCAGGGATCCTGAACATCTCTTGCCCACACCTGGGCCAAGAGTGAAAGTCTGCCCCCTACTAGATCCGTTCCCGGATAGGGGGCCGTTCCTTCATGCTGTCTTAGAGGCAGCAGCAGGCTTTTTTACCTGCTTACCTTTTTTCCAAGTCAGGTTTGGTCTCCAGACCGTCTTGGATTGAGCAAAAGTTTCCTCTTATTTATTATTAGAGGAAGTTTATGCAGCACCTGCCTTGAAGTTTTGAAAGGCACGAAAATTAGACTGTTTGGCCCTAGATTTGGACCTGTCCTGAGGAAGGGCATGACCTTTTCCTCCAGAGATATCAGCAATAATCTCCTTCAACCAGGCCCGAATAGGGTCTGCCCCTTGAAGGGAATGTTAAGTAGCTTAGATTTTGAAAACACGTCAGCTGACCATGATCTAAGCCATAGCGCTCTGCGCGCCTGTATATCAAAACGAGAATTCTTAGCCATTAGTTTAGTCAAATGAACAATGGCATCAGAATAAAAGAATTGGCTAGCTTAAGTGCTCTAAGTTTGCCAAGTATGTCATCCAATGGAGTCGCTATCTGTAAAGCCTCTTACAGAGACTCAAACCAGTACGCTGCAGCAGCAGCAACAGGGGCAATGCATGCAAGGGGCTGTAGGATAAAACCTTGTTGAATAAATATTTTCTTAAGGTAACCTCTAATTTTTTATCCATTGGATCTAAAAAAAAAAGCACAACTGTCCTCGACAGGGATAGTAGTACGCTTTACTAGAGTAGAAACTGCTCCCTCCACCTTAGGGACTGTCTGCCATAAGTCCCGTGTGGTGGCGTCTATTGGAAACATTTTTTTAAAAATAGGAGGGGAAGAGAACGGCACACCTGGTCTATCCCATTCCTTATTAATAATTTCTGTAAACCTTTTAGGTATTTGGAAAAACATCAGTACACACCGGCACTGCAAAGTATTTATCCAGTCTACACAATTTCTCTGGCACTGCAATGGTATCACAGTCATTCAGAGCAGCTAAAACCTCCCTAAGCAACACGCGGAGATGTTCAAGCTTAAATTTAAATGTTGAAATATTAGAATCAGGTATCTTTCCTGAGTCATTAACATCACCCACTGACTGAAGCTCTCTTTCCTCAGCTTCTGCATATTGTGAGGCAGTATCAGACATGGTTCTTAAAGCTTCAGTATGCTCTGCATTTTGTCTCACCCCAGAGCTATCTCGCTTACCTCTAAGTTCAGGTAGTCTGGCTAATACCGCTGACAGTGTAGATGTACTTGGCGCCATTTGAGCATGAGTCCCTTAAGCGGGAGTCAAAGGGTCTGACACGTGGGGAAAGTTAGTCGGCATAACTTCCCCCTCGTCAGATTCCTCTGGTGATACATTTTTTAAAGACAGAAAATGATCTTTATCGCATAAAATGAAATCAGTACATTTTGTACACATTCTAAGAGGGGGTTCCACCATGGCTTTTAAACATAATAAACAAGGAGTTTCTTCTATGTCAGACATGTTTATACAGAATAGCAATGAGACTAGCAAGCTTGGAAAACACTTTAAATCAAGTTAACAAGCAAATATAAAAAACGGTACTGTGCCTTTAAGAGAAACAAATTTTGTCAGAATTTGAAAAACAGTGAAAAAATGCAGTAAATCAAACGAAATTTTTACAGTGTGTATAATAGGCTAACAGAGCATTGCACCCACTTGCAAATGGATGATTAACCCCTTAGTTCAAAAAACGGATCAAAAAAACGAGACGTTTTTTAACAGTCACAACCAACTGCCACAGCAAGCTGTGGCCCTACCTTCCCCAATAAACGATTTTGGAAAGCCTTTGGGCCCTTTAGAGATGTCCTATAGCATTCAGAGGGCCTTTGAGGGGAGCTGGATGTCACAGTTTGTAATCTTAACTGCACCAACTGTAACTTTTATACTACAACAGTGGAAATTGTTTCTAGTCAAAATTTAAGCCAGCCATGTGGAAAAAACTAGGCCCCAATAAAGTTTTATCACCAAAGCAAATATAAAAACGATTAAACATGCCAGCAAAACGTTTTATATTGCAATATCATAAGGGTATTACCCCTGGGAGTAAGCATGATACCAGTCGTTATTAAATCACTGTATTCAGGCTTAACTTACATTAATCCGGTATCAGCAGCATTTTCTAGTGTTTTCCATCTCTAGAAAAAATTATAACTGCACATACCTGATAGCAGAATAAACTGCATGCCATTCTCTCGCTGAAGTTACTTCATCTGTGTAATCCCCTCAGACATGTGAGAACAGCAATGGATCTTAGTTACAACCTGCTAAGATCATAGAAACCTCAGGCAGATTCTTCTTCTATTTACTGCCTGAGATAAAATAGCACAACTCCGGTACTATTTAAAAATAACAAACTTTTGATTGAAGAAAATAAACTAGCTATATTTAACCACTCTCTCCTACGACGTCCTTGCTTGTTGAGAGTTGCAAGAGAATGACTGGCTATGACAGTTAGGGGAGGAGCTATTTTACAGCTCTGCTGTGGGTGTCCTCTTGCAACTTCCTGTTGGGAATGAGAATATCCCACAAGTAATGGATGATCCGTGGACTGGATACACCTTACAAGAGAAACAAGGTAAGGTGAATCACACTGTAACGCAGATAGCTCAGAAACTCTTCGAGCCGAAGAGATAGCTACTAAAAACCAAACTTTCCAAGATAGAAGTTTATTATCTATGGAATGCATAGGTTCAAACGGAACCCCTTGAAGAACTTTAAGAACTAAGTTTAGGCTCCATGGAGGAGCAACAGGTTTGAATACAGGCTTGATCCTGACCAAGGCCTGACTAAATGCTTGAACGTCTGGGACATCTGCCAGACGTTTGTGTAACAGAATAGACAAAGCAGATATTTGTCCCTTTAAGGAACTAGCTGATAATCCCTTTTCCAATCCCTCTTGGAGAAAGGACAATATTCTAAGAATCCTAAACTTACTCCATGAGTAACCTTTGGATTCACACCAATAAAGATATTTGCGCCAAATCTTATGATAGATCTTCCTGGTGACAGGCTTTCTAGCTTGAATCAGGGTATCAATGACCGATTCAGTGAAACCGCGCTTTGATAGAATCAGGCGTTCAATCTCCAAGCAGTCAGACGCAGAGAAATTAGATTTGGATGCGTGAATGGACCTTGGATTAGAAGGTCCTGCCTCATTGGCAGAGCCCACGGTGGAACCGCTGACATGTCTACTAGATCTGCATACCAAGTCCTGCGTGGCCACGCAGGTGCTATCAGAATCACCGAAGCTCTCTCCTGCTTGATTCTGGCAACCAGACGTGGGAGGAGAGGACCCGTAACGAGGAAGTTTGGCATTCTGACGGGACGCCATCAGATCCAATTCTGGTGTGCCCCATAGCTGAGTCAGCTGGGCAAATACCTCCGAATGGAGTTCCCACTCCCCCAGATGAAAAGTCTGACGACTTAGGAAATCCGCCTCCCAGTTCTCTTCCCCTGGGATATGGATTGCTGAGAGATGGCAAGAGTGATCCTCTGCCCATCGGATTATTTTGGTTACCTCTATCATCGCTAGAGAACTCTGTGTTCCTCCTTGATGATTGATATAAGCTACAGTCGTGATGTTTTCCGACTGAAATCTGATGAATTTGGCCGCAGCAAGCTGAGGCCACGCCTGAAGCACATTGAAAATTGCTTTCAGTTCCAGAATGTTTATCGGGAGGAGAGTTTCCTCCCAAGACCATAAGCCCTGTGCTTTCAGGAAGTTCCAGACTGCACCCCAGCCTAGCAGGCTGGCATCTGTTGTTACTATGAGCCACTATGGCCTGCGGAAACACATTTCCTGAGACAGGTGGTCCTGAGACAACCACCAGAGAAGAGAATACCTGGTCTCCTGGTCCAGATGCAGTTGAGGAGATAAATCTGGATAATCCCCATTGCACTGTTTGAGCATGCATAGTTGCAGTGGTCTGAGGTGTAGGCGGGCAAAAGGGACTATGTCCATTGCCGCTACCATGAGTCCGATTACCTCCATACACTGAGCCACTGATGGCCGAGGAATGGAATGAAGAGCTCGGCAAGTGGTTAAGAGTTTTTATTTTCTGACCTCCGTCAGAAATGTTTTCATTTCTACCGAGTCTATCAGAGTCCCTAGGAAGTAAACTCTTGTGAGAGGGAAGAGAGAACTCTTAACTAAAGTGCTAAAAAGTACACTAACACCCATAAACTACCTATTAACCCCTAAACCGAGGCCCCACCCCCATCGCAAACTTTTAACCCCTAATCTGCCCGACCGGACATCGCCGCCACTGTAATAAATATATTAACCCCTAAACCACCGCACTCCCATCTCGCAAACACTAGTTACATTTTATTAACCCCTAATCTGCAGTCCCTAACATCGCCGACACCTACCTACATTTATTAACCCCTAATCTGCCGCCCACAACGTCGCTGCTACTATATTAAATGTATTAACCCCTAAACCTAAGTCTAACCCTAACACCCCCCCTAACTTAAATATAATTTAAATAAATATAAATAAAATTACTACAATTAATTAAATTATTCCTATTTAAAACTAAATACTTACCTGTTAAAGAAACCCTAAGATAGCTACAATATAACTAATAATTACATTCTTAGGGTTTATTTTACAGGCAAGTTTGTATTTATTTTAACTAGATACAATAGTTATTAAATAGTTATTAACTATTTAATAACTACCTAGCTAAAATAAAGACGAAGACTACCTAGCTAAAATAAAGACAAATTTACCTGTAGAATAAACCCTAACCTAAGTTACAATTACACCTAACACTACACTATAATTAAATTAATTCCCTAAATTAACTACAATTAATTACAATTAAATTAAATAAACTAAATTACGAAAAACAACAAACACTAAATTACAGAAAATAAAAAAATAATTACAATTTTTTTAAACTAATTACACCTAATCTAATCCCCCTAATAAAATAAAAAAGCCCCTGGTGGTGGGTAGAGGCCCACGGAGAGGGTCTGTGTTGATTAGCCCTCTCCGCTGTTCAGCCCGACCTGCGACTTGTTCCCCCCTTAATTAATAGGGGATGCTCCCCCCCCCCCCCCCCCCCCCAAAGAATTTTTTTTTTTTTTTCTCTTTCTTCTCTCTGTCCTTCCCCCTTCCCCTCTCCTTCGGTTACCCACTTTCCCTACTTGGAATTCTTCCGGACGGAAGTTTTCCACTTGAATTCTGTCTATTTGAGTGTAAACTAATATTTCTCATCGGTTTTATCTCCGTCTCAAATCACCAGATTTTAGTTCTGGTTAACAACTATTTAATAACTATTGTACCTAGTTAAAATAAATACAAAGTTGCCTGTAAAATAAAAATAAACCCTAAGCTAGCTACAATGTAACTATTAGTTATATTGTAGCTAGCTTATGGTTTATTTTATAGGTAAGTATTTAGTTTTAAATAGGATTAATTTATTTAATTGCAGTACTTTTATTTAGATTTTTTTAAATTATATTTAAATTAGGGGGATGTTAGGGTTAGGGTTAGACTTAGGTTTAGGGGTTAATAACTTTATTATAGTGGCGGCGACGTTGGGGACGGCAGATTAGGGGTTAATAAATGTAGGTAGGTTGCGGCGACGTTGGGGGTGGCAGAGTAGGGGTTAATAAATATAATGTAGGGTTCTGCGATGTTGGGGTCAGCAGATTAGGGGTTCATAGGTATAATGTAGGTGACGGCGGTGTCCGGAGCGGCAGATTAGGGGTTAATAATATAATGCAGGTGGCGACAATGTCAGGGGCGGCAGATTAGGGATTAATAAGTGTAAGATTAGGGGTGTTTAGACTCAGGGTTCATGTTAGGGTGTTAGGTGTAGAGATAAAAAGTATTTTCCCATAGGAAACAATGGGGCTGCGTTAGGAGCTGAACGCTGCTTTTTTGCAGGTGTTAGGTTTTTTTTCAGCCGGCTCAGCCCCATTATTTCCTATGGGGAAATCGTGCACGAGCACGTTTAGCCAGCTTACCGCTACCGTAAGCAGCGCTGGTATTGAGGTGAGATGTGGAGCTACATTTTGCTCAACGCTCACTTTTCTGTGGCTAACGCCGGGTTTCAGAAAACTCGTAATACCAGCTCTGTCTTAAGTGAGCAGTGAGAAAAAAAAGCTTGTTAGCACCGCACACCATTACTGACAAAAACTCGTAATCAAGCCGTCTGTTAGCTGTAGCAAACCCAAACGGAAGAGCCACAAACTAAAAGTTCTTTTACCACAAAGCCCTGTGAGCCAAGACAGAGAAACCAGACATCTTGGCCTCCAGTTTAATAACTTGCATGTTAGCAACAGAAATAAAAGAACTGGCTAGTTTAAGAGCCTTAATCCTATCCTGAATTTCCTCCAACAAAGTTTCCTCTAAAATAGATTCAGACAAGGCATTGCATCAATAAGATGCTGCACTTGTCAATGTAGCAATGCAAACTGCAGGTTGCCATTGAAGACCCTGATGAACATACAGCTTCTTCAAATATACCTCCAGCTTCTTATCCATTGGATCTTTAAAAGAACAACTATCCTCTATAGGGATCGTAGTACTCTTAGCCAGAGAAGAAATAGCCCCTTCTACTTTAGGCACCGTGCGCCAAGAATCTTTAATGGATTCAGCAACAGGAAACATCTTCTTAAAAACTGAAGACGGGGAGAAAGGAATCCCTGGTTTTCCCATTCCTGCGCAATAATCTCTGTCACATGATCTGCAACAGGAAACACTTCCACAGAGGAAGATACATCATAAAATCTATTAAGCTAACTAGATTTCTTAGGGTTTGCTACAACAGGATAGTCAGAATACTCCAAAGTAGCCAATACCTCCTTTAATAAAACATGAAGGTGTTGAAGCTTAAACCTAAAGCTTACTTCTTCCACCTCAGACAAAAGATTAACAGAATCAGAGATTTCACGCTCAGAAGGAACTGAGGTAACGTTCTCCCTAGAATTATGAGGAAGATCGACCTGTATAGTAGCTGCGGAAACAGGCACCTTACTATCTATTAAGTGTTTCGTTTTCCTCTTGCGGTTTCCTAAAACAGGAAAAGCAGATAAAACTGCATATACCGCTAAAGATATATGTGCCTCGAAATCTGCAGGCAAATATACCCCACCAGGAGGTTGAGAAGAACCGCAGGGCACTGCATGTGACATGTTTGAGGAGAAGGCTGTGACATTGCCTGAACAGCATCATCCTGAGAGACATTAGGCTCATAGGGCAATAATTTTTCTTTACATTGTAGCGTTCTAGCTAAACAGGTATTACAAAATTGCAAAGGAGAAACAATTTGCACCTCTAAACATAATAAACATTTATTAAAAACAATATCATCATTATCCATGTCCTTAGCTTAGAAAAATCAGCCCCAGGAAAAAAGGAAAAAATAAATTTGAAAAAAGGACAACTGTCACTTTTAGAGAACCTCTACAACTCAGCAGCACTGAGGTGCCTACCGCAACTCCAGGGGACTTGAAGAGGACACAGAGATCAACACGCAACTGCACATACACTGAGACAGACTACAGAAACAACACAGAGACGCCGATCAGATCCGTATAACGGAAACACAAGGATCACATGACCAGCACATCCGGAAAAGCGCAGAAAAGAAAAAGGCACGCAATCCGAAAAAAAACATAGCAACAACCATTACTAACGTAACTATCATCAACAAAAGATTTGCCGACAATAAAAATCTAGCATCACCCAGTCCAAAAAGAACACAGTGCAATCACATAGTGCCTGCATACTGCCTAACGAATCCCATTTAAAGGATTACTAAATCAAATAAAGAAAACTGCAGAATATAAATAATGAATCCTCTAAAGTGCGAAGTCTCCTATACCTGGAAGACAAAAAAGCATTTACCTGCAGTCTAGCTGTCCGGCAGGAAGACAGCTCACAAGGCGTGAAAGGACACAAACTCCTTACAGAGACCTGTAGAATAAGAAAGAACAGAGTAACCAACTCTGGCTTTCTATACTTAGGGCTAGATTTATCAAAGCCCTTCTCATATAATTAGGTCCAAAATAACGCATATGAACTGATCGTCATATTCATCACTGCACTCTGCGCCTATAATTGCGCAAATCTGAAAGAAACTTGTTCGCACTCCGCTTGCATTCGCCTAGGAGCACGGGCGCGTTCCCGACAGAGCTAATACACATTGGATACAGACGTAATTTTAGATGCAGACATAGAAATACGACTTGTTTGGAATTCATCATTGCTTTGCGCCGATAGGGAACTGAAATTTCGGCTTCAATTGCGTGTTGTATATTTCGCCATACAGGCGAACACCATTATAATACATGCTTTTACATCTTGTGATGCAGTACTTTCTTCTTTTAACTAATTTTTCAAGGGCAGCAATATGTTATGAAACCACCTTACAACTTCCTAACTGCTTAAAAGCCACCACTACTCTGCAGCAGAGATTGACGTGGACTACAGCTATACCCAAATGCTTGCAGGAAAAACTACCCAATAAAAGGATTTTATTTCTTCAGACACCAAACTTTACCTCCTCCATTGACAGAGGCAAAGAGAATGACTGGTGATTATAGGTAGCGGAGTGATACTTAAAGGGACAGCCTAGTCAAAATTAAACTTTCATGACTCAGATAGGGAATGCTAATTTAAACTTTCCAATTTACTTTTATCATCAAATTTGCTTTGTTCCCATGGTGGTATTTTTTAAAAGCTAAACCTAGGAAGGATCAAACTGATTTCTAAACCGTTGAAAACCGCCTCCTAGTTCAGAGCATTTTGAAAGTTTTTCACAGTTAGACAGTACTAGTTCACGTGTGTCATATAGATAAACATTGTGCTCACTCCCGTGGAGTTATTTAGGAGTCTGCACTGATTGACTAAACAGCATGTCTGTCAAAAGCACTGAAATAGGGGGGCAGTCTGCAGAGGCTTAGATACAAGGTAATCACAGGGGTAAAACATATATAAATATAACTGTGTTGGATATGCAAAACTGGTGAATGGGTAATAAAGGGATTATCTATCTTTTTAAACAATAAAACTTCTGGTGTAGACTGTCCCTTTAACAGCTTTGCTGTGGTGCTCTTTGCTGCCTCCTGCTGGCCAGGAGAGATATTCCCACTAGTAATTGTTGACGTTGTGGACTCACCATATTTTAGGAAAGAAATGGGCCTTAAATCGGTCTGAGGACCCTTCTCAACGAAGAATCTAGAGTACCTAAATTCTTCACCTTCCTCCTATGCCGGCAAAAAACATAATTTATGTAAGAACTTACCTGATAAATTAATTTCTTTCATATTAGCAAGAGTCCATGAGCTAGTGACGTATGGGATATACATTCCTACCAGGAGGGGCAAAGTTTCCCAAACCTTAAAATGCCTATAAATACACCCCTCACCACACCCACAATTCAGTTTAACGAATAGCCAAGAAGTGGGGTGATAAGAAAGGAGCGAAAGCATCAAAAATAAGGAATTGGAATAATTGTGCTTTATACAAAAAAATCATAACCACCACAAAAAGGGCCTCATGGACTCTTGCTAATATGAAAGAAATGAATTTATCAGGTAAGTTCTTACATAAATTATGTTTTCTTTCATGTAATTAGCAAGAGTCCATGAGCTAGTGACGTATGGGATAGCAGATACCCAAGATGTGGAACTTCCACGCAAGAGTCACTAGAGAGGGAGGGATAAAATAAAGACAGCCAATTCCGCTGAAAAAATTTATCCACTACCCAATCAAAAGTTTCAATTTTTATAATGAAAAAAATGAAATATAAGCAGAAGAATCAAACTGAAACAGCTGCCTGAAGTACTATTCTACCAAAAACTGCTTCTGAAGAAGAGAAAACATCAAAATGGTAGAATTTAGTAAAAATATGCAAAGAAGACCAAGTCATTGCTTTGCAAATCTGAACAACAGAAGCTTCATTCTTAAAAGTCCAGAAAATAGAAACTGACCTAGTAGAATGAGCCGTAATCCTCAGAGGCGGGGATTAACCCGACTCCAAATAAGCATGAAGAATCAAAAGCTTTAACCAAGATGCCAAAGAAAAGGCAGAAGCCTTCTGACCTTCCTAAAACCAGAAAAGATAACAAATAGACTAGAAGTCTGTCTGAAATCTGAGTAGCTTCAACATAATATTTCAAAAATCTTACCACATCCAAAGAATGTAAGAATCTTACCAAAGAATTTTTAGGATTAGGACAAAAGGAAGGGACAATAATCCCTCTACTAATGTTGTAAAAATTCACAATTTTAGGTAAAAATTGAAATGAGGACAGCAAAAACCACCTTAACCTGATGAAAAATCAGAAAAAGGAGATTTACAAGAAAGAACATGTCATGAGATGCAGGACATATGCAGGACACAGCAATGATGGTACAACTCTATTTTATTGCAGAGCATAACAATACACATCTAGTCAGGTTGATTGTACTAAAAACTAACTGCGACACAGACACCGGATCTAAGCCCCGCCCACAAACTAGTGACATCACATCCTGCTCTCATCACATCTTCCCCTTTTTCAAAGGCAAAACATACATTTGCATATAATAAATAACAAGGTACACCAACAGGGTATACAACAACATTTTTGTTTTTGAACATTATAAAAACAGATAGATTAGAAAACATGAACAAATAAATTACATCCTGACTTGGACATCGGGGTAGACTACCCTAGTCCACAGTGACCATGGGATTATTCTGCCCATACTTCCGGTCACTGTTCTAGCTAAAGTCAGTCCCTGTATCGGGCCGGAAGTTTCACCACTCTTCCGCTTGATGTAACTTTGCATGAACTGTCCTCTGATACAGAAGATGGTGAACAAGAGTCTGCTGGAGGCAAAGATATATCCCCGCTGTAATCTTGCTGAGGGGAAGGCACCTCTCTTAGAACAGGGGATCCCACCGGCGGTGGTACTGAGGTATCCGGTTCCAGACTCTCAGGTACAGGCTGAAGATGTCTTCGGTTACGGCGTGTAACCGTCCCTCCCTCTGTAAGGACGTAGCAGGCGTCTTCCATTTCTTCTCATCATCCAGTTTAATTCTGACACTTTGGCCCGCTTTCAGTTCCTGTAAAGGCCTGACAGAATGTCTCCTGTCGTAGAAGAAACGATAACCCTTTTTGGCCTCTTCATCCCTCCTAAGGACTTCGTCCCGAGGAACAGGGCCAGGCGGCTTGAAGACACCCACTGAGGGTAAAGTGGTGCGAATCTGGCGTCCTAGCATCAGCTGTGCCGGGCTAAACCCGGTGGCTTGAATGGGCGTCGCCCTGTATGACAAGAGGGCTAGGTTCGGCTCAGATTGCTTTAGAATGAATTTTGTTGTTTGAACTGCCCTTTCAGCCATTCCGTTGGCCTGCGGATAATGTGGACTTGACGTGGAATGTACAAAATCATATTCCTTGCTGAAAGCACTGAACTCTGTAGAAGCGAACTGCATACCATTATCACTCACCAGCTCCATTGGAATGCCCCAGCGGGCGAACAAGCTCTTCAGGCGAATGATAACGGCCTGACTTGTGATATCATTCAGGGGTGCAATTTCCAAATACCTGGAATAGTAGTCGATCACAACAAGAAACTTTTTCCCGTGCAGTTCACACAAATCAGCAGCTATTTTCTGCCACGGCCCTGCAGGCAGCGGAGTAGACATCAAGGGCTCCCTTCTCTGAGTAGGCCGGCGTTCCCGGCAAAAGGCACATTTAGACACGTGATTTGCAATGTCGGAGCTGATCCCAGGCCACCACACAGCTGTAGCTGCCCTTTCTCTGCACTTTGTAATGCCTAAGTGGCCATCGTGAATCCTGTTTAACATCTCTTTCCTCATGCTGACAGGAATTACAATGCGGTCTTGGAACAGCACCAACCCCTCCAGCTCCGTGAGCTGCGACCTCTCTGGCTGTTAAGCATTAAAAGACATCCAGGCTGCCCGGCTCTTGGGCCAGCCTTCTTTTATATACCTTATAACTTCTTGCAGATCTGTGTCCAAATATGTCTCTTTCTTTATCTCTTCCAGTTTCCTTGAAGAAATGGACTTAGAGGCCAGAACTCAATCTACATACACTTTCACATCCGATTCTGTGGAGGATTCTTCAGCAGCAGCCAGCGGGAGCCTGCACATGCACTGCCTGAACATTGAACCTGAGCAGTCTCATTAAAAGTCTCTGGCATCTCAAGGGTGTTTTGTCAATGTCATAAGAATTGATTAGAGGGACTAGCGGTTTGTGGTCAGTTTCCAGACTAAATTTCTCCAAACCCACTAGATAACGCTGAAAGCGCTCACAGGCCCAAACTGCAGCCAGGCACTCTTTCTCAATTTGAGCGTATTTTGACTCCGCAGCCGTCAGTGTGCGGGAACAGTAGGCGATGGGCTGTAGTTTGTTGTCATTCAGCTGCAGGAGTGCAGCCCCCAACCCATAACTGCTTGCATCAGCACTAACCACAGTCTTTTTTGAAGGGTCGTAGAACCCCAGCACTGGGGCAGACCCCAGCAGTGACTTCGCATGCAGGAACGCTTTTTCCTGTGAGGGTCCCCAGACCCAGGCAACATCTTTCTTAAGCAACTCTGTGATAGGGTGTAAAACTGTAGATAAATCTGGAAGAAACTTGCCCACGTAATTTACAAAGCCCAATATCTGTCTCAGCTCATGTACATCAGAAGGGCTTTTAATCTGTTCAATAGCCCGAATTTTCTCGGGGTCCGGCTTGATGCCATCCCCGTTGATGATATGCCCAAAGTAGCATAATTCAGTTTTCCTAAAATGACATTTTTCTTTATTCAGCTTCAGCCCAGACTCTTTGATAGCCTGCAGCACACAACTCAAACGCTGATCATGCTCCTCCACTGTAGACCCATACACTAGAATGTCGTCCATGACGACCGCTGTGCCCACGTGGCCACTCAGGAGAGAACTCATTTCCCTTTGAAAGATTTCAGGAGCGGAGGATATCCCAAAGGGGAGTCTGCAGAAGCAGAACCGACCTACCGGTGTGATAAAGGTAGTCAGTTTGCGGCACTTTGGATCCAGGGGGATCTGCCAAAAGCCGCTAGAAGCGTCTAATGTGGAAAAGAACTTCGCCCCAGCCAACTTCGGGGCTATATCTTCCAATGTCGGCAGCACAAATCTCTCCCTCTTCACGGCCTCATTCAACCTTTTCAGGTCCACACAGATGCGCACCTTTCCGTTTTTCTTTGCAACTGGAACAATGGGGGCACACCAATCAGTTGCTTCAACAACCTCTTCAATAACCCCCATAGACTTCATGCGCATGAGCTCTTTCTCCACTTGAGGCATGAGCGGGAACGGAATTCTACGAGGAGTAAAAATACTGTATGGGACTGCGTCACTTTTAAGTGCTATACGGACAGGTTTGCAGTTCAGTAGGCCCAACTCGCCAAACATATCTTCAGAGATCTCATTCACTCTGGCCACGAGGCCCAAGTCACAGGCTGCTTTTCTGCTCAATAAACTGTTAACACACTGACCTCGGATCACATGCACCCACATGGTGAACTTCCTCTGTTTGTACTCACAGCTGGCAAGAAATTTCCCCACACAATCAATGCGGCCACCAGGACTATGGACATTTGTAGTAACCTTCGCCAGCTGGGGCTGTCGAGGCAGTTTCATAAATTCAGCAAAAGACATTACAGTGATATCTGCTCCTGTGTCAATCTTAAAATCAACTTTGGCTCCCATTACAGTAAAAGTAACTTTCCAATCTTCCTCTGAGCTTGTCCGTTCCACAACAGACCCCACAAAAGACACTTCCTGACCCTCCTGGTCACTGTCCACCTGCATCTCCTTAATGTATTCAGTTTTACACACCACTTCAAAATGGCCTATTCTGTTACATTTTCTGCATCTTTTATCTCTGGCCGGGCATATAGCCCTCTGATCATGAGCCCGGTAGCACCGTGTGCATCGGCCATGTTGCGCCCATCCACTTCTAGGCCTTTCCAGTACTTTAGATCTACCGCTCACACTGTGCCTTTCACTAGTAATTTTCCTAGACTGTTGCACTTCATCCACAATACTCTCAGACCTCAGATCAGCACTTTGCTTTTTCACCAGTTCACTCTGGCGGGCCATCCTAATAGCCCCGTCTAACGTTAAATCAGGCTCTAACTGCAGCTTCAGGGAGACTTCAGCATCTGCAATTCCAATAACTATTCTGTCTCTGATTTGCTCTTCTTTAGCAACACCAAACTCACAGAATTCAGCTAATTCATACAGGCTGCGCACAAATGACTCCACAGATTCTCCCACACGCTGATTACGTTTGTGAAAACAAGCTCTCTCCTGAATCACATTTCTTTTGGGCACAAAGTGGGCACTGAGTTTATCCATAACTATATCAAAGTTAACTTCTTCCCCTTCTTGGAAAGTAAAAGCATTGAACACTGGCTCTACATCTTTCCCCATGGAGTATAAAAGAGAATTAACTTGTACTTCACCACTCTCCTTGTTCAGTTTGGATGCAATCCTGAAGCGCTGAAACCGCTGACGCCATGTGGGCCAAGCTGCAGGCTGAGAAAAGTCAAAAGGCTCAGGTGGGGTAAACTTTGACATTGCAATCGATCAGGAACAGAAGCGCAGTCCAGAACTTCTGACACCATGTCATGAGATGCAGGACATATGCAGGACACAGCAATGATGGTACAACTCTATTTTATTGCAGAGCATAACAATACACATCTAGTCAGGTTGATTGTACTAAAAACTAACTGCGACACAGACACCGGACCTAAGCCCCGCCCACAAACTAGTGACATCACATCCTGCTCTCATCACAGAACAGATAATTCAAAAACTGTTCTAGCTGAAGAGATGTCTAAAAAGAGCAATACTTTCCATGAAAGTAATTAATGTCCAAAGAAAACATATGCTCAAAACAGAAGAGCCTGTAAAGCCTTCAGAACCAAAATAAGAATCCAAAGAGGAGAAATTGGCTTAATGACAGGCTTGATACGAACCAAAGTCTGAACAAAACAATGAATATCAGAAAGATTTAGCAATTTTTACTGAAACAGCACAGAAAAAGCAGAGATTTGTCCTTTCAAGGAACATGCAGACAAAACCTTATGAAGAACTATAAAATCCTAGGAATTCTAAAAGAATGCCAAGAAAATTCATAAGAAAAGCATCATGAGATGTAAATCTTCCAAACTCGATAATAAATCCTACTAGACACAGATTTACAAGCCTGCAACATAGTATTAATCACTGAGTCAGAGAAACTTCTATGACTAAGTACTAAGCGTTACATTTTTATACCATCAAATTAATAATTTGAATTCCTGATGAAAAAAACGAATGTTAAGATATAAGGTCTGGCCTTAATGGAAGTAACCAAGATTGGCAACTGAACATCCGAACAAGAACCATATACCAAAACCTGTGTGGCCATGCTGGAGCCACCAGCCACACCAAAGATTACTCTCTGATTATTTAGAAAAATCACTCTAAAAAGAAGAACCAGAGATGAAAAAATATAGGCAGATTGATAATTCCAAAGAAGTGTTAATGCATACACTACTTCCGCCTGAGGATCCCAGGACCTGAATAGGCCCCTGGGAAGTTCCTTGTTTAGATGAGATGCTATCAGATCTATTTCTGGAAGCCCTCACATCTGAAAAAAATTGAAAAACATATCTGGGTAGAGACCATTCTCCCGGATGTAAAGCTTGATTAACAGAGATAATCCGCTTCCCAATTGTCTATACCTGGGAAAAAGACCACAGAAATTAGATAGGAGCTGGATTTAGCCCAAACAAATATCCGAGATACTTCTGTCACAGCCTAAAGACTGATAGTCCCACCCTGATGATTGACATACGCCACAGTTGTGACATTGTCTGTCAGAAAAAACGTCTCTTCTTCAAAAAGAAATCAAACTGAAGAACTCTGAGAATGCACGGAGTTCCAAAATATCAAATGGTAATCTCGCCTTCTGAGATTTCCAAACCCCTTGTGCTGACAGAGATCCTCAGACAGCCTCCCAACCTAAAAGACTTGCATCTGTAGAGATCATGGTCCAGGTTAAAAGAACCGAAGAGACCTGTAGAACTAAATGATGGTGATCTTAACCACCGAATCAAAGATAGTTAAACATTAGGATTCAAAGATATAAAAAGTGATATCCTAGAATCCCTGCACCATTATTCAGCATAAAAAACTGGAAAGGTTTCCTATGAAATGAGCAAAGGGAATCGAATCCAATGCTGCAGCCATGAAACCTAAAACTTCCATGCATAAATAGCAACTTGAAGGAAATAATAGAGACTGAAGGTTCCGACAAACGGAACCCATTAAACTTGTCACTTGTCTGTTAGAGACAAAAACATTGACACAATCTATCTGGAAACCTAAAAAAAGGTGACCCTTGTGTGAGGAAACAAGGAACTTTTGATAAAAAGATCCTCTAACCATGTCTTGAAGAAACAACAAAGTTGAATCGTATGAGATTCCGCAGAACGAAAAGACTGAGCCAGTACCACGATACTGTCCAAATAAGGAACACTGAGAACCTTGAAAAGATTCTTAGAGCTGTCGCTAGACCAGAAGGAAAAACAACAAATTGGTAATGCTTGTCAAAAAAAGAGATCTCAGAAAATAAAAATAATCTGAATGAAAACAGAAAATGAAGATATGCATCTATTGTATGTATTGTAGACAAATAATGCCATCACTGACCAAAAAGGCCGAATAGACCATATAAACACCATTCTAAAAGATGGTACACTTATATGACAGTTCAAAAAGATTTTCTATCTTTGGAACAATGACTAGTCTTGAATAAAACCCCAAAACCCAGTTCCTAAAATGAAACTGGAAAAAATACCCCTGAAAACTCCATGTCTGAGACACACTTCAGGAAAGTGTTAGTCTTACTGGAATAGCTGGAATATGATAGAGAAAAAAGACTTCTCACAGACGGTTTTACTCTGAAACCTATTCTGTACCCAAAGTTTAAGAAGTTTGGACCGAATAGAACCAAACAAATTTAAAAAAAAGTCTTAACCTGCCCCTTACCAGCCAAGCTGGAATAAGAATCGCACCTATATGCAAATTTGGGGAGCTGACTTTGAACTTTTTTTAAAAGGCTTAATTGAATGAAGAAAAAAACTTCCAATTATAAATATGTTACTTGGGGAAGAATTCAGGATTCCGTTCCTTAGTAAGAACAGAAAACTAAAATAAGCTTAAAGTTTTAGTCTTAGAACTTAATCTTGAAGCCCAGAGTAACAGTGAAATAATTGAATCCATTTTTAGATTTTAGAAATCAAATTAGCATTCCAAGATTGAAATCACAAAGTTCTTCTAGCTAAAATAGCTAAAGACATAGATTAAACCTCATTTGCGAAAATATTTAATAAAATGACAACACAAATGAAATTATTAGCATGTTAAACAAGTTAAAGGATCAGACAACACACTGGACTTGCACAATCAACAAATGCAAGATAACAAGACAATGCAATAGCACTTAGTCTGAACTTCAAATAAGTAGAAGATTTTGTCCTTTTAACAATGCTAAACAAATCATAATCCGATACTTGATCTTAAAGTATCCAACTAGAAAGATGCAGCAATTTGCAACATCAGCCAAATAAATTACAGGTCTAAGAAAAAGTACCTGAAAATAATTTTCCTTAAATAAGATACGACATCTGAAGGAAAAAAATAAATACTATTTGCTATAAGAATAATAGTATATTTAGCAGGAGTAGAGATAGCCCCATTAACTTGGGGAATCTTTCCTCAAAACTGAAAATTAACTGCCGTCAAAGAAACATAATTTATGCTTACCTGATAAATTTATTTCTCTTGTGGTGTATCCAGTCCACGGATCATCCATTACTTGTGGGATATTCTCCTTCCCAACTGGAAGTTGCAAGAGGATCACCCACAGCAGAGCTGCTATATAGCTCCTCCCCTAACTGCCATATCCAGTCATTCGACCGAAACTAGCCGAGAAAGGAGAAACCATAGGGTGCAGTGGTGACTGTAGTTTAAAATTTAGACCTGCCTTAAAAGGACAGGGCGGGCCGTGGACTGGATACACCACAAGAGAAATAAATTTATCAGGTAAGCATAAATTATGTTTTCTCTTGTTAGGTGTATCCAGTCCACGGATCATCCATTACTTGTGGAATACCAATACCAAAGCTAAAGTACACGGATGAAGGGAGGGACAAGGCAGGTACTTAAACAGAAGGGACCACTGCCTGTAGAACCTTTCTCCCAAAAATAGCCTCCGAAGAAGCAAAAGTATCAAATTTGTAAAATTTTGAAAAGGTATGAAGCGAAGACCAAGGGGGCTAGTTATCAAGCCGTCTACTTTTCTGGCTTCGCCGGCCCAATACGTCCGCCTAAGCTCGCCTACCTTCGCCGCCGCGGACCTGAAAAAAATACGCCTAAGTTATCAAATAAAGCTGTCAAAAAGCCGCGGGGCGATGAGCAGCGGACTGTGACAGTTATCACTCATCCGATCTCGCTGCCCTTCGGCTTTTTCCCAGCTTTATTGCTAGCCTGTCACTAAGCACTCACACTAAACTACACTGTTCTATCCCTATACCGGCGCCCCCGGAGCCCCCCGCAACTAAATAAAGTTACTAACCCCTAAACCGCCGCTCCTAGACCCTGCCGCAACTCTTATAAATGTATTAATCCCTAAACCGCCGCTCCTAGACCCTGCCGCAAGTCTTATAAATGTATTAACCCCTAAACCGCCGCTCCTAGACCCCGCCGCAACTCTTATAAATGTATTAACCCCTAAACCGCCGCTCCTAGACCCCGCCGCAACTCTTATAAATGTATAAACCCCTAAACCGCCGCTCCCGGACACCGCTGCCACCTACATTATACCTAGTAACCCCTAATCTGCCCCCCCTACACCGTCGCCACCTATAATAAATTTATTAACCCCTATCCTGCCCCCCACTACGCCGCCGCCACTGTAATAAAATGATTAACCCCTAAACCTAAGTCTAACCCTAACCCTAAGGCCCCCCTAACTTAAATATTAATTAAATAAATCTAAATAAATTAACTCTTATTAACTAAATGAATCCTATTTAAAACTAAATACTTACCTTTAAAATAAACCCTAATATAGCTACAATATAAATAATAATTATATTGTAGCTATCTTAGGATTTATATTTATTTTACAGGTAACTTTCAATTTATTTTAACCAGGTACAATAGCTATTAAATAGTTATTAACTATTTAATAGCTTACCTAGCTAAAATAAAGAGAAATGTACCTGTGAAATAAATCCTAACCTAAGTTACAATTACACCTAACACTACACTATACTTTAATAAATTATTCCTATTTAAAAATAAATACTTACCTGTAAAATAAACCCTAAGATAGCTACAATGTAATTAATAATTATATTATAGCTATCTTAGGATTTATATTTATTTTACAGGTATCTTTGTATTTATTTTAGCTAGTTAGAATAGTTATTAAATAGTTATTAACTATTTAATAACTACCTAGCTAAAAGAAATACAAAATTACCTGTAAAATAAATCCTAACCTAAGTTACAATTAAACCTAATACTACACTATCATTAAATTAATTAAATAAACTACCTACAAATAACTACAATTAAATACAATTACATAAACTAACTAAAGTACAAAAAAATAAAAAAAGCTAAGTTACAAAAAATAAAAAATTAAGTTACAAACATGTTAAAAATATTACAACAATTTTAAGCTACTTACACCTAATCTAAGCCCCCTAATAAAATAACAAACCCCCCCAAAATAAAAAAAATCCCTACCCTATTCTAAATTAAATAAATTTCAAAGCTCTTTTACCTTACCAGCCCTTAAAAGGGCCATTTGTGGGGGCATGCCCCAAAAAGTTCAGCTCTTTTGCCTGTAAAAGAAAAATACAACCCCCCCCCAACATTAAAACCCACCACCCACATACCCCTAATCTAACCCAAACCCCCCTTACAAAAACCTAACACTAATCCCCTGAAGATCATCCTACCTTGAGTCGTCTTCACTCAGCCGAGCCACCGATGGAACTGAAGAGGACATCCGGAGCGGAAGAAGTTAATCCTCCAAGCGGCGCTGAAGAAATCTTCCATCCGATGAAGTCATCATCCATGCGGCGCTGAAGAAGTCTTCGATCCGGCCGATGTCATCTTCAAAGAGGCGCTGAAGAGGTCTTCTATCCGGGCGAAGTCATCTTCCAAGCCGGGTCTTGAATCTTCCTTCCGCCGACGCGGAACCACCTTCTTCACCGACGGACTACGACGAATGACGGCTCCTTTAAGGGACGTCATCCAAGATGGCGTCCCCTCAATTCCGATTGGCTGATAGGATTCTATCAGCCAATCGGAATTAAGGTAGGAAAATCTGATTGGCTGATGGAATCAGCCAATCAGATTCAAGTTCAATCCGATTGGCTGATCCAATCAGCCAATCAGATTGAGCTCGCATTCTATTGGCTGATCGGAACAGCCAATAGAATGCGAGCTCAATCTGATTGGCTGATTCCATCAGCCAATCAGATTTTTCCTACCTTAATTCCGATTGGCTGATAGAATCCTATCAGCCAATCGGAATTGAGGGGACGCCATCTTGGATGACGTCCCTTAAAGGAGCCGTCATTCGTCGTAGTCCGTCTGTGAAGAAGGTGGTTCCGCGTCGGCGGAAGGAAGATTCAAGACCCGGCTTGGAAGATGACTTCGCCCGGATAGAAGACCTCTTCAGCGCCTCTTTGAAGATGACATCGGACGGATCGAAGACTTCTTCAGCGCCGCATGGATGATGACTTCATCGGATGGAAGATTTCTTCAGCGCCGCTTGGAGGATTAACTTCTTCCGCTCCGGATGTCCTCTTCAGTTCCATCGGTGGCTCGGCTGAGTGAAGACGACTCAAGGTAGGATGATCTTCAGGGGATTAGTGTTAGGTTTTTGTAAGGGGGGTTTGGGTTAGATTAGGGGTATGTGGGTGGTGGGTTTTAATGTTGGGGGGGGTTGTATTTTTCTTTTACAGGCAAAAGAGCTGAACTTTTTGGGGCATGCCCCCACAAATGGCCCTTTTAAGGGCTGGTAAGGTAAAAGAGCTTTGAAATTTATTTAATTTAGAATAGGGTAGGGATTTTTTTTATTTTGGGGGGGTTTGTTATTTTATTAGGGGGCTTAGATTAGGTGTAAGTAGCTTAAAATTGTTGTAATATTTTTAACATGTTTGTAACTTAATTTTTTATTTTTTGTAACTTAGCTTTTTTTATTTTTGTACTTTAGTTAGTTTATGTAATTGTATTTAATTGTAGTTATTTGTAGGTAGTTTATTTAGTTAATTTAATGATAGTGTAGTATTAGGTTTAATTGTAACTTAGGTTAGGATTTATTTTACAGGTAATTTTGTAATTATTTTAGCTAGGTAGTTATTAAATAGTTAATAACTATTTAATAACTATTCTAACTAGCTAAAATAAATACAAAGTTACCTGTAAAATAAAAATAAATCCTAAGATAGCTACAATATAATTATTATTTATATTGTAGCTATATTAGGGTTTATTTTAAAGGTAAGTATTTAGTTTTAAATAGGATTCATTTAGTTAATAAGAGTTAATTTATTTAGATTTATTTAATTAATATTTAAGTTAGGGGGGCGTTAGGGTTAGTGTTAGACTTAGGTTTAGGGGTTAATCATTTTATTACAGTGGCGGCGGCGTAGTGGGGGGCAGGATAGGGGTTAATAAATTTATTATAGGTGGTGACGGTGTAGGGGGGCAGGATAGGGGTTAATACATTTAATATAGGTTGTGGCGGGTTCAGGGAGCGGCGGTTTAGGGGTTAATACATTTATTATAGTTGCGGTGGGCTCCGGGAGCGGCGGTTTAGGGGGTAATAATTTATGTAGTTGCGGCGGTGTAGGGGGGGTCAGATTAGCGGTGTTTAGACTCGGGGTACATGTTAGGGTGTTAGGTGTAGACAGCTCCCATAGGAATGAATGGGATGTCTGGCAGCAGCGAACTTGTACTTTCGCTATGGTCAGACTCCCATTGACTCCTATGGGATCCGCCGCCTCCAGGCTGGCGCTTTGAAAACCAGGTACGCTGGGCCGTAAAAGTGCCGAGCGTACCTGCTAGTTTTTTGATAACTAGCAAAAGTAGTGAGATTGTGCCGCACTTGTGTGCGGAACATCTGGAGTGACGTAAGAATCGATCTGTGTCGGACTGAGTCCGGCGGATCGAAGTTTACGTCACAAAATTCTACTTTTGCCGGTCTCGAGCCTTTGATAACTAAGGCGAATCAGCCTCGCCACAAATACGCTGCGGAATACGCAGCGTATTTGAGGTTGACGGCTTGATAACTAGGCCCCCAAGTCTCCGCTTTGCAAATCTGTTCAACAGAAGCCTCATTTTTAAAGGCCCAGGTGGAAGCCACAGCTCTAGTAGAATGAGCTGTAATCCTTTCAGGGGGCTGCTGTCCAGCAGTCTCATAGGCTAAGCGTATTACGCTCCGAAGCCAAAAAGAAAGAGAGGTTGCCGAAGCCTTTTGACCTCTCCTCTGTCCAGAGTAAACAACAAACAGGGAAGATGTTTGACGAAAATCTTTAGTCGCTTGTAAGTAAAACTTTAAAGCACGGACTTGGTCCAAATTATGTAAAAGACGTTCCTTCTTTGAAGAAGGATTAGGACACAATGATGGAACAACAATCTCTTGATTGATATTCTTGTTGGAAACTACCTTAGGTAAAAACCCAGGTTTTGTACGCAGAACTACTTTATCTGTATGGAAAATCAGATAAGGAGAATCACATTGTAAAGCTGATAACTCAGAGACTCTACGAGCCGAGGAAATAGCCAAACACAGAACTTTCCAAGATAAAAGTTTGATATCAATGGAATGAAGGGGTTCAAACGGAACTCCTTGAAGAACCTTAAGAACCAAGTTTAAGCTCCATGAAGGAGCAACAGGTTTAAACACAGGCTTAATTCTAACCAAACCCTGACAAAATGCCTGGACGTCTGGAACCTCTGCCAGACTCTTGTGCAAAAGGATAGACAGAGCAGAAATCTGTCCCTTTAAAGAACTAGCTGATAATCCTTTATCCAAACCCTCTCAGAGAAAGGACAATATCCTAGGAATCCTAACCTAACTCCATGAGTAATTCTTGGATTCACACCAATGAAGATATTTGCGCCATATCTTATGGTAGATTTTCCTGGTTACAGGCTTTCCTGTCTGTATTAAGGTATCAATGACTGACTCGGAGAAACCACGCCTTGATAAAATCAAGCGTTCAATCTCCAGGCAGTCAGTCTCAGAGAAATTAGATTTGGATGATTGAAGGACCTTGTAGTAGAAGGTCTTGTCTCAGAGGCAGAGGCCAAGGTGGAAAGGATGACATGTCCACCAGGTCTGCATACCAGGTTCTGCATGGCCACACAGGCGATCAAGATCACCGATGCTCTCTCCTGTTTGATTTTGGCAATCAGTCGAGGGAGCAGAGGAAACGGTGGAAACACATAAGCCAGGTTGAAGAAACACGGTGCTGCTAGAGCATCTATCAGCGTCGCTTCTGGGTCCCTGGACCTGGATCCGTAACAAGGAAGCTTGGCGTTCTGGCAAGATGCCATGAGATCCAATTCTGGTGTGCCCCAACGATGAACCAATTGAGCAAACACCTCCAGTTGGAGTTCCCACTCCCCCGGATGAAAAGTCTGACGACTTAGAAAATCCGCCTCCCAGTTCTCTAACCTGGCATATGGATCGCTGATAGATGGCAAGAGTGAGTCTCTGCCCAGAGAATTATCTTGGAGACTTCTAACATCGCTAGGGAGCTCCTGGTCCCCCCTTGATGGTTGATGTAAGCCACAGTCGTGATGTTGTCCGACTGAAATCTGATGAACCTCAGGGTTGCTAACTGAGGCCAAGCTAGAAGAGCATTGAATATTGCTCTTAACTCCAGAATATTTATTGGGAGGAGTTTCTCCTCCTGAGTCCACGATCCCTGAGCCTTCAGGGAATTCCAGACTGCACCCCAACCTAGAAGGCTGGCATCTGTTGTTACAATTGTCCAATCTGGCCTGCGAAAGGTCATACCTTTGGACAGATGGACCCGAGATAGCCACCAGAGAAGAGAATCTCTGGTCTCTTGATCCAGATTTAGCAGAGGGGACAAATCTGTGTAATCCCCATTCCACTGACTGAGCACGCATAATTGCAGTGGTCTGAGATGTAGGCGCGCAAATGGCACTATGTCCATCGCCGCTACCATTAAGCCGATCACTTCCATGCACTGAGCCACCGAAGGGCGCAGAATGTAGTGAAGAACATGGCAGGAATTTAGAAGCTTTGATAACCTGGACTCCGTCAGGTAAATTTTCATTTCTACAGAATCTATCAGAGTTCCTAGGAAGGAAACCCTTGTGAGGGGTGATAGAGAACTCTTTCCCTCGTTCACTTTCCACCCATGCGACCTCAGAAATGCCAACACTATGTCCGTATGAGATTTGGAAGTTTGACGCCTGTATCAGGATGACGTCTAGATAAGGGGCCCCGTGGTCTTAGGACCGCCAGAAGAGACCCCAGAACCTTTGTAAAAATTCTTGGGGCTGTAGCTAACCCCAAGGGAAGAGCCACAAACTGGTAATGCCTGCCTAGAAAGGCAAACCTTAGGAACCGATGATGATCTTTGTGAATCGGTATGTGAAGGTAAGCATCCTTCAAATCCACTGTGGTCATGTACTGACCCTCCTGGATCATAGGTAGGATTGTCCGAATAGTTTCCATTTTGAATGATGGAACTCTGAGGAATTTGTTTAAAATTGGTCTGAAGGTTCCCTCTTTTTTGGGAACCACAAACAGATTTGAATAAAATCCCTGTCCTTGTTCCATCTGTGGAACTGGATGGATCACTCCCATTATTAGGAGGTCTTGCACACAGCATAAGAATGCCTCTTTCTTTATCTGGTTTACAGATAATCTCGAAAGGTGAAATCTCCCTTGTGGGGGGGAAGCTTTGAAGTCCAGAAGATATCCCTGAGATATGATCTCCAACGCCCAGGGATCCTGAACATCTCTTGCCCACGCCTGGGCGAAGAGAGAAAGTCTGCCCCCTACTAGATCCGTTGCCGGATAGGGGGCCGTTCCTTCATGCTGTCTTAGAGGCAGCAGCAGGCTTTCTGGCCTGCTTGCCTTTGCTCCAGGCCTGGTTAGATTTCCAGGCCGGCGCAAAAGTTCCCTCTTGTTTTGTAGCAGAGGAAGTTGATGCTGCACCTGCCTTGAAGTTTCGAAAGGCATGAAAATTAGACTGTTTGGCCCTTGATTTGGCCCTGTCCTGAGGAAGGGTATGACCCTTACCTCCAGTAATGTCAGCAATAATTTCCCTCAAACCAGGCCCGAATAGGGTCTGCCCCTTGAAGGGAATGTTAAGTAATTTAGACTTTGAAGTCACGTCAGCTGACCAAGATTTAAGCCATAGCGCCCTACGCGTCTGGATGGCGAATCCAGAATTCTTAGCCGTTAGTTTAGTCAAATGAACAATGGCATCAGAAACAAAAGAATTAGCTAGCTTAAGTGTTCTAAGCTTGTCAAGTATTTCAGTCAATGGAGTAGCTGTCTGAAAGGCCTCTTCCAGAGACTCAAACCAGAACGCCGCAGCAGCAGTGACAGGAGCAATGCATGCAAGGGGCTGCAGGATAAAACCTTGTTGAATAAACATTTTCTTAAGGTAACCTTCTAATTTTTTATCCATTGGATATGAAAAAGCACAACTGTCCTCGACAGGGATAGTGGTACGCTTTGCTAAAGTAGAAACTGCTCCCTCCACCTTAGGGACCGTCTGCCATAAATCCTGTGTGGTGGCGTCTATTGGAAACATTTTTCTAAAAATAGGAGGGGGGGAAAACGGCACACCGGGTCTGTCCCACTCCTTAGTAATAATTTCTGTAAACCTTTTAGGTATTGGAAAAAACACAATTTATGCTTACCTGATAAATTTATTTCTCTTGTGGTGTATCCAGTCCACGGATCATCCATTACTTGTGGGATATTCTCATTCCCAACAGGAAGTTGCAAGAGGACACCCACAGCAGAGCTGTAATATAGCTCCTCCCCTAACTGTCATAGCCAGTCATTCGACCGAAAACAAGCCGAGAAAGGAGGAACCATAGGGTGCAGTGGTTACTGTAGTTTAAATTTAAAAATTACCTGCCTTAAAATGACAGGGCGGGCCGTGGACTAGATACACCACAAGAGAAATAAATTTATCAGGTAAGCATAAATTGTGTTTTCTCTTGTAAGGTGTATCCAGTCCACAGATCATCCATTACTTGTGGGATACCAATACCAAAGCTAAAGTACACGGATGAAGGGAGGGACAAGGCAGGAACTTAAATGGAAGGAACCACTGCCCGTAAAAACTTTCTCCCAAATATAGCCTCTGAAGAAGCAAAAGTATCAAATTGGTAAAATTTTGAAAAAATATGAAGCGAAGACCAAGTCGTCGCCTTGCAAATCTGATCAAAAGAAGTCTCATTTTTAAAGGCCCAAGTGGAAGCCACAGCTCTAGTGGAATGAGCTGTAATCCATTCAGGAGGCTGCTGTCCAGCAGTCTCATAGGCTAAGTGGATTAAGCTTCTTAGTCAAAAAGAAAAAGAGGTTGCCGAAGCCTTTTGACCTCTCCTCTGTCCAGAGTAGACAACAAACAAAGCAGATGTTTGACGAAAATCTTTAGTAGCTTGTAAGTAAAACTTTAAATCAATCTCTTGATTGATATTCTTGTTAGATACCACCTTAGGTAAGAACCCAGGTTTGGTAAGCAGGACTACCTTATCCGTATGAAAAATCAGATAAGGAGAATCACATTGTAAGGCAGATAGCTCAGAGACTCTACGAGCCGAGGAAATAGCTACCAAAAAAAGAACTTTCCAAGATAAAAGCTTGATATCTATGGAATGAAGAGGTTCAAACGGAACTCCTTGAAGAACCTTAAGAACCAAGTTTAAGCTCCATGGTGGAGTGACAGGTTTAAACACAGGCTTGATTCTAACTAAAGCCTGACAAAATGCCTGAACGTCTGGAACATCTGCCAGACGCTTAACTAGCTGACAATCCTTTTTCCAAACCTTCTTGGAGAAAAGATAATATCCTAGCAATCCTGACCTTACTCCATGAGTAACCCTTGGATTCACACCAATAAAGATATCTACGCCATACCTTATGGTAAATTTTCCTGGTGACAGGCTTTCGTGCCTGTCTTAAGGTATCAATAACTGACTCGGAGAAGCCACGCTTTGATAAAATCAAGCGTTCAATCTCCAGGCAGTCAGCCTCAGAGAAATTAGATTTGGATGGTTGAAAGGACCCTGAAGTAGAAGGTCCTGTTTCAGAGGCAGAGACCATGGTGGAAAGGATGACATGTCCACTAGATCTGCATACCAGGTCCTGCGTGGCCACGCAGGTGCTATCAGAATCACTGATGCTCTCTCCTGCTTGATCTTGGCAATCAGTCGAGGGAGCAGAGGAAACGGTGGAAACACATAAGCCAGGTTGAAAGACCAGGGTGCTGCTAGAGCATCTATCAGTGTCGCCTTGGGATCCCTAGACCTGGATCCATAACACGGAAGCTTGGCGTTCTGGCGAGATGCCATGAGATCCAGTTCTGGTTTGCCCCAACGATGAATCAGTTGTGCAAATGCCTCCGGATGGAGTTCCCACTCTCCCGGAAGAAAAGTCTGACGACTTAGAAAATCCGCCTCCCAGTGCTCTACACCTGGGATATGGATAGCTGATAGGTGGCAAGAGTGAATCTCTGCCCAGCGAATTATTTTTTAAACTTCTAACATCTCTAGGGAACTTCTCATTCCCCCTTGATGGCTGATGTAAGCTACAGTCGTGATGTTGTCCGACTGAAATCTGATGTGCCTCAGAGTTGCTAACTGAGGCCAAGCCTGAAGAGCCTTGAATATCGCTCTTAGTTCCAGAATATTTAATGGAAGGAGAGACTCCTCCTGAGTCCACGATCCCTGAGCCTTCAGGGAGTTCCAGACTGCACCCCAACCTAGAAGGCTGGCATCTGTCGTAACAATTGTCCAATCTGGCCTGCGAAAGGTCATACCTTTGGACAGATGGACCCGAGATAGCCACCAGAGAAGAGAATCCCTGGTCTCTTGGTCCAGATTCAGTTGAGGGGACAAATCTGTGTAATCCCCGCTCCACTGACTGAGCATGCATAGTTGCAGCGGTCTGAGATGTAAGCGTGCAAACGGCACTATGTCCATTGCTGCTTTAAGCCGATTACTTCCATACACTGAACCACCGAAGGGCGCGGAATGGAATGAAAAACCCGGCAGGAATTTAGAAGCTTTGATAACCTGGACTCCGTCAGGTGAATTTTCATTTCTACAGAATCTATCAGAGTCCCTATAAAGGAAACTCTTGTGAGTGGGGATAGAGAACTATTTTCCTCGTTCACTTTCCACCCATGCGACCACAGAAATGCCAGTACTACGTCCGTATGAGACTTGGCAATTTGGAAGTTTGACGCCTGTATTAGGATGTCATCTAAATAAGGGGCTACTGCTATGCCCCGCGGCCTTAGGACCGCCATAAGTGACCCTATGTTATGATCCGGTGTACATGCGCTCAGGACACAAACCCTCGGGGCAGTGGTAGGGATTTGAAGACACCGACCCCTGACCCGGGGAAGAGTATCCTGGACGTGGATAGATGATATTCTGTGATTCATAGTTGCTAGAAGTTATTGTAGAATAAATGGAGAGTGCAACATTTGTATACAATATATTCTGACTTCACTGTGACTTCTAGTTAGTTAATAGAAGTAACTGCAGGATTCAATGAGAGAAAAAATATAGCAATGTGGAATGTTCAGGCTTCAGAGTAATCTAGTAAAAGATTGACACTTAGATGCAAACTAAGGTTTGTTGCAGGTTCACAGTACATGTTAATAGAAGTAACTGCAGGATTCAATGAGAGAAAAATATAGCAAAGTGGAATGTTCAGGCTTCAGAGTAATCTGGTAAAAGATTGACACTTAGATGCAAACTAAGGATTGTTGCAGGTTCACAGTACATCATATTATATAAAGCTGTATGTCAGAGTTAAAGCACAGCTGCACAGGTACTTAGACAAGCTGCAAGTTTAGGCATTAATTACTGTTTGTGCATTTAGATGCAAACTTGGTTTGTTGCAGGTTCACAGTACATATTATTATAAAGAGCTGTATGTCAGTAATTAGCAGAGCAGCACAGGTGAAAGTTAAGTTTAAGGCATCAATTACTGTTTGAACATATATTGGAGAATCACAGGAAAGCTTTTAATTGAACACATAGATGCAGAGTTCAGAATATGTTAACATATTTGCAGCAGGATATTTCAGCAATGACAACTTGTAGCAGAGAAATAGTTATAAAGTTCTGAGTAGGATGCTGTTGTAATTAGAGAGTGATGATAACCAAAAGTATGCTTGATTTATAATAAAGTTCTGAGTTTGTTAAGTAGCAGTGTCCAGGAAACCTCTGATGGAAATACTGATCTTCCTATTTCTGATATTATCATGGATTCGTTAGATTGGACAGATTCAGAGCTGGAAGAAAAGACATCTGGTTTACAGACTGCTGTTAGGAGTAAAGGACCCCTCAACTACTATGCTGATTTATCACATCAGAATTATGCATCCAGTGATGAAGAGGATTCATGATGGGAGCTGTCTGTATCATCCATGTTGTAAATATAACAACCAAGGATGTCATTATAGCAAATAGGTTGAGGTTTTGTCTGAGTTTCTGACGAATTAAAGTTGCGCTCATACCAGTCTAATGCCAATTCAGCTGGATCTGTGAAGTCATCCTCCTTGTTGACATATACAGACTCTGAATCAGTATCATCAGGATAGGAATCACAAACAGGAGGAGTAGATGGTATTCTGGAACAGTAGTCCTGTCTCTTTAAATCTTTAAAGGTCTGAATTTTTTCTGCTGAATCTATGAATGCATCCTCTTCAGTTACATAGTCAGACTCAGAATCAGTTTCACCAAAATGGAAACCACGAACATGAGGAACAGATGAAATTCTAGAAAAGTGGTTCTGTCTCTTTAAGTCTTTAAAGATCTGATTTTTTTCTGCTGAATCGATGGATACATTCTTTTCATTTTCATATTCAGATTCAGAAGCAGTTTCACCAAAATGGTAATCACGAACATGAGGAACAGATGACATTTTAGAAAAGTGGTTCTGTCTCTTTAAATCTTTGAAAGCCTGAATTTTTTCTGCTGAAGCTATGGTTAAATCCTCTTCATTTTCATAGTCAGATTCAGGATCAGTTTCACCAAAATGGTAACCACGAACATGAGTAGAGGATTGTCTAGAATGGGAGTACTGTGTCTTTAAATTTTTTAAAGTTTGAAAATCTTCTGTTTTTCCTTTAGGGATTGCTTGGGTCTGAGTTATGTTGTAATTTTTTTAATTTTTTTTTAAAAGCTTTATTTGAAAACAAACGTGTACAGAGATATATGCACCACAAGTGCCAGTTCGAATTATACAATTTCCGCCACTACATTCAACACATGAGTACATAGAGCAGAGAAAAAAAAAAAAAATTCACACACAAGTAGAAGGCACATGTGACCTTAACATTAGCCATGGTCGTTTGTCATGGTGCAAAATAATAATAAAAGTGTAAGCTCTATCTTTTCCAGTTTTCCTTACCACTTTACATTCCACTAAATCTGGAGGGGTATATATTTGATAGTTATTAAATTAAAGCGACATACTATATAGTTATATTGGTATCAATATAAAAAGAAAAAAAAAAAAAAAAGAAGAAAAAAGAAGAATTTAACGATTCAGGCCAGGGTCAGGGCCCTGAGTGTTAGACTTCTAGGGGAGGGGCCATCCCTGGGTCAGGGGCAGGAAGAATGGGGCCGGCAGAAAGCCGTACGGTGTCAGCCCAGAAGAGCCAGACACTCATCTAGGGAGCAGGTGTTCCCCCACTCCACATCTGAAGTAAAATTTCATGAACATCAAGTTTTGCTATGAGCATGTAATGATATCTCTCCAGCCGCAGGAGGCCGTGAACTCTCAGTCTCCAGTCGTCCAATGAGGGCACAACTGTCGATTTCCAGTGGGCGGGGATCAGAGCTTTCGCACCCATCAGCATATACATAAGTAGGGTCTTTTTTACTGGGTTTTGTATGCGGTACGGAAAATGAAAGAGCAAGGACTCCGGAGCTCTGGGAATATTCATCTCCAGGATCCGTGTCATCTCTCCCCAGACATCTCTCCAATAATTTTCAATAAGGGGACAATCCCACCAAATATGCAGAATCGAGCCCACCCCCCCACAGCCCCTCCAGCACCGGTCAGAGGCAGCCGGGTATATTGCCTTGAGTCGGGTCGGCGTAAGATACCACCTGCTAAGCAGCTTGTAGTGTGATTCCTGCACGTGAGCAGAAACCGAGACCCCCCGGGCAGCCCTAAACACGCGCCGCCAGTCCTCCGTTGTCAGTTCAGTGCCTAACTCTCTATGCCACAAGCCAACAAAGGTCGGGGGCGGGCTGTCTTTGGGGAGTAGGAGCAATTTGTAGATCTTGGAAGTCAGGTGTCGTGGAGTAGTTAGCTGTGTGCACAAAGATTCGAAAGGAGTAAGGTCCCTAAGAAATTGTCGGTTATGTTTGTGAGTAGATATGAAGTGGCGTATCTGTAGGTACATATACCAGGACAGCGGGCGGTCCGGGTAGGACTCCAGCACCTCTTGCCTCGTCCTAAGTCTCCCATTGTCTAAGAAAGAGTGGATATAGTTGCTGCCCAAGGGTCTCGGCAGACAGGAAGCCCTGAATTGCAGAGGAATGTCCGGGTTTTCGTAAACCGGTGTCAGCGGGGAGTAGTTAGTGGTGATGTGCGACTCAGTACGAGTCACTCTGTCCCACTCATGAAACAGCTCCTCCGTAAGAGGAAATTTGGAGATGCATTTTGGCCTGTGTGGGACGGGACCCCATAATAGGGCAGCCAAGCCCCCAGTGCCAAGAATGGAGGAATCAATACTTATCCAATCCTTTTGTGCATTTCTCTGGCACCACTCCACCGTTCTCTGGAGCAGGACAGCCTTTCTGTATAGGAACAGGTTGGGAAGTCCCAGACCACCACCCTCTCTAGGCAGGTACATCGTCTTTCTATTCACTCTGGGTCTGATGTCCTTCCAGACATACTCCTCGATCAGCTGTTGGAGTCTGGGGAGAAAAGAGTGAGGGAGAGGGATCGGAATCGTTTGAAAGAGGTACAGAATCCTGGGTAGGACATTCATCTTCACCACATTTATTCTTCCCAGCCAGGAGATCATTTTATGTCTCCAGGCTGAGAGATCGCGCGAGATTTCTGCTCTGAGAGATACATAGTTGGCCTCAAATAAGTCTGAAAGGGATGCCGTGATAGTGATGCCTAGGTATTTCAGGGATTGTGACTTTATCATAAAGGGGCAATGATTGTGCAACCAAGTCGTGGTTGTAGTGGACATAGCAATGCCCAGCAGCTCCGATTTAGTATTGTTCAGAAGAAAGTAGGAGACCTCGCCATAACGTTTAAATTCGTCCAGTAGGGCCGGTATCGATGCTTCCACATCTGTTAGTGTAAACAGCAAATCGTCAGCATACATAGCAATTTTATGCTCCTTTGTCCCCACTCTCAGCCCCTTTATCAGGCCATTTGCTCGGATGTTACAAGCCAGTGCCTCTATCGAGATGGCAAAAAGCAGGGGCGACAGCGGGCACCCCTGCCTAGTACCATTTGTGATGGAGAAGGGTTCAGAGTGAATATTATTTACTTTGATTTGTGCTGTGGGCGCGGAGTATAAGGCAAAGACCGTTATGTTGTAATTTTTTATTTTCCTTTGAGGGTCGGTGCATCCACTACCACTGCGGATCCCTTTTTATGTCATGATCCGTTGTACATGCGCTCAGGACACAGACCCTCGGGGCAGTGGTAGGGATTTGAAGACACCGACCCCTGACCCAGGGAAGAGTATCCTGGACGTGGATAGATGATATTCTGTGATTCATAGTTGCTAGAAGTTATTGTAGAATAAATGGAGAGTGCAACATTTGTATACAATATATTCTGACTTCACTGTGACTTCTAGTTAGTTAATAGAAGTAACTGCAGGATTCAATGAGAGAAAAAATATAGCAATGTGGAATGTTCAGGCTTCAGAGTAATCTAGTAAAAGATTGACACTTAGATGCAAACTAAGGTTTGTTGCAGGTTCACAGTACATGTTAATAGAAGTAACTGCAGGATTCAATGAGAAAAAAATATAGCAATGTGGAATGTTCAGGCTTCAGAGTAATCTAGTAAAAGATTGACACTTAGATGTAAACTAAGGTTTGTTGCAGGTTCACAGTACATGTTAATAGAAGTAACTGCAGGATTCAATGAGAGAAAAATATAGCAAAGTGGAATGTTCAGGCTTCAGAGTAATCTGGTAAAAGATTGACACTTAGATGCAAACTAAGGATTGTTGCAGGTTCACAGTACATAATATTATATAAAGCTGTATGTCAGGTACTTAGACAAGCTGCAAGTTTAGGCATTAATTACTGTTTGTGCATTTAGATGCAAACTTGGTTTGTTGCAGGTTCACAGTACATATTATTATAAAGAGCTGTATGTCAGTAATTAGCAGAGCAGCACAGGTGAAAGTTAAGTTTAAGGCATCAATTACTGTTTGAACATATATTGGAGAATCACAGGAAAGCTTTTAATTGAACACATAGATGCAGAGTTCAGAATATGTTAACATATTTGCAGCAGGATATTTCAGCAATGACAACTTGTAGCAGAGAAATAGTTATAAAGTTCTGAGTAGGATGCTGTTGTAATTAGAGAGTGATGATAACCAAAAGTATGCTTGATTTATAATAAAGTTCTGAGTTTGTTAAGTAGCAGTGTCCAGGAAACAGAAAATGGAATTATTTGGATACTTGCGATTTGATGATTTTAGGCATTGGAATAGAAAATGCTGTAGGTTGAAATAGTTGGTAAATTCATACAGGAAACAGTCACAGACCTCTGTTGTTCAGGATCACACTTCATTGTTAATGCAAGGCACATTAGACCTGAGAAGGCTTAAAAAGAGGCTGAGGTAATCAGGTGCATGAATGATTAATCAGGCAGGCAGGCAAGCTGAATGTGAATACTGCCCAAATGCAGCAGTCAGAGAAGGATTTCTTAAAGGGATAGTGACATTAGGCTGAGATATGTTACACCCTAGAACCTTTGTAAAGATTCTTGGGGCTGTAGCTAATCCCAAGGGAAGAGCTACAACTGGTAATGCCTGTCTTAAAAGGCAAACCTGAGAAACCGATGATGATCTTTGTGTATCGGAATGTGAAGATAAGCATCCTTTAGATCCACTGTAGTCATATATTGACCCTCCTGGATCAGTGGTAGGATGGTACGAATAGTTTCCATCTTGAACGACAGAACTTTGAGGAATTTGTTTAAGATCTTTAGATCCAAAATTGGTCTGAAGGTTCCCTCTTTTTTGGGAACCACAAACAGATTTGAGTAAAAACCCTGTCCCTGTTCCTCCTTTGGAACTGGATGGATCACTCCCATAACTAGGAGGACTCGTACACAGTGTAAGAATGCCTCTCTCTTTATCTGGTGTGCAGATAATTGTGAAAGATGAAATCTCCCTTTTGGGGGGGAAGCTTTGAAGTCCAGAAGATATCCCTGGGATATAATTTCTAACGCCCAGGGATCCTGAACATCTCTTGCCCACGCCTGGGCAAAGAGTGAAAGTCTGCCCCCTACTAGATCCGTTCCCGGATAGGGGGCCGTTCCTTCATGCTGTCTTAGAGGCAGCAGCAGGCTTTTTTACCTGCTTACCTTTTTTCCATGTCAGGTTTGGTCTCCAGACCATCTTGGATTGAGCAAAAGTTCCCTCTTGTTTATTATTAGAGGAAGTTGATGCCGCACCTGCCTTGAAGTTTTGAAAGGCACGAAAATTAGACTGTTTGGCCCTAGATTTGGACCTGTCCTGAGGAAGGGCATGACCTTTTCCTCCAGTGATATCAGCAATAATCTCCTTCAACCAGGCCCGAATAGGGTCTGCCCCTTGAAGGGAATGTTAAGTAGCTTAGATTTTGAAGTCACGTCAGCTGACCATGATCTAAGCCATAGCGCTCTGTGCGCCTGTATAGCAAAACCAGAATTCTTAGCCGTTAGTTTAGTCAAATGAACAATGGCATCAGAATAAAAGAATTGGCTAGCTTAAGTGCTCTAAGTTTGCCAAGTATGTCATCCAATGGAGTCGCTACCTGTAAAGCCTCTTCCAGAGACTCAAACCAGTACGCCGCAGCAGCAGTGACAGGGGCAATGCATGCAAGGGGCTGTAGGATAAAACCTTGTTAAATAAATATTTTCTTAAGGTAACCTCTAATTTTTTATCCATTGGATCTAAAAAAAAAAGCACAACTGTCCTCGACAGGGATAGTAGTACGCTTTACTAGAGTAGAAACTGCTCCCTCCACCTTAGGGACTGTCTGCCATAAGTCCCATGTGGTGGTGTCTATTGGAAACATTTTTCTAAAAATAGGAGGGGAAGAGAACGGCACACCTGGTCTATCCCATTCCTTATTAATAATTTTTGTAAACCTTTTAGGTATTTGGAAAAACATCAGTACACACCGGCACTGCAAAGTATTTATCCAGTGTACACAATTTTTCTGGCACTGCAATGGTATCACAGTCATTCAGAGTAGCTAAAACCTCCCTAAGCAACACGCAGAGGTGTTCAAGCTTAAATTTAAATGTAGAAATATTAGAATCAGGTATCTTTCCTGAGTCATTAACATCACCCACTGACTGAAGCTCTCTTTCCTCAGCTTCTGCATATTGTGAGGCAGTATCAGACATGGTTCTTAAAGCGTCAGTATGCTCTGCATTTTGTCTCACCCCAGAGCTATCTCGCTTACCTCTAAGTTCATGTAGTCTGGCTAATACCGCTGACAGTGTATTATCCATGACTGCCGCCATGTCTTGTAAAGTAAACGCTATGGGCGCCCTAGATGTACTTGGCGCCATTTGAGTGTGAGTCCCTTAAGTGGGAGTCAAAGGGTCTGACACGTGGGGAAAGTTAGTCGGCATAACTTCCCCCTCGTCAGATTCCTCTGGTGATACATTTTTTAAAGACAGAAAATGATCTTTATTGCATAAAATGAAATCAGTACATTTGGTACACATTCTAAGAGGGGGTTCCACCATGGCTTTTAAACATAATAAACAAGGAGTTTCTTCTATGTCAGACATGTTTATACAGAATAGCAATGAGACTAGCAAGCTTGGAAAACACTTTAAATCAAGTTAACAAGCAAATATAAAAAACGGTACTGTGCCTTTAAGAGAAACAAATTTTGTCAGAATTTGAAAAACATTGAAAAAATGCAGTAAATCAAACGAAATTTTTACAGTGTGTATAATAAGCTAACAGAGCATTGCACCCACTTGCAAATGGATGATTAACCCCTTAGTTCAAAAAACGGATAAAAAAAAAAAAGAAAACAGAATTTATGTTTACCTGATAAATTACTTTCTCCAACGGTGTGTCCGGTCCACGGCGTCATCCTTACTTGTGGGATATTCTCTTCCCCAACAGGAAATGGCAAAGAGCCCAGCAAAGCTGGTCACATGATCCCTCCTAGGCTCCGCCTTCCCCAGTCATTCGACCGACGTAAAGGAGGAATATTTGCATAGGAGAAATCATATGATACCGTGGTGACTGTAGTTAAAGAAAATAAATCATCAGACCTGATTAAAAAACCAGGGCGGGCCGTGGACCGGACACACCGTTGGAGAAAGTAATTTATCAGGTAAACATAAATTCTGTTTTCTCCAACATAGGTGTGTCCGGTCCACGGCGTCATCCTTACTTGTGGGAACCAATACCAAAGCTTTAGGACACGGATGATGGGAGGGAGCAAATCAGGTCACCTAGATGGAAGGCACCACGGTTTGCAAAACCTTTCTCCCAAAAATAGCCTCAGAAGAAGCAAAAGTATCAAATTTGTAAAATTTGGTAAAAGTGTGCAGTGAAGACCAAGTCGCTGCCTTACATATCTGATCAACAGAAGCCTCGTTCTTAAAGGCCCATGTGGAAGCCACGGCCCTAGTGGAATGAGCTGTGATTCTTTCAGGAGGCTGCCGTCCGGCAGTCTCATAAGCCAATCTGATGATGCTTTTAAACCAAAAAGATAGAGAGGTAGAAGTTGCTTTTTGACCTCTCCTTTTACCAGAATAAACAACAAACAAGGAAGATGTTTGTCTGAAATCCTTTGTAGCATCTAAATAGAATTTTAGAGCACGGACAACGTCCAAATTGTGTAACAAACGTTCCTTCTATGAAACTGGATTCAGACACAAAGAAGGTACAACTATCTCCTGGTTAATATTTTTGTTGGAAACAACCTTCGGAATAAAACCAGGCTCAGTACGTAAAACCACCTTATCTGCATGGACCAGATAGGGCGGAGAACACTGCAGAGCAGCTAACTCAGAAATTCTTCTAGCGGAAGAAATTGCAACCTAAAACAAAACTTTCCAAGATAATAACTTAATATCTACGGAATGTAAGGGTTCAAACTGAACCCCTTGAAGAACTGAAAGAACTAGATTAAGACTCCAGGGAAGAGTCAAAGGTCTGTAAACAGGCTTGATTCTAACCAGAGCCTGAACAAACGCTTAAACGTCTGGCACAGCTGCCAGCCTTTTGTGAAGTAAAACAGATAAAGCAGAGATCTGTCCCTTCAGAGAACTCGCAGAAAATCCTTTCTACAAACCTTCTTGTAGAAAGGAAAGAATCTTAGGAATTTTTATCTTGTTCCATGGGAATCCTTTAGATTCACACCAACAGATATATTTTTTCCATATATTATGGTAAATTTTTCTAGTTACAGGCTTTCTAGCCTGAATAAGAGTATCTATTACAGAATCTGAAAACCCACGCTTTGATAAAATCAAGCGTTCAAACTCCAAGCAGTCAGTTGGAGGAAAAACAGATTCGGATGTTCGAATGGACCCTGAATAAGAAGGTCCTGTCTCAAAGGTAGCTTCCATGGTGGAGCCGATGACACATTCACCAGGTCTGCATACCAAGTCCTGCGTGGCCACACAGGAACTATCAAGGTCACCAAAGCCCTCTCCAGATTGATCCTGGCTACCAGCCTGGGAATGAGAGGAAACGGTGGGAATACATAAGCTAGGTTGAAGATCCAAGGTGCTACTATTGTATCCAATAGTCGCCTTGGGATCCCTGGATTTGGACCCGTAACAAGGGACCATGAAGTTCTGACGAGAGGCCATCAGCACCATGTCTGGAATGCCCCATAATTGAGTTATTTGGGCAAAGATTTCCAGATGGAGTTCCCACTCCCTTATGAATTTGGCCTTTGCTAGGCGAGGCCAAGCCTTGAGAGCATTGAATATCGCTCTCAGTTCCATTATGTTTATCGGGAGAAGAGAGTCTTCCCGAAACCATAGACCCTGAGTTTTCAGGGGTTCCCAGACCGCGCCCCAGCCCACCAGACTGGCTTCGGTCGTGACAATGACCTATTCTGGTCTGCGGAAGCTCATTCCCTGTGACAGGTTGTCCAGGGTCAGCCACCAACGGAGTGAATCACTGGTTATTTGATCTACTTGTATCGTCGGAGACAAGTCTGTATAATCCCCATTCCACTGTCTGAGCATGCACAGGTGCAATGGTCTTAGATGAATTCGTGCAAAAGGAACTATGTCCATTGCCGCAACCATCAAACCTATTACTTCCATGGACTGCGCTATGGAAGGAAGAAGAACAGAATGAAGTACCTGACAAGAGCTTAGAAGTTTTGATTTTCTGGCCTCTGTCAGAAAAACCTTCATTTCTAAGGAAACTATTATTGTTCCCAAGAAGGGAACTCTTGTTGACGGGGACAGAGAACTTTTTTCTATGTTCACTTTCCACCTGTGAGATCTGAGAAAGGCTAGGACAATGTCCGTATGAGCCCTTACTTTTGACAGAGACGACACTTGAATCAGGATGTCGTCCAAGTAAGGTACTACTGCCATGCCCCTTGGTCTTAGCACCGCTAGAAGGGACCCTAGTACCCTTGTGAAAATCCTTGGAGCAGTGGCTAATCCGAATGGAAGTGCCACAGGAAATGCTTGTCCAGAAAGGCGAACCTTAGGAACCGAAAATGTTCCTTGTGGATAGGAATATGTAGGTACGCATCCTTTAAGTCCACCGTGGTCATGAATTGACCTTCCTGGATGGTAGGAAGGATCGTTCGAATGGTTTCCATTTTGAATGATGAAACCCTTAGAAACTTGTTTAGAATCTTGAGATCTAAAATAGGTCTGAATGTTCCCTCTTTTTTGGGAATTATGAACAGGTTGGAGTAAAAACCCATCCCTTGTTCTCCTAATGGAACAGGATGAATCACTCCAATGCTTAACAGGTCTTCTACACAGCGTAAGAATGCCTGTTCGAAGATAATTGAGACCTGTGGAACCTTCCCCTTGGGGGTAGTTCCCTGAATTCCAGGAGATAACCTTGAGAAACTATTTCTAGCGCCCAAGGATCCTGAACATCTCTTGCCCCAGCCTGAGCAAAGAGAGAAAGTCTGCCCCCCACCAGATCCTTCCCAGATCGGGGGCCAACACTTCCTGCTGTTTTGGTAGCAGTGGCAGGTGACTTGGCCTGCTTACCCTTGTTCCAGCCTTGCATCGGCCTCCAGGCTGGCTTGGTTTGAGAAGTATTACCCTCTTGCTTAGAGGGTGTAGAATTTGAGGCTGGTCCGTTTCTGCGAAAGGGACGAAAATTTGGCTTCTTTTTAGCCTTAAAAGACCTATCCAGAGGAAGGGCGTGGCCCTTTCCCCCAGTGATGTCTGAAATAATCTCTTTCAAGTCAGGGCCAAACAGTGTTTTACCCTTGAAAGGGATGTTAAGCAAAAGCGCTCTGCGCGCCACGATAGCAAACCCTGAATTATTCGCCGCTAATCTAGCTAATTGCAAAGCGGCATCTAAAATAAAAAAGAGTTAGCCAATTTAAGAGCTTGAACTCTGTCCAAAACCTCCTCGTACGAAGATTCTTTATTGAGCGACTTTTCTAGTTCTTCGAACCAGAAACACGCAGCTGTAGTGACAGGAACAATGCATGAAATTGGTTGTAGAAGGTAACCTTGCTGAACAAACATCTTTTTAAGCAAACCCTCTAACCTTTAATCCATAGGATCTTGAAAGCACAACTATCTTCTATAGGAATAGAAGTGCGTTTGTTTAGAGTAGAAACCGCCCCCTCGACCTTGGGGACTGTATGCTATAAGTCCTTTCTGGGGTCGACTATAGGAACTAATTTCTTAAATATAGGGGGAGGACAAAAGGTATGCCGGGCCTTTCCCACTCCTTATTTACTATGTCCGCCACCCGCTTGGGTATAGGAAAAACATCGGCGGGCACCGGAACCTCTAGGAACTTGTCCATCTTACCTAATTTCTCTGGAATGACCAAATTGTCACAATCATCCAGAGTAGATAATACCTCCTTAAGTAGTGCGTGGAGATGTTGAAATTTAAATTTAAAAGTTACAATATCAGGTTCTGCTTGTTGAGAAATTTTCCCTGAATCTGAAATTTCTCCCTCAGACAAAACCTCCCTCCTGGCCCCTTCAGATAGGTGTGAGGGTATGTCAGAACAGATATCATCAGCGTCCTCTTGCTCTTCAGTGTTTAAAACAGAGCAATCACGCTTTCTCTGATAAGTAGGCATTTTGGAAAAAATGCATGCAATAGAATTATCCATTACAGCCATTAATTGTTGTATGGTAATAAGTATTGGCGCACTAGATGTACTAGGGGCCACTTGTGTGGGCAAAACTGGTGTAGACACAGAAGGGGATGATGCAGTACCATGCTTACTCCCCTCATTAGAGGAATCATCTTGGGCAATATCATATCTATGGCATTATTATCCCTACTTTGTTTGGACATTATGACACAAATATATCACATATATTTAAATGGGGAGACACATTGGCATTCATACATATAGAACATCGTTATCTGATGGTTCAGACATGTTAAACAGGCTTAAACTTGTGAACAAAGCCCAAAAAACGTTTTACAATAAAACCGTTACTGTCCCTTTAAATTTCAAACTGAACACACTTTATTACTGAATATGTGAAAAAGTATGAAGGAATTGTTCAAATTTCACCAAAATTTCACCACAGTAACTTAAAGCCTTAAAAGTATTGCACACCAAATTTGAAAGCTTTAACCCTTAAAATAACGGAACCGGAGCCGTTTTTACATTTAACCCCTATACAGTCCCAGGTATCTGCTTTGCTGAGACCCAACCAAGCCCAGAGGGGAATACGATACCAAATGATGCCTTCTATAAGCTTTTTCAGTGGTTCTTAGCTCCTCACACATGCATCTGCATGCCATGCTTTCCAAAAACAACTGCGCATTAGAGGCGCGAAAATGAGGCTCTGTCTATGACTAGAAAAGGCCCCCATTGAAAAAGGTGTCCAATACAGTGCCTGCCGTTTTTATTAAAACAATCCCCAAGATTTAACAACTATTAAAAGTAATAATCTGCCAAATATACTTAGTAAAGTAATCGTTTTAGCCCAGAAAAATGTCTACCAGTTTTTTAAGCCCTAATGAAGCCCTTTATTCTTTTACTTAAACTAAGAAAATGGCTTACCGGTTCCCATAGGGAAAATGACAGCTTCCAGCATTACCGAGTCTTGTTAGAAATGTGTCATACCTCAAGCAGCAAAAGTCTGCTCACTGTTTCCCCCAACTGAAGTTAATTCCTCTCAACAGTCCTGTGTGGAAACAGCCATCGATTTTAGTAACGGTTGCTAAAATCATTTTCCTCTTACAAACAGAAATCTTCATCTCTTTCCTGTTTCAGAGTAAATAGTACATACCAGCACTATTTTCAAATAACAAACTCTTGATTGAAGAATAAAAACTACATTTAAACACCAAAAAACTCTAAGCCATCTCCGTGGAGATGTTGCCTGTACAACGGCAAAGAGAATGACTGGGGAAGGCGGAGCCTAGGAGGGATCATGTGACCAGCTTTGCTGGGCTCTTTGCCATTTCCTGTTGGGGAAGAGAATATCCCACAAGTAAGGATGACGCCGTGGACCGGACACACCTATGTTGGAGAAATAGACATTTTTTAACAGTCATAACCAACTGCCACAGCAAGCTGTGGCCCTACCTTCCCCAATAAACGACTTTGGAAAGCCTTTGGGCCCTTTAGAGATGTCCTATAGCATTCAGAGGGCCTTTGAGGGAAGCTGGATGTCACAGTTTGTAATTTTAACTGCACCAACTGTAACTTTTATACTACAACAGTGGAAATTGTTTCTAGTCAAAATTTAAGCCAGCCATGTGGAAAAAACTAGGCCCCAATAAAGTTTTATCACCAAAGCATATATAAAAACGATTAAACATGCCAGCAAACGTTTTATATTGTAAATATCATAAGGGTATTACCCCTGGGAGTAAGCATGATACCAGTCGTTATTAAATCACTGTATTCAGGCTTAACTTACATTAATCCGGTATCAGCAGCATTTTCTAGTGTTTTCCATCTCTAGAAAAAATCATAACTGCACATACCTGATAGCAGAATAAACTGGACGCCATTCTCACGCTGAAGTTACCTCATCTGTGTAATCCCCTCAGACATGTGAGAACAGCAATGGATCTTAGTTACAACCTGCTAAGATCATAGAAACCTCAGGCAGATTCTTCTTCTATTTACTGCCTGAGATAAAATAGCACAACTCCGGTACTATTTAAAAATAACAAACTTTTGATTGAAGAAAATAAACTAGCTATATTTAACCACTCTCTCCTACAACGTCCTTGCTTGTTGAGAGTTGCAAGAGAATGACTGGCTATGACAGTTAGGGGAGGAGCTATATTACAGCTCTGCTGTGGGTGTCCTCTTGCAACTTCCTGTTGGGAATGAGAATATCCCACGTAATGGATGATCCATGGACTGGATACACCTTACAAAAGAAACGTTAGTACACACCGGCACCGCGTAGTATTTATCCAGTCTACACAATTTCTCTGGCACTGCAATTGTGTCACAGTCATTCAGAGCAGCTAAAACCTCTCCAAGCAACACCCGGAGGTTCTCAAGCTTAACTTTAAAAGTAGACATATCTGAATCAGGTTTCCCCGAGTCAGAGACGTCACCCACAGACTGAAGCTCTTCCTCAGCTTCTGCATATTGTGACGCAGTATCAGACATGGGCCTTAAAACATCTGCGCGCTCTGTATTACGTCTAACCCCAGAGCTATCGCGCTTTCCTCTGAATTCAGGCAGTCTGGCTAATACCGCTGACAGGGTATTATCCATCATTGCCGCCATGTCCTGCAAAGTAATCGCTATGGGCGTCTTTGATGTACTTGGCGCCATTTTAGCATGAGTCCCTTGAGCGGGAGTCAAAGGGTCCGACACGTGGGGAGAGTTAGTCGGCATAACTTCCCCCTCGTCAGAATCCTCTGGTGATAATTCTTTTAAAGATAACAGCTTATCTTTATTGTTTAAAGTGAAATCAATACATTTAGTACACATTCTCCTATGGGGTTCCACCATGGCTTTTAAACATAATGAACAAAGAGTTTCCTCTATGTCAGACATGTTTATACAGACTAGCAATGAGACTAGCAAGCTTGGAAAACACTTTAAATCAAGTTAACAAGCAATATAAAAAAACGTTACTGTGCCTTTAAGAGAAACAAATTTCACCAAAATTTGAAATAACAGTGAAAAAAGGCAGTTAAACTAACGAAATTTTTACAGTGTATGTAACAAGTTAGCAGAGCATTGCACCCACTAGCAAATGGATGATTAACCCCTTAATACAAAAAACAGATTAACAAAACGAAAAATATGTTTTTTAAACAGTCATAACAACTGCCACAGCTTCTACTTTTGAAGCCTTTTGAGCCATTCAGAGATGTCCTATAGCATGCAGGGGACTGCTGAGGGAAGCTGAAAGTCACAGTTTGTAATTTTAACTGCACCAACTGTAACTTTTATACTATAACAGTGGAAAGCCTCAGGAAACTGTTTCTAGGCAAAAATAAAGCCAGCCATGTGGAAAAAACTAGGCCCCAATAAGTTTTATCATCAAAGCATATATAAAAACGATTAAACATGCCAGCAAACGTTTTATATTGCACATTAATCAGAGTATATACCTCTGATAGCAAGCCTGATACTAGTCGCTATTAAATCACTGTATTTAGGCTTTAACTTACATTAATCCGGTATCAGCAGCATTTTCTAGCAAATTCCATCCCTAGAAAAACTTTACTGCACATACCTTATTGCAGGATACCCTGCACGCCATTCTCCCTCTGAAGTTACCTCACTCCTCAGACATATGTGAGAATAGCATTGGATCTTAGTTACTTCTGCTAAGATCATAGAAAAACGCAGGCAGATTCTTCTTCTAAATGCTGCTAGCACAACTCCGGTACCATTTAAAAACAATAAAGTTTTGATTGAAGAAAAAAACATAATTTATGTAAGAACTTACCTGATAAATTCATTTCTTTCCTATTAGCAAGAGTCCATGAGCTAGTGACGTATGGGATATACATTGCTACCAGGAGGGGCAAAGTTTCCCAAACCTCAAAATGCCTATAAATACACCCCTCACCACACCCACAAATCAGTTTAGCGCATAGCCAAGAAGTGGGGTGATAAGAAAAAAAGTGCGAAAGCATAAAAAATAAGGAATTGGAATAATTGGGCTTTATACAAAAAAATCATAGCCACCACAAAAAAGGGTGGGCCTCATGGACTCTTGCTAATATGAAAGAAATGAATTTATCAGGTAAGTTCTTACATAAATTATGTTTTCTTTCATGTAATTAGCAAGAGTCCATGAGCTAGTGACGTATGGGATAATGACTACCCAAGATGTGGATCTTCCACGCAAGAGTCACTAGAGAGGGAGGGATAAAATAAAGACAGCCAATTCCGCTGAAAATAATCCACACCCAAAATAAAGTTTAAATCTTATAATGAAAAAAACTGAAATTATAAGCAGAAGAATCAAACTGAAACAGCTGCCTGAAGTACTTTTCTACCAAAAACTGCTTCAGAAGAAGAAAACACATCAAAATGGTAGAATTTAGTAAAAGTATGCAAAGAAGACCAAGTTGCTGCTTTGCAAATCTGATCAACCGAAGCTTCATTCCTAAACGCCCAGGAAGTAGAAACTGACCTAGTAGAATGAGCTGTAATCCTTTGAGGCGGAGTTTTACCAGACTCAACATAAGCATGATAAATTAAAGATTTCAACCAAGATGCCAAAGAAATGGCAGAGGCCTTCTGACCTTTTCTAGAACCGGAAAAGATAACAAATAGACTAGAAGTCTTTCGGAAATTCTTAGTAGCTTCAACATAATATTTCAAAGCTCTAACTACATCCAAAGAATGCAATGATTTCTCCTTAGAATTCTTAGGATTAGGACACAATGAAGGAACCACAATTTCTCTACTAATGTTGTTAGAATTCACAACCTTAGGTAAAAATTGAAAAGAAGTTCGCAACACCACCTTATCCTGATGAAAAATCAGAAAAGGAGACTCACAAGAAAGAGCGGATAATTCAGAAACTCTTCTAGCAGAAGAGATGGCCAAAAGAAACAAAACTTTCCAAGAAAGTAATTTAATGTCCAATGAATGCATAGGTTCAAACGGAGGAGCTTGAAGAGCCCCCAGAACCAAATTCAAACTCCAAGGAGGAGAAATTGACTTAATGACAGGCTTTATACGAACCAAAGCTTGCACAAAACAATGAATATCAGGAAGATTAGCAATCTTTCTGTGAAAAAGAACAGAAAGAGCAGAGATTTGACCTTTCAAGGAACTTGCAGACAAACCTTTATCCAAACCATCCTGAAGAAACTGAAGAATTCTCGGAATTCTAAAAGAATGCCAGGAAAAATGATGAGAAAGACACCAAGAAATGTAAGTCTTCCAAACTCGATAATATATCTTTCTAGATACAGATTTACGAGCCTGTAACATAGTACTAATCACAGAGTCAGAGAAACCTCTTTGACTAAGAATCAAGCGTTCAATCTCCATACCTTTAAATTTAAGGATTTGAGATCCTGATGGAAAAAAGGACCTTGAGACAGAAGGTCTGGTCTTAATGGAAGAGTCCATGGTTGGCAAGAGGCCATCCGGACAAGATCCGCATACCAAAACCTGTGAGGCCATGCTGGAGCCACCAGCAGAACAAACGAGCATTCCTTCAGAATCTTGGAGATTACTCTTGGAAGAAGAACTAGAGGCGGAAAGATATAGGCAGGATGATACTTCCAAGGAAGTGACAATGCATCCACTGCTTCCGCCTGAGGGTCCCTGGATCTGGACAGATACCTGGAAAGTTTCTTGTTTAGATGAGAAGCCATCAGATCTATTTCTGGAAGTCCCCACATTTGAACAATCTGAAGAAATACCTCTGGGTGAAGAGACCATTCGCCCGGATGTAACGTTTGGCGACTGAGATAAACCGCTTCCCAATTGTCTATACCTGGGATATGAACCGCAGAAATTAGACAGGAGCTGGATTCCGCCCATATCAGTATTTGAGATACTTCTTTCATAGCCAGAGGACTGTGAGTCCCTCCTTGATGATTGATGTATGCCACAGTTGTGACATTGTCTGTCTGAAAACAAATGAACGATTCTCTCTTTAGAAGAGGCCATGACTGAAGAGCTCTGAAAGAGCTCTGAAAGTTCCAAAATATTGATCGGTAATCTCACCTCCTGAGATTCCCAAACCCCTTGTGCTGTCAGAGACCCCCAAACAGCTCCCCAACCTGTCAGACTTGCATCTGTTGAAATTACAGTCCAGGTCGGAAGAACAAAAGAAGCCCCCTGAACTAAACGATGGTGATCTGTCCACCATGTCAGAGAGTGTCGTACAATCGGTTTTAAAGATATTAATTGAGATATCTTTGTGTAATCCCTGCACCACTGGTTCAGCATACAGAGCTGAAGAGGTCGCATGTGGAAACGAGCAAAGGGGATCGCGTCCGATGCAGCAGTCATAAGACCTAGAATTTCCATGCATAAGGCTACCGAAGGGAATGATTGTGACTGAAGGTTTCGACAAGCTGAGATTAATTTCAGACGTCTCTTGTCTGTCAGAGACAGAGTCATGGACACTGAATCTATCTGGAAACCTAAAAAGGTTACCTTTGTCTGAGGAATCAATGAACTTTTTGGTAAATTGATCCTCCAACCATGATCTTGAAGAAACAACACAAGTCGATTTGTATGAGATTCTGCTAAATGTGAAGACTGAGCAAGTACCAAGATATCGTCCAAATAAGGAAATACCACAATACCCTGTTCTCTGATTACAGACAGAAGGGCACGAGAACCTTTGTAAAAATTCTTGGAGCTGTTGCTAGGCCAAACGGCAGAGCCACAAACTGGTAATGCTTGTCTAGGAAAGAGAATCTCAGAAACTGATAGTGATCTGGATGAATCGGAATATGCAGATATGCATCCTGTAAATCTATTGTGGACATATAATGCCCTTGCTGAACAAAAGGCAGGATAGTCCTTATAGTTACCATTTTGAATGTTGGTATCCTTACATAACGATTCAATATTTTTAGATCCAGAACTGGTCTGAAGGAATTCTCCTTCTTTGGTACAATGAAGAGATTTGAATAAAAACCCAGCCCCTGTTCCAGAACTGGAACTGGCATAATTACGCCAGCCAACTCTAGATCTGAAACACATTTCAGAAATGCTCGAGCCTTCGCTGGGTTTACTGGGACACGGGAAAGAAAAAATCTCTTTGCAGGAGGCCTTATCTTGAAGCCAATTCTGTACCCCTCTGAAACAATGTTCTGAATCCAAAGATTGTGAATGGAATTGATCCAAATTTCTTTGAAAAAATGTAATCTGCCCCCTACCAGCTGAGCTGGAATGAGGGCCGCACCTTCATGTGGACTTAGGAGCTGGCTTTGGTTTTCTAAAAGGCTTGGATTTATTCCAGACTGGAGATGGTTTCCAAACTGATACCGCTCCTGTGGATGAAGGATCAGGCTTTTGTTCCTTATTGTGACAAAAGGAATGAAAACAATTATTAGATCTAAATTTACCTTTAGATTTTTTTATCCTGTGGTAAAAAAGTTCCTTTCCCTCCAGTAACAGTTGAGATAATAGAATCCAACTGAGAACCAAATAATTTATTACCCTGGAAAGAAAGGGAAAGCAAAGTAGACTTAGAAGACATATCAGCATTCCAAGTTTTAAGCCATAAAGCTCTTCTAGCTAAAATAGCTAGAGACATATACCTGACATCAACTCTAATGATATCAAAGATGGCATCACAAATAAAATTATTAGCATGTTGAAGAAGATTAATAATGCTATGAGAATTATGATCTGTTATTTGTTGCGCTAAAGCTTCTAACCAAAAAGTTGAAGCTGCAGCAACATCCGCTAAAGATATAGCAGGTCTAAGAAGATTACCTGAACACAAGAAAGCTTTTCTTAGAAAGGATTCAATTTTCCTATCTAAAGGATCCTTAAAGGAAGTACTATCTGCCGTAGGAATAGTAGTACGCTTAGCAAGAGTAGAGACAGCCCCATCAACCTTAGGGATTTTGTCCCAAAACTCTAATCTGTCAGATGGCACAGGATATAATTGCTTAAAACGTTTAGAAGGAGTAAATGAATTACCCAAATTATTCCATTCCCTGGAAATTACTTCAGAAATAGCATCAGGGACAGGAAAAACTTCTGGAATAACTACAGGAGATTTAAAAAATATAATTTATGCTTACCTGATAAATTCATTTCTCCTGTAGTGTAGTCAGTCCACGGGTCATCCATTACTTATGGGATTATATCTCCTCCCTAACAGGAAGTGCAAGAGGATCACCCAAGCAGAGCTGCTATATAGCTCCTCCCCTCTACGTCATACCCAGTCATTCGACCGAAACCAAACGAGAAAGGAGAAAACTATAGGGTGCAGTGGTGACTGGAGTTTAATTTAAAATTTATACCTGCCGTAAAAAACAGGGCGGGCCGTGGACTGACTACACTACAGGAGAAATGAATTTATCAGGTAAGCATAAATTATATTTTCTCTTGTTAAGTGTAGTCAGTCCACGGGTCATCCATTACTTATGGGATACCAATACCAAAGCTAAAAGTACACGGATGACGGGAGGGACAGGCAGGATCTTTACACGGAAGGAACCACTGCCTGTAGAACCTTTCTCCCAAAAACAGCCTCCGAAGAAGCAAAAGTGTCAAATTTGTAAAATTTTGAAAAAGTATGAAGCGAAGACCAAGTTGCAGCCTTGCAAATCTGTTCAACAGAGGCCTCATTCTTAAAGGCCCAAGTGGAAGCCACAGCTCTAGTAGAATGAGCCGTAATCCTTTCAGGAGGCTGCTGTCCAGCAGTCTCATAGGCTAAACGTATTATGCTACGAAGCCAAAAAGAGAGAGAGGTAGCCAAAGCTTTTTGACCTCTCCTCTGTCCAGAATAAACGATAAACAGGGAAGAAGTTTGACGAAAATCTTTAGTTGCCTGCAAATAAAATTTCAGGGCACGGACGACGTCCAGATTGTGCAGAAGTCGTTCCTTCTTTGAAGAAGGGTTAGGGCACAATGATGGAACAACAATCTCTTGATTGATATTCTTGTTAGTGACTACCTTAGGTAAGAACCCAGGTTTAGTACGCAGAACTACCTTGTCTGAATGAAAAATCAGATAAGGAGAATCACAATGTAAGGCCGATAACTCAGAGACTCTTCGAGCCGAGGAAATAGCCATTAAAAACAGAACTTTCCAAGATAACAGTTTGATATCAATGGAATGAAGGGGTTCAAACGGAACACCTTGCAGAACGTTAAGAACTAAGTTTAAGACACCACAGTCCTCTCACACGTCCTATCTATTAGTTAGGTGCAAGAGAATGACTGGGTATGACGTAGAGGGGAGGAGCTATATAGCAGCTCTGCTTGGGTGATCCTCTTGCACTTCCTGTTAGGGAGGAGATATAATCCCATAAGTAATGGATGACCCGTGGACTGACTACACTTAACAGGAGAAACCTTATTTAAACGTTTAGATTTAGTATCAAGAGGACCAGAATCCTCTATTTCTAATGCAATTAAGACTTCTTTAAGTAAAGAACGAATAAATTCCATTTTAAATAAATATGAAGATTTATCAGCATCAACCTCTGAGACAGAATCCTCTGAACCAGAAGAACCATTATCAGAATCAGAATGATGATGTTCATTTAAAAATTCATCTGAAAAATGAGAAGTTTTAAAAGACTTTTTACGTTTACTAGAAGGAGGAATAACAGACATAGCCTTCTTAATGGATTTAGAAACAAAATCTCTTATGTTATCAGGAACACTCTGAGTATTAGATGTTGACAGAACAGCAACAGGTAATGTAACATTACTAAAGGAAATATTATCTGCATTAACAAGTTTGTCATGACATTCAGTACAAACAACAGCTGGAGGAACAGATACCACAAGTTTACAGCAGATACACTTAACTTTGGTAGATCCAGCACCAGGCAGCGATTTTCCAGAAGTATCTTCTGACTGTCAATCTGGGACATCTTGCAATATGTAATAGAAAAAACAACATATAAAGCAAAATTGATCAAATTCCTTAAATGACAGTTTCAGGAATGGGAAAAAATGCCAGTGAACAAGCTTCTAGCAACCAGAAGCAATAAATAAAGACTTAAATAATGTGGAGACAATAGTGACGCCCATATTTTTTTAGCGCCAAAAAAGATGCCCACATTATTTGGCGCCTAAATGCCTTTGGCGCCAAAAATGACGCCACATCCAGAACGCCGACACTTTTGGCGCAAAAAAACGTCAAAAATGACGCAACTAGAAAAAAAAAATTTGCGACAAAAAAGTCCGCGCCAAGAATGACGCAATAAAATGAAGCATTTTCAGCCCCCGCGAGCCTAACAGCCCACAGGGAAAAGTCAAATTTTATGGTAAGAAAAAATTGATTTATTCATATGCATTATCCCAAATATGAAACTGACTGTCTGAAATAAGGAACGTTGAACATCCTGAGTCAAGGCAAATAAATGTTTGAATACATATATTTAGAACTTTATATAAAAGTGCCCAACCATAGCTTAGAGTGTCACAGAAAATAAGACTTACTTACCCCAGGACACTCATCTACATGTAGTAGAAAGCCAAACCAGTACTGAAACGAGAATCAGCAGAGGTAATGGTATATATAAGAGTATATCGTCGATCTGAAAAGGGAGGTAAGAGATGAATCTCTACGACCGATAACAGAGAACCTATGAAATAGACCCCGTAGAAGGAGATCATTGAATTCAAATAGGCAATACTCTCCTCACATCCCTCTGACATTCACTGCACGCTGAGAGGAAAACCGGGCTCCAACCTGCTGCGGAGCGCATATCAACGTAGAATCTAGCACAAACTTACTTCACCACCTCCATAGGAGGCAAAGTTTGTAAAACTGATTTGTGGGTGTGGTGAGGGGTGTATTTATAGGCATTTTGAGGTTTGGGAAACTTTGCCCCTCCTGGTAGGAATGTATATCCCATACGTCACTAGCTCATGGACTCTTGCTAATTATATGAAAGAAACTAACTATATTTTACCACTTTCCTCTTACTACCTCCAGCTATGTTGAGAGCTTGCAAGAGAATGACTGGATATGGCAGTTAGGGGAGGAGCTATATAGCAGCTCTGCTGTGGGTGATCCTCTTGCAACTTCCTGTTGGGAAGGAGAATATCCCACAAGTAATGGATGATCCGTGGACTGGATACACCTAACAAGAGAAATACAATTTAAAAACCTTAAAGAAGGACTAAAAGAAAATTCTCAGCCTATTCCATTCCCTAGTATCAGGAACTGGAAAAAAACCTCTGAAGAAACCACAGAAGATAAATAAGCAGAATTTAAATGTTAGCTAGTCTTTAAAATCAAAAGAACTAGATATTTCAATATCCAAAATAATCAACACCTTTTGAACAAAGAACAAATGTACTCTAATAAAGAAAAAAAAGTAGATTTGTTAGTGTCAATATCTGATGAAGAAAAATTCTGAATGAGAAAAAAAGCACCATCAGAGAAGGATAATTCATTATGTTGTTGGCCATTTGAAACTTCATCAACTAAAAAAGAAGTTTGAAAAAGACCTAAAAATTTTATTAGAAGGCGAGACAGGCGAGACGTCAGACAAAGCCTTTAAAATAGAATCAGAAAAATATTCTTATAAATTTCTAAGTATATCTTGAACATAAGATATAAAAAGAATAGCAATATATAAAGCATAAATACTAATGGATTCTGCATGTAAAAGTTTATCATGATAACTTATTACAAACCATAGCTAAAGATAAACATTCATAACATTAAAATAAATTAACTTAGCTTTGGTAGGACTGATATCAGTCAACAGGAATCCCTCAGCATTTCTTGATACAGGAACAGTGTTTTGAATATCTTGCAATATGTAATAGAAAAAAACAACATATAAAGCAAAATTATCAAATTCCTTAAATGACAGTTTCAGGAATGGAAAAAATGCAAAATAAACAAGCTTCTAGCAACCAGAAGCAACAAAAAAGTGAGACTTAAATAATGTGAGAATAAAGTGGAACAAGTATGACGCCCACATTTTTGGTGCCAAGTATGACGCCCACATTATTGGCGCTAAGTACAACTCCCATATTTTTTGGCGCCAAGTATGACACCACATCCTCTGACGTCGAAACCGATGCCCACATTTGTTGGCGCAAAAAAAACGTCTGAATACACATGCGTCAAAAAAATGACGTAACGACAAACAACTTCCTCCGTCAACTACAACACTGGAAATGACAAAATTTTGCGCCAAAAAAGTTTGCGCCAAGAATGACGCAATAAAATGAAGCATTTTCTGCCCCCGTGAGCCTAACAGCCCGCAGGGAAAAATAGTCAATTGAAAATTTTCAAGGTAAGAAAAATAATATTTATTCATATGCATTATCCCAAATAATGAAACTGACAGTCTGAATGAAGGAATACTGATTATCCTGAATCATGGCAAATATAAGTTTAAAGACATATATTTAGAACTTTACATATAAAGTGCCCAACCATAGCTTAGAGTGTCACAAAAAATAAGACTTACTTACCCCAGGACACTCATCTACATATAGTAGATAGCCAAACCAGTACTGAAACGAGAATCAGTAGAGGTAATGGTATATAAGAGTATATCGTCGATCTGAAAAGGGAGGTAGGAGAAGAAATCTCTACGACCGATAACAGAGAACCTATTAAATAGATACCCTAGAGGAAGACCATTGTATTCAAATAGGCAATACTCTCTTCACATCCCTCTGACATTCACTGCACTCTGAGAGGAAAACCGGGCTTCAGCCTGCTGCAAAGCGCATATCAACGTAGAATCTAGCACACACTTACTTCACCACCTCCATGGGAGGCAAAGTTTGTAAAACTGAATTGTGGGTGTTGTGAGGGGTGTATTTATAGGCATTGGTTATTGGCATAAGGTTTGGGAAACTTTGCCCCTCCTGGTAGGAATGTATATCCCATACGTCACTAGCTCATGGACTCTTGCTAATTACATGAAAGAAAAAAGACTAGAATACCAGAGAGGTGGAAGGGATAAAATGCTCTTAGATCTTTGGGAAACTGAGCCTCCTCCTAGTGGCTAGGAGTTGAATCCCAGGAATAATGGCTTGTAGACTCTCAACACCTTATGAAAGAAAACAAAAAAAAAACAAATAATAAAAATACAGTTTTTTTCTTGTACGTACAAGGCTGTTGAGAGGAAGGAACATTTGGAAGCATGGAACTGATTTTCAGATGTAGCCACCTGTTGTAAGATGGGCACTTTACAAGGTTCACCAGCCTTAGCAGTTCGCAGGTCCCCTAGAAACAAAATTAATTAACACAAATTCAGAATATTAGATAACAATATTGTATTTTTTATGTAGGGGAGAAAGGAAAGGAGAGAAAGCAGAGGAAGTTGCAAAAACTGGAAAGGCAGTAATAGGTGACATTTCAGGAACAAGTGCAGGAGGTGGTACAAAAGCTTTAAAGTACAACAAGGTAAGATGTTTGCTTGAAATACAGTGTTTACAAACATTAAAGGGACATGAAACCCAAAAATCTTCTTTAATGATTTAGGTAGAACATAAAAATTTAAACAACTTTCCAGTTTACTTCTATTATGAAATTTGATTCATTCTCTTAGTATCATTTGTTGAAGGAGCAGCAATGCACTTTTGATTTCTTACTGAACGCATGGGTGAGCCAGTGACAATTGGTATTTATATGCAGCCACCAATCAGCAGCTTGAACCTAGTTTTTTGCTGCTCCTGAGCTTACCTAGATAAACCTTTCAGCAAAGGATAACATGAGAAGGAAGCAAATTAAATAATAGAAGTAAATTAGAAAGTTGTTTAAAATTGTATGCTCTGTCTAAACCATGAATGTCTAATTATGACTTTACTGTCCCTTTAAGGCCTAGATTGCAAGTGGAGCACAATTATATTACCGCTTTTGTGCATTAACACCGCTCCAGCACAATATTTTTGCACTCAAATTACAAGTTCAAAACTATTTTTTATTGATTGAGGGATAGTGTAGGGTGCACAAACATCTTCATGCTGGATAGTGCGGGTGCACTAAATACCTCACATAATAGATGTTTATAGGGGTGCGCAGTAAAATTCAGATTGTTTTTTATTCTTATCGTAAGACTTAGCATAAGAAAATGCACCATGCGCTTTTGATTGCTCTACACTTGTAATCTTTCCCCAACTGGTTCAGCAAGATCCATACTGTCATATAGAGTCACATTGCCAAGGACAATACTAAAAAAAAGTAAACACAAAGGGCCAGATTACAAGTGGAGCAGTATTTAATGCTCCCGCTCGCACACTAACTCTGCTAGAAGTAGGTTTCTGTGCGCGTCGGGTAGCGCTCATATTACAAGTTGAAAGTAAAAAGTTTGTGCTTGTGCACTAAGCCGATGTGCACAAAAAAACGAAGATAGAATATCGCAACCATGTTAACATATTCCCCCATACAAGTCAATGCAGCAAGGAAAGTGGAAAAAACCTAACACCCTACATGCATGCAAACCCAACCACATTTTCTTAAGTGCGCTAGCCCGACATGAAAATATGAATATTTCACATTCTAATGTTATTCACATAGCAGAATATGTTCTATTTTTTATATTTATTTTTATTACATTTTCAGGTTATACAATTTACAAAGAGCAAAAAACAAACGGCTAGATCATGAGTTTTGTCGGTAAGGCTGTGCGGTGCTAACAAGCCTTTTTTTCTTACCGCTCACTTAAGCCAACGCTGTTATTACGAGTTTTCTGCAAGCCGGCGTTAGCCTCAGAAAAGTGAGTGTTGAGCAAAATTTAGCTCCACATCTCACCTCAATACCAGCGCTGCTTAAGTCAGCAGTAAGCTGGCAAAACGTGCTCGTGCACGATTTCCCCATGGAAAAAATGGAGCTGAGCTGGCTGAAAAAAAAAACCTAACACCTGCAAAAAAAGCAGCGTTCAGCTCCTAACGCAGCCCCATTGTTTCCTATGGGGAAAGAAAATTTACGTCTGCACCTAACACCCTAACATGAACCCTGAGTCTAAACACCCCTAATCTTACACTTATTAACCCCTAATCTGCCTCCCCCGACATCGTCGCCACCTGCATTATATTATTAACCCCTAATCTGCCATTCCGGACACCGCTGCCACCTAAATTATACCTATGAACCCCTAACCTGCTGCCCCCAACATCGCCGACACCTACATTATAGTTATTAACCCCTAATCTGCCCCCCCAACGTCGCCGCAACTATATTAAATTTATTAACCCCTAATCTTCCGACCCCGACGTTGCCGCCACTATAATAAATTTATTAACCTCTAAACCTAAGTCTAACCCTAAGTCTAACCCCCCCTAACTTAAATATAATTTAAATTAAACGAAATAAATTTAACATAATTAAATAAATTAATCCTATTTAAAGCTAAATACTTACCTATAAAATAAACCCTAAGCTAGCTACAATATAACTAATAGTTACATTGTAGCTAGCTTAGGGTTTATATTTATTTTACAGGAAACTTTGTATATATTTTAACTAGGTACAATAGTTATTAAATAGTTATTAACTATTTACTAACTACGTAGCTAAAATAAGTACAAAATTACCTGTAAAATAAATCCTAACCTAAGTTACAATTACACCTAACACTACACTATCATTAAACTAATTACCTAAACTACCTACAATTAATTACAATTAAATTAAATAAACTAAATTACGAAAAAAACACTAAATTACAGAAAATAAAAAAAATTACAAGAATTTTGAACTAATTACACCTAATCTAATCCCCTTAATAAAATAAAAAAGCCCCCCAAAATAATAAAATTCCCTACCCTATACTAAATTACAAATAGCCCTTAAAAGGGCCTTTTGCGGGGCATTGCCCCAAAGTAATCAGCTCTTTCACCTGTAAAAAAAATACAATACCCCCCAACATTAAAACCCACCCGATACCCCCTTGAAGATCACCCTACCTTGAGCCGTCTTCACACAGCCGGGCACAAGTGGACCTCCAGAGGGGCAGAAGTCTTTATCCGATCCGGGCAGAAGAGGACATCCAGACCGGCAGAACTCTTCATCCAGGCGGCATCTTCTATCTTCATCCTTCCAGAACGGAGCGGGTCCATCTTCAATCCAGCCAACGCGGAGCATCCTCTTCAAACAAAGTCCTAACGAAGAATGAAGGTTCCTTTAAATGACGTCATCCAAGATGGCGTCCCTTGAATTCCGATTGGCTGATAAAATCCTATCAGCCAATCGGAATTAAGGTAGGAAAAATCCTATTGGTTGATGTAATCAGCCAATCGGATTGAAGTTCAATCTGATTGGCTGATCCAATCAGCCAATAGGATTGACCTCGCATTCTATTGGCTGTTCCAATCAGCCAATAGAATGCAAGGTCAATCCTATTGACTGATTACATCAGTCAATATGATTTTTCCTACCTTAATTCCGATTGGCTGATAGGAATTCAAGGGACGCCATCTTGGATAACGTCATTTAAAGGAACCTTCATTCTTTGTTAGGACTTTGTTTGAAGAGGATGCTCTGCATCGGCTGGATTGAAGATGGACCCGCTCCGCTCCGGAAGGATGAAGATAGAAGATGCCGTCTGGATGAAGAGTTCTGCCGATCTGGATGTCCTCTTCTGCCCGGATCGGATGAAGACTTCTGCCCCTCTGGAGGTCCACTTGTGCCCGGCTGGGTGAAGACGGCTCAAGGTAGGGTGATCTTCAAGGGGTTAGTGTTAGGTTTTTTTAAGGGGGAAATGGGTGGGTTTTAGAGTAGGGTTGGGTGTGTGGGTGGTGGGTTTTAATGTTGGGGGGTATTGTATTTTATTTTTACAGGTGAAAGAGCTGATTACTTTGGGGCAATGCCCCGCAAAAGGCCCTTTTAAGGGCTATTTGTAATTTAGTATAGGGTAGGGAAATTTATTATTTTGGGGGGCTTTTTTATTTTATTAGGGGGATTAGATTAGGTGTAATTAGTTTAAAATTCTTGTAATTCTTTTTTTATTTTCTGTAATTTAGTGGGGTTTTTTCCTGTAATTTAGTTTATTTAATTTAATTGTAATTAATGGTGGGTTGTTTAGGTAATTAGTTTAATGATAGTTTAGTTTTAGGTGTAATTGTAACTTAGGTTAGGATTTATTTTACAGGTAATTTTGTACTTATTTTAGCTAGGTAGTTATTAAATAGTTAATAACTATTTAATAACTATTGTACCTAGTTAAAATAAATACAAAGTTGCCTGTAAAATAAAAATAAATCCTAAGATAGCTATAATGTAACTATTAGTTATATTGTAGCTATATTAGGGTTTATTTTATAGGTAAGTATTTAGTTTTAAATAGGAATAATTTAGTTAATGATAGTAATTTTATTTATATTTATTTAAATTATATTTAAGTTAGGGGGGGTAATGTTAGGGTTAGACTTAGGTTTAGGGGTTAATACAGTTAATATAGTAGCCGCGACGTTGGGGTCGGCAGATTAGGGGTTAATAAATGAAGGTAGGTGTCGGCGATGTTAGGGACGGCAAATTAGGGGTTAATAAAATGTAACTAGTGTTTGCGAGGCGGGAGTGCAGCGGTTTAGGGGTTAATACATTTATTAAAGTGGCAGCGATGTCCGGTCGGCAGATTAGGGGTTAATAATTGTAGGTAGGTGGCGGCGACGTTGAGAGTGGCAGATTAGGGGTTAATAAATATAATGTCGGTATCGGCGATGTTAGGGGCAGCAGATTAGGGGTTCATAGGTATAATGTAGGTGGCGGCGATGTCCGGTCGGCAGATTAGGGGTTAAAAAAATTTAGTTTAGTGTGTGCGATGTGGGGGGGCCTCGGTTTAGGGGTTAATAGGTAGTTTATGGGTGTTAGTGTACTTTTTAGCACTTTAGTTAAGAGTTTTATGTTACGGTGTTAGCCCATAAAACTCTTAACTACTGACTTTTAAATGCGGTAGGAGTCTTGACAGGAGAGGGTGTACCGCTCACTTCTTCCAAGACTCTTAATACCAGCGTTAGGCAAATCCCATTAAAAAGATAGGATACGCAATTGACGTAAGGGGATTTGCGGTAGCCTCGAGTCGCAGAAGAAAAGTGAACGGTACACCTGTACCTGCAGGACTCGTAATACCAGCGGGCGTTAAAAAGCAGTGTTGGGACCTCTTTTTAAGGCTTACGCAAGACTCGTAATCTAGTCGATAAATAGAAGAGGACCATCGCCTCTGATATCATCGACTCAACATCTAAAGCAAAATAAACAACAAATCATCTATGTTTCATTTTAGTTCAGCCGAGTGAATTTCTATATGTCTTCTTATATTTACTAATCTTATCAACTTATTACTCATATATACTGACATGCATGATATAGTACTACCATCTCATACTGACCAAAAAGAGGTCATAGCAGGGGCACAGCAACAACAACAACAAAAAACATTGACCTACCCCTTTCTCTCCTCTCTCTCTCCCCTTCCCTCACCTATTCCACAGCTCTTCTATGTTAACCAGTGCCGTGGAAAATGACTCAGTAAGACTGACATGCAAAAGTAATCCGATTTTTGGAACGATACAACTATTTGTCTTTGAGTTCTTTCTGGATATGACAATATAACCCTTCGCCGCTTGGAGAGAAATCTCTTGACTCTCTTCTCCCCTGCTGTATTCGGATAATGTTGTTCTACATTAATTTGGTAGAACATTTTCCTTATAAGTTCATTCAGGCTGGGGGCTGATTTAGCTTTCCAATAGTGTAAAATTATATTCCTACCGACTAGAATTGTTGTATTTATCAGATCATTGTTCGTATTTTCATTAGGATTGTTATATAAAAACATAATATCTATGAGGTTGAGAGTTATCTTCCTGTCCAGGAACCTATTTAACCAAAAGTTCGCCATTTTCCAAAACTTGTTTATTTTTGGACATTGCCAGAAACAATTAATTAAATTAGCATTCGTAAAAGGGCATCTGAAGCAATAAGCGATCCTCCATGGAGACCATCTCGCAACTATCTCTGGTGACAAATATGTTCTATTTATTTATAAAAACATATTTCTACACATATCTTATGGTGTCTTGGTACAATATATATATATATATATATATATATATATATTCACATACATGATTATATATAGGTAGAGATATATACAGATATATGTAGGAATGTCTATTTAAAAAGACATAGAACTTGTAATCTGGCCCTAAATTAGGCCAAATGCTGTAACCAGTCTAGAGGTGCCGAGCTAACATGTGTTATTGTAAACAAAGAAACTACAGAGAAAACTAGAGGTCTGACAGCTCTGATTCTGTATCCGTAAGGGTAAGTTGGAAAAAGGGATTGCCATTTATAATTAATAAGCTGCAAGCAATGTGAAGTTAGTGTGCTTAAGAAAAAGAAGTTTAGATACAATCAGACAGATAAAAGCATTATACAAGACAGTAGCTTGAAGAATAAAACAAGGCTCATACATAGCATTTTTAATTAATCATAAACCTTTTGCAACTTGTAGAGTAACCTCTTCACGTGAGCCAAAAGTATTAGAGCAAGGAAAAACAGTGGCGTAGCGGGGGTGGGGTGGCCATAGGGGCGGTTGCCCCGGGCGTATGATTCTGAGGGGCGCAAAACGCTCTGCTCCCAGCCTCCCCAGTCCCCACCATCTTAAGACAGTAGACAGTCACAGTCCCACTCCCAGTGGCGCTACAGGGAGGCTAAAAAATCTGACAGGCGCCTGCACCCAGCCGTTCTGTCTCTCAAGTGAACTGTCAAGACGTGCTGTGTAATGATTTAATTATCATAATTTATGAGTGTAATCCTATCCGACCGTTACCTGCTGCTAGACTAGCGTTTACGTGACTAGTTAGCACGGTCCACTCACGGTGCGCATGTCAGGAGGGAGGAAGAAGTCAGAGCAGCAGAGCCAGAGTGGAGTCAGACTGACTAGCACGCCGCGCCCGCAACGATGATCTACATCTTGTATGTTTTACCCAGGTTAAAAATTAATTTGAAATAAAATAACCGGCTTTCACTTTAAAGCAGCATAGATCACTCTCACACTCTGGCATGCTGGCTCAGATGTATTTTAAAAATTAAATCCCATGTTTAAATATTGAACCAAAAAAATGTAATTAAGTTCTATAATGTACTTACTTAATGCAGATAATAAAGTAATGGTTGCCTGCAAACATATTGAGGCCTATTTAACAAAGGTCTTGCGGACCTGATCCGACAGTGCGGTTCAGGTCCGCAAGACCTCGCTGAATGCAGAGAGCAATACGCTCTCCGTATTCAGCATTGCACCAGCAGCTCACAAGAGCTGCTGGTGCAACACCGCTCCCTGCAGACTCACGGCCAATCGGAGCTTGATAAATCGGCCCCATTGAGTGCTAATTTTTAAGGATGAATATAGAGTTTACAATTCTATATATAGTATATATTTTTGTTGTTAAAAATAAAGCTTTGTTTGTTTTAAAACAAAAACCTTTCTCCTATGTTGTTGAGCTGGCTCCTAGATTCAAAGCAAATTTGCCAATCCCTACTGTACCGGTGGAAGAGACTCAGTCAGTGCTAATGGGTTAGGGGGGTGCAATTCTTGCCTTGCCCTGGGCGCTGACAAGCCACGTTACGCCACTGAGGAGAAATACACAGGAGAGGACCTTCACGGATAGACCAGGAAAATAGGTCAAGTACCATGTATATTAGGATACTACAAAAATAATACAATTTACACTGTCAGGCCAAATATAATTCTTATTCTTGATGTGCAAACTAAAATACCAAGCAGATGTGTCTCTGGGCAGCACCTTGGCTGGTTGCAATATTGGTTGCTCTTGGTAGAACACAGGTAATCTGCCTATTATCTGTGAATTGAAGACCCATCTGGGTGCTAGCTTTGGATATTCTGAGCCTGCAACTCAAGCTGATTCTAATGATACCTTTTTATTGGAAATCCTACCACTGCTAACCGATACGGAGCGTTAAGGCCTAGGGCAGACTCTTCAGAGAGAGGCACTCAACACCCCCCCCCGGTATCTTGTACGTCGGGTATACAGTGCATAGACACTGAGAACTTCCACAGCTAAGATATTTAGCACTCATTGCAGACAACATACCCTTAATATATTAGAATGGAGCCTTGTGAAGCCATCTTACTAGAGAAAATTAGCGACATTCTGGCTGAGCACTTCTTGCAACTTGAGAGAACGATGGCGGCAGCATGGAGATGTAAGGGAGAAACTCTAGCGGCTGTCATTAATATAGTGGATACGTCCCAGATGAGCTATGGGTCTGATAACTAAGGTGAAAAATCACCACTGTCTGATAAGTTGAGTGGGCAGAGAGCCTTTGAAGACGATCAACCATTACATGACAATGTGACCACAACCACGATCCCCTTAAGCTGGCCTGTAGATGATGTTAACCTGGTTGGTGAGGAGGAGATGGCAGAGTCTGAATTGAAGGAAAACCTAATACAACTATGACCCGTTAACATCAACAGGAGGCCCGCTGATGCTACCAACTTGAATGACAGGCAATCCCTCCTCAAAAATAATAGCAGCGCTATACAGATGAGAGCCTCCCTCCAGAGTAAGATACCTACCGCAACGGATCTCCTGTCATAAGGGGCTTGAGATCTCTTGCTCTCTATGAGAAAATACTGGCACCGAGACAAGAAACATCCACAACCAGAGGACAGTGTAAAGATAGTGTTCACTCAGCATGGCACTACTTGTACCCATGGGCAATACAGATAAAGGCTATTGAAGATACTCCCATACTAACTAGTCTGCCTATGGCTACCAGAGCCAGTTCTCCTTGCACTCAAAGCTTGCTGATTTCTTGGGATCCCATAAATGGGAGAACAAGTCTCACTCGCACAACATGGACGCGTCCTCTAATATGAAGGCCTGGGGTTTTTTTAAGACTGGGGTAGGCTAATTATCATTCCACTCAGCACACCATTCTATTATTACCTGAGTGGTGTATATTGAGCTTTAGAATGTAATGGGTCCCCTAAGATATTTGAAGATCCATCAATCTGATGTGTTATTTAGGACAGTCCTCTATAATTATTGATGTGTATTTGTGATTTTTTTTATTTTTAGCATTATGAACAGCCTTTTCACCATTTACTGTCTGACAACCTATACTATTATATTATTTTTATTGTTGTGCTAAGTTCGTAGACATATACCACCAAGACTATAGTGGAGACCTTTTTTATGCTTTATACTAGCTTAGACGGCGCTGTCAGTGGCCGAGACAGTGTGGCCTAATAGATCTTTACCTTGAGGCATTTTTCCACTGACAGTAAATTACCCTTTTTCAAACTTGTTACTTATTATACAGATAGCAACACCCTAAGGGATAGCAATTTGGTCTGTTTACCACCCTATACGAAGACTTACATAAAACAAAGAAAAGTAATTTTCAGTGCCTGACATATTTTATTCCTTGGGTTCATCTCATTATTTTAAATTATTAGGTTATGCAACTTATTAGTTAGTTTTCTCTTTTTAATCAGTATATGGCTTAATACAGAAATGATAATTGTTCTGCCCCTTTCTAAATCTAGATGTAGATGTAAACAACATGACCTCTAGTTTCATATTCAGTGATAAGGCTCCTAGCTATGGTAACAACTACACTCTCAATTTGTTATGCTAAAATTTGCATCTGATACTCCTATTATATATTGACTCAAGAGTTGTCATTAAGCCTTCTGATAATATAAATGTGGCCATTTAATGTAAATTAGAGGGCTATTTAATATATATATATATATATATATATATTTATATATACAGTGGATATAAAAAGTCTACACACTCCTGTTAAAATGTCAGGTTTCTGTGATGTAAAAAAATGAGACAAAGATAAATCATTTCAGAACTTTTTCCACCTTTAATGTGACCTATAAACTGTACAACTTGATTGAAAAACAAATTGAAACTTCTAGGTGGAGGGAAGTAAAAATAAAAAAATAAAAATAATATTGTTGCATAAGTGTGGGATGTAGCTGTGCTTAAAATTAAGCAATCACATTCAAAATCATGTTAAATAGGAGTCAGTACACACCTGCCATCATTTAAAATGCCTCTGATTAACCCCAAATAACGTTCAGCTGTTCTAGTAGGTCTTTCCTGACATTTTCTTAGTCGCAACCTACAGCAAAAGCCATGGTTCGCAGAGAGCTTACAAAGTATCAGTGATCTCATTGTTAAAAGGTATCAGTCAGGAGAACGGTACAAACAAATTTCCAAGGCATTAGATATACCATGGAACATAGTGAAGACAGTCATCATCAAGTGGAGAAAATATGGCGCAACAGTGACATTACCAAGAACTGGACGTCCCTCCAAAATTGATGAAAAGACGAGAAGAAAACTGGTCTGGGAGGCTGCCAAGAGGCCTACAGCATCATTAAAGGAGCTGCAGGAATATCTGGCAAGTACTGTCTGTGTGGTGCATGTGACAACAATCACCCGTATTCTTCATATGTCTGGGCTATGGGGTAGAGTGGCAAGACGGAAGCCTTTTCTTACAAAAAAAACCCATCCAAGCCCAGCTAAATTTTGCAAAAACACATCTGAAGTCTCCCAAAAGCATGTCACAAAAGGTGTTCTAGTTTGATGAAACCAAGATTAAACTTTTTGTCCATAATTCCAAAAGATATGTTTGGCACAAACACAGCACTGCATATCCCCAAAAGAACACCATATCCACAGTGAAGCATTTTAGTGGCAGCATCATGCTTTGGGTCTGTTTTTCTTCAGCTGGAACTGGGGCCTTAGTCAAGGTAGAGGGAATTATGAACAGTTCCAAATACCAGAAAATATTGGCACAAAACCTTCAGGCTTCTGCTAGAAATCTGAACATGAAGAGGAACTTCATCTTTCAGCATGACAACGCCCCAAAGCAAACATCCAAATCAACAAAGGAATGGCTTCGCCAGAAGAAGATTAAAGTTTTGGAATGGCCCAGTCAGAGCCCAGACCTGAATCCAATCGAAAATCTGTGGGGTGATCTGAAGAGGGCTGTGCACAGGAGATGCCCTCACAATCTGACATATTTGGAGTGTTTTTGCAAAGAAGAGTGGGCAAATATTGCCAAGTCAAGATGTGCCATGCTGAAAAACTCATACCCAAAAAGTGCTGCAATAAAATCAAAGGGTGCTTCAACAAAGTATTAGTTTAAGGGTGTGCACACTTATGCAACCATATTATTTTAGTTTTTTATTTCTACTTCCCTCTACCTAAAAGATTTCAGTTTGTTTTGCAATTGAGTTGTACAGTTTATAGGTCACACTGAAGGTGTAAAAAAGTTCTGAAATGATTTATCTTTGTCTCATTTTTTTACATCACAGAAACCTGACATTTTAACAGGGGTGTGTAGACTTTTTATATCCACTGTATATACTATGGGTCCAAGAGTGGCCCTTGCTTTTTTCCCTTAAGTATCCCCAATATTATTCAACTGCCATTCTAGGTGGTCCAAGAGAGGCCACTATCCACAAATGGGGGAAATCTTTTTATTATCACTACTGATATTCTAGTAAGTGATAATTAATCATACTATTATTACAAAAATGTGAGGTTTGATTAGTGCTATAATTTGTTATATATTAATAATTGCAGTTCTAAATAGAAATGTGAACACTGTATATTACATTGCTATGTATATCAATTACCCTGTAATGACAGTGATTTCAGAATGCTTATTGTACTTCTGATGTTGTCTGATGTTTCTTGAGAAAAAAATAAATAGAAATACAGAGCAGAGGGGCAAGGTAGAAATACTCTACCATCACCATGTGATATAGGTACATAACTGTTTTTTTTTCAATCTAAAGGCCTAATAGAGTTGCCAGCTCACTGGAGGTCTAGCAGCTGCCCAGGGCTTTTCATTTTCTTTATATAAATGCATTTTAGGCTTTAGTCCTAGCACACAATACAGATTATGCCAGTGTATCAAAGCCTACATTTTATGCTGGTAGCAGAACTGTAACATGGAACCTGAGCCGCTTTGGCTGCTACTGCGAGCCTGTTAAAATCAGGATCTTCCCTTTTTTTTTAATTATTAGGTTTGTAACAAATGTGTTCAATAGCTACCAAAGACTAAAAACAAGTGAAATCTAAATTTGAAAGTATTAGGGGTAAAATGGAAGTGGAGTTGAGGACTGGGCCATGGAAGACTTTTCCAAATAACCTCTTTGTTATTATTCCATTTTATGTACTTCCCCAATACACAGTGAAAGGAATAAAGAAAAGAAAAAATCACTTTACCTTGTGTGTGTGTGTGGTATTTGTCTAGTGTTTGTGCATTGTAGTTTGTGTGTGTGTTATATGTTTTGTGTGTGCAGTGTAGTGTGTGTGTACGGTATATGTCTAGTGTGTGTAGTGTAGTGTGAGTGTGCAGTGTAGTGTTTGTGTGTGCAGTATATGTTTAGTGTGTGTGCAGTATATGTCTAGTGTGTGTGCAGTTTAGTGTGTGTGTGGTATATGTCTAGTATGTGTGCAGTGTAGTGTGTGTGTGCAGTGTGTGCAGTATAGTGTTTGTGTGTGTGGTATATGTTTAGTGTGTGTGCACGTGGTATATATCTAGTGTGTGTGTGTAGTGTAGTGTTTGGTATATATTTAGTGTGTGTGCAGTGAAGTGTGTGCGTGTGGTATATGTCTAGTGTGTATGCGGTGTAGTGCGTGTGTGTTATATGTCTAATGTGTATGCGGTGAAGTGTGCGTGTGTGTGCAGTGTAGTGTGTGTGGGGTGTGGTGTGTGTGTTATATGTCTTATGTGTTTGAAGTGTAGTGTGTGTGTGGTATATGTCTAGTGTGTATGCGGTGTAGTGCGTGTGTGTGTGGGGGGGGTATATGTCTTGTGTGTGTGTGTGGTATATGTGAAGTATGTGTTCAGTGTAGTGTGTGTGGGGTATATTTTCTAGTGTGTGTGTATATGTGTAGTATATGCAGGTAAAAAAGTAGTATATTTAGCAGTTGGTAAGAGAGGTGGTATTTACAGCTTCAAAATAGGATTATTTTCTGCAGGTAATCCTAATAGTAAAATGTAGAAAGTAAAGAAGATGCGCTACATAGCTAACCACACTCAGTCAGATATAGAAAAAATATTAATGTTATATTTAAAAGATTAGGTTTCTTATGCACAAAATTTTAAACAATGAGTATTGTAAATAAAATGCAATTTTAACACTTTCAGACTTAAAATTAAACCACCGGTGGTTATGACTAATATAGATACATAATATATATGGTCACTTTAAATTTGTTCTTAAACAAGCTGGTTTGCTTATAAACGCTAAATATACAAATTCGGAAGCTCACAATATTATCTCTAGAGTCTTTCGTTAAACAAGGGACTTCCAGAAATGAATATCCAAACTAATTACGGAACATCGAGATTTGAAAGGAAACCAATGGCACTACTAGCGTATATGACCTTATTCCTACACTTATTTAATAATTTGTCAGGATGTGGGTGCTGTGTATAAAACCGTATTTAGCAAAGAAAGAGAAAGTATACACTTATAGCACTCCTAGGTCTGTAAATGAATTAAATCTAACTGGATGATACAAATTATTCCCTAAGGAATAAGTGGAAGGGGAGAAAACAGATTACAATTAAAATATAACTTTTATTGGGTTTACGTTAAAAGTAGGAATATACTTAAAATCACTCTTAAGCACCGATTTTCCTGATGTCAGCAAATTAGTATAAGTCAAGGTTATTGCTCCTAGTACTTAGGTGTTGATTGTGGGCTGGAATAGGTGCTGCTATATACTTGTATCAGGAGACCTGATATACCAATTTATTGAAGTCCAAAGTTACTAATTCTTATGTGAGAATTAAGTATATGATATATTCTTTATATCTCAATAGTGATATATCTTAGCGTAGCCTGATTTAGATTAAATACTGGATATATAATTTTTAATATTTCTGCTTGTTGCCAAAGTGGAATTATATATACCCAATTGATTATTTGGATTCTGAATAGAATCTCTTGACTCCGCTTTAGAGTATTAGCAGTTGCCTACCTCCGGATTGAAGAGTAGGTTGTTCCCTCCATTATAACAAAAGCTAACCTTCATATATGTTTTTAAATTGTATCTGAATAATTGAGCTACAATTTTATCTTATTGAGACAATGTATATTGTTGTAGTACTTAATAGACTTATGTGTATTGGTTTCTCTGCGATTGTGAATAACATTCGTTGCTGTTTGGTGTGCTTAAACAATAATTTCAAAGATTATATTCTTTAATCTTTGCACTTAAACTGTATGTGCTTCCGACTTGTGAATCATACACAGTTTGTATTTTATGAATGAACTTCGGTAAGATTTATCTGCTCACAGTTTCTTTAGTATTAGTTTAAATAGCTCTCTGTGATGCGGTAGTAGATAACCTTATATGTCGCAACTTTGGAGCTTATCTGATTCTATCATCACAGAATGATTAGATACCCATCTGGATAACTCATAATATACTAGTGATTAAATAATGTAGTTTTTTAGTATGATGGAACGTATCTGTTCTCAGTGACAACAAAGTTTAAACAGATAGATGTACAAGCATTCCGCTTATTTTGTGAGTCTCCAAAATTATAACCTAATGTTCATATCAATTTCACACTTGCAGTAAATTATACTTAATCTGTGTACATTTCACTTTGCATACAGACAGGATTGCCCCGGAAATAGGTTTGTGCACTGTTTTGTTGTATAAGCTGTATTAACGGCAAAAATTATGCATACGTGATCAAGCTGCACATACTCATCTAGTCCAAAGCTAATATGATAGTACTCTAAATATATTTTGTGCACCTTAGTTATGTAAAACACAGTTATCTTACAACAAGCGGTATCATGGATGTGGATGTATACCAAATACAGCTCGAAATGAGTTAAATTATTAGGCAGTAACGCCAAACAAAGTTCTATTATTAAGTCTTTATATATTTTGCAAATTTAAGTTAGCTCATATAGGAGAGATAGTACTTGCAATAATATTCAGTACCAGCACCATATATTCAACACCTGATTAGATCTGAGCGTTCATTTTCAAGTGAAACCGTGGCTGACTACAGTAATTTGCGGTAGCTTAAGGCTGTCTAAAAACACAGGAGCTCCTAGGACTCCTCACCATTGCCCTATCGTCCCTAACATGTTTCGCAACTAAACGTTGCTTTTTCAAAGGTGAACGCGCCGCAATATTCGCGGCTATTTAAGGCCGTTAGAAACACGCCCCCAATAGGCGTGTAATGTAATTCAGACCAATGATGTGAGATGAACTAATGATTGACGTGTGAAGACGCATCTGAATACTACTGTTAGAGCAGTTCACTTAATTCTAATTATGAGCTTATTCTTGAGTTCTTCCCAAGCCTGAAATTAAATACTGATGCGAATATGGTATAGAAAAAGCAATTAGTCTTTTTGAAAAGTTTTATTTTCCAAATATGTTGACAGAGGTGGCTGATATTGTATTAACCACAGTTACTCTGTGCAAAAGTTAGTATCATTATGATATACATATTTTTTTATCCTGAAGTATTATTATTTTGTTACTAAACCTAACTATACCTATGATTGTGATCTATGTGAAACCCAATATATAGTATATGGGGATGATTATATTGTGAACTAACGTGTTGCATCGTGATTCCAAACATAAGATGACAAATAATAAATAAAAGGATTCATCAATACAGTACAGGAATGAATCAAAAAAAGGGGGGAGGGAGCAGATAAATCTTACCGAAGTTCATTCATAAAATACAAACTGTGTATGATTCACAAGTCGGAAGCACATACAGTTTAAGTGCAAAGATTAAAGAATATAATCTTTGAAATTATTGTTTAAGCACACCAAACAGCAACGAATGTTATTCACAATCGCAGAGAAACCAATACACATAAGTCTATTAAGTACTACAACAATATACATTGTCTCAATAAGATAAAATTGTAGCTCAATTATTCAGATACAATTTAAAAACATATATGAAGGTTAGCTTTTGTTATAATGGAGGGAACAACCTACTCTTCAATCCGGAGGTAGGCAACTGCTAATACTCTAAAGCGGAGTCAAGAGATTCTATTCAGAATCCAAATAATCAATTGGGTATATATAATTCCACTTTGGCAACAAGCAGAAATATTAAAAATTATATATCCAGTATTTAATCTAAATCAGGCTACGCTAAGATATATCACTATTGAGATATAAAGAATATATCATATACTTAATTCTCACATAAGAATTAGTAACTTTGGACTTCAATAAATTGGTATATCAGGTCTCCTGATACAAGTATATAGCAGCACCTATTCCAGCCCACAATCAACACCTAAGTACTAGGAGCAATAACCTTGACTTATACTAATTTGCTGACATCAGGAAAATCGGTGCTTAAGAGTGATTTTAAGTATATTCCTACTTTTAACGTAAACCCAATAAAAGTTATATTTTAATTGTAATCTGTTTTCTCCCCTTCCACTTATTCCTTAGGGAATAATTTGTATCATCCAGTTAGATTTAATTCATTTACAGACCTAGGAGTGCTATAAGTGTATACTTTCTCTTTCTTTGCTAAATACGGTTTTATACACAGCACCCACATCCTGACAAATTATTAAATAAGTGTAGGAATAAGGTCATATACGCTAGTAGTGCCATTGGTTTCCTTTCAAATCTCGATAATTCCAATACCTGATTCTCAGGCCTCTTACCAATAGAGCACACACACTATTTAATCTAACTTACCATCATGTCTTCAAAATGGGAGCAAGACAGACAATCTAGACAAAGAAAAAGAGAAACAGACCTTAATGATGTATTCAAAAATCCACCCACTAATGCCTCAAATATACAAGATAAAATGAACTCAACCCTCAGGGAAGTACACAAATTAATGTTCAAACAAGATAAGTTATGGTGGAATCATCATTTCTTCGAGAAATATATAGAATTAAAGTTAATCCCAAGAGGATTGAGAATACAATTATTCCCAGCATTCGAGTTCCGTAACCCATCACACAATATTGAATGGGAAGAAGCATTAACAGAATGCTCAGGAAAATTGATGAAAATACTCATAAAACATGATAAGGAAGAATATGACTGTTTGGAAATCAAAGTTCAGGAATTAAATAAACAATTAGAAGAATTTGAATCTCTATCCAATTTTGAAGAAACATACAAACAATATCAAAAGGAACTGGATAAGTACGAAAATGAAATAAAACAAACAAAACAAGGCAAACTAAGCAGAGATAAAACAGATTATGCAAATCAAAAGGTGTATAAATGGAAAATTAGAACCAATACTAACAAAGGGCGTCAATCTAGGGTAAACTTGGTTCAAAGTGATGTCTCAGACACAGAGGGAGAAGAATCTGAAACCCTAGAATCAGATGTGGAACCACAAACACCAAACTTGGAGAGAAATATAAGAATAACAAGAGGAAAAAGGAAAGATTTTTTAGGGGCAGGAGCCTCTTCGAGCGGAGATACACCAGAAGAGGCAGGGGGAAAACCAAAAAGACAAAACAAAAGTCAAACATCAAACAGAACCAACAAGAAAAACTGGAAACCCTATCAAAGGGCTCCCAGCCCCTTCTCGCAAATCAAAATGACTCACTGAGAATTATAAACTTATCACAAAAACTTCTATCGGAAGCACATACCCAAGTTTTATCCAAAGGTATGTCATTCTGCCCTACACCAAAACTTGATAAATTCGAATTAATCAAAGATGTACACCTATTTGTTCGTAAAATAGCACTAAAGAGAATCTACAGTAGAAATAAAACTCAATCAGAACCTACAGAAGCAATCTTAACACAACACTGGACAGAAGATGAGAGAGAAACTTTAGAAATACTAGAAAATCTATTGACAGAGAATACGTCTGGACAAGATCAATCAGCTGATTCCTTGACAGAAAGAAAATGGCGAGATAAGATAATAAATAAGTCATCTTTTATGCCCAAGATAAATCAATGCCCTCAACTGCAGGTGTTCACTGATGTAGTTTGTAATGAAATACTGCAGCTATCAGATAAAGTAATTGAAAAAAACTTGACAACTCAGGAACAAAAGGCATTAAATGACATGAGAAACTGGGATGATGTCATCATCCGAAACTCAGACAAGGGGGGAAATATAGTTTTGTGGCCCATTGATATGTACAAGAAAGAAACAGACAAACAACTCAAGGACACATCGTGCTATAAGAAGTTAAGTTTTAATCCAAATAAAACATTTCTCCTTGAATATATGAATATCATAGAAATGGCTAAATTCGATAATCTACTCACAAACAAAGAATACCAATATCTCAAAGTGAAGGAACCAACAGTAGCAACTTTCTACCTAATCCCTAAAATTCACAAAAATCAACAACAACCCCCTGGACGGCCAATTGTATCTGGCATTAACAGCCTTACGGAAAAAGCGAGCAGATACATTGACTTCAGACTCAGGAATTATCTCCGTCAATTGTCATCTTATGTACAAGACACCACTGATGTCTTGGTTCAGCTACAAAATGTACACCTTTTACCATCTACTTGGTTAGTTACAGCTGATGTTGAATCACTATATACCTGTATAAATCACAATCTTGGTATAAAAGCTGTACAGTGGTTTCTCTCCATGGGATCTGAGGAAGACCCAGCTCATGACAGTTTTATTCTACAATTGTTAAAATTCATTTTAACACACAATTTCTTTACTTTTGATAATGGCTTTTACCTTCAAACCAGAGGCACGGCAATGGGCACCGCCTGTGCCCCCACCTATGCTAATCTCTTTCTAGGCTGGTGGGAGCAAAAACATGTGTTCTCAGATGACAATACTGAGGATTTAAACAAAATACCATTATGGATGAGATACATAGACGATGTGCTCTTCCTATGGGAGGGCACTCGTGCAGAATTGGACCAATTCATGGCCAAATTGAACACCAACACACTAAACATCAAATTGACCTATGAAGCAAGTCAAAAAAGTATAGACTTTCTGGATTTAAAAATTACAAAAACAACAACAGGCACAGTGGAAACAGATGTCCATCGTAAGAAAACTGCTACCAACAGTCTACTTTTTAGTACAAGTGCTCATGCCCCCAACACAGTAAAAGCGCTCCCCACAGGAGAATTCCTCAGGATGAGACGCAATTGCTCCACAGAAGAGAATTACAAAATAAGAGCAAAAGAACTAACGGAGAGACTAATCTCAAGAGGTTACAGCAAAAGAACAATAAAAAAAGCAGAATTTAGAGCTAAAAATACCATGAGACATGAACTGCTGAAAACGAAAACTAAATCAAAACAGGAACAAGTGAGATTTATCTCCACCTACAACCCCAAAAGCTCTCAAGTTCTTAATATTATGCAGAATAATTGGCACATCCTAACCTCTGATCCTGTAATCTCCAAAATCGTAGGAGAAAAAGTACAAACTGGTTTCAGAAGGACTCGTAATCTAAAGGATCTTATTAGCCCCAGCCACTTACAGGGACCAAGAACTGTGGGAGCCTTCAAGAAAGGATCATTTAAATGCGGAACATGCAGCACCTGTAGCTTCATGGTCAACAAACAAGAAATCACTGACCACTTTGGGAAAATCCATAAAATTGAATCCTACATCAATTGCCATACAGAAGGAGTCATATACGTCTTACAATGCAAATGTAACCTGGTATACGTTGGTATGACAACAAGAAAAATAAGACTAAGACTCCAAGAACATCTGAGGAATATAAAAAATGCAACTAAAGATCTGCAAGAAGGGAAAAATTTGACATCTGTAGCCAGACATTTCTTGAAAAGACATAATTCCAAACAGTCGGATCTAAAATGCTTTGGGATCCAGAAAATACATTTGGGCATAAGAGGTGGTAATGTAGAGGACGTCCTGCTCAGAGCAGAGAGCAAATGGATCTTTCTCTTGAACTCAGTCCAACCATATGGATTAAATGAAGTAAATAATTTTACCCCTTTTTTGTAAAATCTGATTGTCTATGGAAGGTAGACAGCGAATCACAGAAACAGTACGTTGTCAACGTTACACGTAATATACACTCACACACTAAGTCACTAGACAAGTGATGGTGCACTCACTTCAACACCACGGAAAGTGATTTTTTATTATGATTTTTTATTATGGTTTTTTCACGCCCCTATACTATTGTATATATTCCCTTTATTTCATATCTCCTCTACAATGATTATAACCACACATGAGATTAAAATCCCCCCTGTTCACAATATAATGTACACAGCAATTCCAGTCAGGTTGATGTCATAACACACATTCTCCCTCCCCCCTTTTTTTGATTCATTCCTGTACTGTATTGATGAATCCTTTTATTTATTATTTGTCATCTTATGTTTGGAATCACGATGCAACACGTTAGTTCACAATATAATCATCCCCATATACTATATATTGGGTTTCACATAGATCACAATCATAGGTATAGTTAGGTTTAGTAACAAAATAATAATACTTCAGGATAAAAAAATATGTATATCATAATGATACTAACTTTTGCACAGAGTAACTGTGGTTAATACAATATCAGCCACCTCTGTCAACATATTTGGAAAATAAAACTTTTCAAAAAGACTAATTGCTTTTTCTATACCATATTCGCATCAGTATTTAATTTCAGGCTTGGGAAGAACTCAAGAATAAGCTCATAATTAGAATTAAGTGAACTGCTCTAACAGTAGTATTCAGATGCGTCTTCACACGTCAATCATTAGTTCATCTCACATCATTGGTCTGAATTACATTACACGCCTATTGGGGGCGTGTTTCTAACGGCCTTAAATAGCCGCGAATATTGCGGCGCGTTCACCTTTGAAAAAGCAACGTTTAGTTGCGAAACATGTTAGGGACGATAGGGCAATGGTGAGGAGTCCTAGGAGCTCCTGTGTTTTTAGACAGCCTTAAGCTACCGCAAATTACTGTAGTCAGCCACGGTTTCACTTGAAAATGAACGCTCAGATCTAATCAGGTGTTGAATATATGGTGCTGGTACTGAATATTATTGCAAGTACTATCTCTCCTATATGAGCTAACTTAAATTTGCAAAATATATAAAGACTTAATAATAGAACTTTGTTTGGCGTTACTGCCTAATAATTTAACTCATTTCGAGCTGTATTTGGTATACATCCACATCCATGATACCGCTTGTTGTAAGATAACTGTGTTTTACATAACTAAGGTGCACAAAATATATTTAGAGTACTATCATATTAGCTTTGGACTAGATGAGTATGTGCAGCTTGATCACGTATGCATAATTTTTGCCGTTAATACAGCTTATACAACAAAACAGTGCACAAACCTATTTCCGGGGCAATCCTGTCTGTATGCAAAGTGAAATGTACACAGATTAAGTATAATTTACTGCAAGTGTGAAATTGATATGAACATTAGGTTATAATTTTGGAGACTCACAAAATAAGCGGAATGCTTGTACATCTATCTGTTTAAACTTTGTTGTCACTGAGAACAGATACGTTCCATCATACTAAAAAACTACATTATTTAATCACTAGTATATTATGAGTTATCCAGATGGGTATCTAATCATTCTGTGATGATAGAATCAGATAAGCTCCAAAGTTGCGACATATAAGGTTATCTACTACCGCATCACAGAGAGCTATTTAAACTAATACTAAAGAAACTGTGAGCAGATAAATCTTACCGAAGTTCATTCATAAAATACAAACTGTGTATGATTCACAAGTCGGAAGCACATACAGTTTAAGTGCAAAGATTAAAGAATATAATCTTTGAAATTATTGTTTAAGCACACCAAACAGCAACGAATGTTATTCACAATCGCAGAGAAACCAATACACATAAGTCTATTAAGTACTACAACAATATACATTGTCTCAATAAGATAAAATTGTAGCTCAATTATTCAGATACAATTTAAAAACATATATGAAGGTTAGCTTTTGTTATAATGGAGGGAACAACCTACTCTTCAATCCGGAGGTAGGCAACTGCTAATACTCTAAAGCGGAGTCAAGAGATTCTATTCAGAATCCAAATAATCAATTGGGTATATATAATTCCACTTTGGCAACAAGCAGAAATATTAAAAATTATATATCCAGTATTTAATCTAAATCAGGCTACGCTAAGATATATCACTATTGAGATATAAAGAATATATCATATACTTAATTCTCACATAAGAATTAGTAACTTTGGACTTCAATAAATTGGTATATCAGGTCTCCTGATACAAGTATATAGCAGCACCTATTCCAGCCCACAATCAACACCTAAGTACTAGGAGCAATAACCTTGACTTATACTAATTTGCTGACATCAGGAAAATCGGTGCTTAAGAGTGATTTTAAGTATATTCCTACTTTTAACGTAAACCCAATAAAAGTTATATTTTAATTGTAATCTGTTTTCTCCCCTTCCACTTATTCCTTAGGGAATAATTTGTATCATCCAGTTAGATTTAATTCATTTACAGACCTAGGAGTGCTATAAGTGTATACTTTCTCTTTCTTTGCTAATTACGGAACATGTGCAGATATCTAAGCCCTCAATGGCTTTCCGATATACAAAGTCAGTAGGTGTTGGTGATATATGCCACTGCTTCTCAATAATTATAGTTGAAGAAACGATACCTTTTTTCTGTAGAATCACAGTTTACAAATTAGCCCGGTATACTTCACCAATATTTCGGTTTCCGTTGTGGCAGCACTTATCGCGCTCGTATCCTTAGGCTTGTCTGTTCTGGCCCATTGTGTCTTCGAATAGAGGCTTCCTTCCACATTCAGCGGTCACGTGTAGTGGATGAGCCAATAGAGAACTGGCTTTTTCGGCGTCAAGTTTGAACTGGAGTTTAGCGTTCAATGTATTATTGCAGGAATGAAAAAAAAGCAGTATATTCTTTCAGAGCGCTCTGATTTTCAATAACTGGCAATGGTTCATTAGGTGCATCTATGCGTTTCAGCCTGTATGGTGGCCTTTATCAAGATGGCTTTACTTCATGAACACTGTTTTATATTCATGTGCAGTGGTCTTATTCCAATTATCTGTAAGTCCCACCTCTTAAAGGTATAGGTCTTCCTTGGATTATGTCCATTCAAATTGCTTCTCTCGTCAGCTTCTGATTGTATTTACATAGTCAAACAGCCAGCTTATGCATTTCAAAGTAAATTTATAATATTTCATAATAGTACAAGATTTAAAATTCCTTAAGGGGACAATACTAGGAATCACCTAAAACCCTTATCAAGCATGGTAAACATATTTACTTATACTGCACTTGTTAAATAAACGGTAGAATATTTTATAATTCACAATACGAATATAGAGAGTGCTATGAGAGTATGTTTGATTGTGTGCAAACTTATTTTGTGACACTTGAAATGATATAAATGATATCATTATCATAAATTGGACAATATACTGTCTTATGTGTCATGATATAAAAAGTGCTATTGAAAGTGCTGCATGGATATTATACTAAATTGTTGTCTAACATACAAACTAATGTCAATGATATCTTAATCATGATAACCTATTTGTGCACTAGTGCGTTATCTACTATTGTAGTTATGGGAGATGTAGGTCCATTAAACCTTATACAAAAAAATAAAAATAATAGTGGGGAAATAATTAATATAAGTGTTAAACACTAATGAGGAATTATAAAATATCTATATTTTTTTTAAAAGGTGAAGTCCTATTGGCCCATGTGCATTGGCTTAATACCATAGATTTTGTGTTTAAAACGAGTTTCAGAGTTAGAATTGTGCCATCATTAAATGCCAAAAGACAAAATGTGATACAGAATCTCTATTATTGATTATGAATAAACCCACTGCATTCTGATTATAATGGTTCCTAAAATGTTTGGCCAATAAATGTCCCTTGAACCCATTTTTAATATTGCAGAGATGTTTCCTTATTTAAACTCTCAAGGTGCGCTGAGTCTGTCCCAAATACTGTCTATGACAAGGACATTCAATTAAATACATTATGCCTATATCAGAGCATTTAATTGTCTCTTGTATAGTAAATTAACTTTTATTAAATGTCGAAATGATTTTTTTAGTTTTCTTGCTAAATTTACAAGATACACATTTATGGCATGGATAAAAGCCCTTTATGTCTTCTCCCCTTAGACTAATGCACTTAAGGTTTGTTAGTTCTTTTAAATTTGCTGGGGCTAATTTATTTTTCAAGTTATCTGCCTTTCTAAACATTATTTCTGGATGTTTTTTTAACATGGTCTCCTAGTATGTGGTCTTTTTTGACCAAATGCCAATGTTTAATCAGTATTTTCCTAATAGTCCCATGTTGTTCGTTGTAGGTGGTAATAAATGGAATTGTTAATTTTTGGTCAATATCTGTGCGGTTTCTTTCTTCTCTTTCTTTTCTGGATACATGATTTGATCCCTATCTCTTATTTCTTTGATTGTCAAATCTATTTCACCTGCTTCAAATCCCCTTTCTAGAAACCTTTGTTTTAGAGTTAAAGCTTGAACATCATAATCTTCTACCATATTGCAATTTTTCCTTATTCTAATAAACTGACTTTTTGGGATGTTTTTTTTACCCATTTGTCTAAATGGCAACTTTCCATATGGACATAATTGTTCGCATCTATGGGTTTAAAAAATGTTTTTGTGGTTAGTTGATTATTGGTTATGTGTATTTCAATGTCAAGGAAATGAATGCTTTCTTTGCTGTCTTCACTGGTAAAAGTCAGACCTATATAATTTTCATTAAGCTCTTCTAAAAAATCTCTAGTAGTTCTTTGTCTCCCTTCCATAGGATAAAAATATTGTTGATAAATCTTTTAAAGGATACCAAGTTCGTGCTCCAGGGGCTGTTCCTTAAACCAACCCATAAATAAGTTAGCATAACTGGGTGCGAACTTGGTACCCATCGCTGTACTTTTTTTTTGTAGGTAAAAGTTTCCATCAAAATAAATATATACAGTCTATTATAAAATGAATTTGTTCTTTCAGTATTGAATTATTAGGTTTGTAACAAACGTGTTCAATAGCTACCAAAGACTAAAAACAAGTAAAATCTACATTTCAAAGTAATTTGAAATTTAATCATAAGTATTTGTTATTATTCCATTTTATGTACTTCCCAAACACACAATGAAAGGAATAAAGAAAAGAAAAAAACACTTTACCTTGTGTGTGTGTGGTATTTGTCTAGTGTTTGTGCATTCTAGTTTGTGTGTGTTATATGTTTTGTGTGTCCAGTGTAGTATGTGTATGCAGTATATGTCTAGTGTGTGTACAGTGTAGTGTTAGTGTGCAGTGTAGTGTTTGTGATATATGTTTAGTGTGTGTGTAGTGTAGTGTAGTGTGTGTGTGTTATATGTCTAGTATGTGTGCAGTGTAGTGTGTGTGTGCAGTGTAGTGTTTGTGTGTGGTATATGTTTAGTGTGTGTGCAGTGTAGTGTGTGTGTGTACACGTGGTATATATCTAGTGTGTGTGTGTGAAGTGTAGTGTTTGTGTGGTATATATTTAGTGTGTGTGCAGTATAGTGTGTGGTTGTGTGTGTGGTATATGTCTAGTGTGTATGCGGTGTAGTGCGTGTGTGTATTATATGTCCAGTGTGTATGCGGTGAAGTGCGTGTGTGTGTGGTATATGTCTAGTGTGTGTGTGCAGTGTAGTGTGTGTGATATATGTTTATTGTGTGCGTGGTGTGGTGTGTGTTTTATGTCTTATGTGTGTGAAGTGTAGTGTGTGTGTGTGTGTGTGGTATATGTCTAGTGTGTATGTGATGTAGTGTGTGTGTGTGTGTGGGTATATTTCTTGTGTGTGTGTGTGGTATATGTGAATTATGTGTGCAGTGTAGTGTGTGTGGGGTATATTATCTTGTGCGTGTGTGTGTATGTGTAGTATATGCCTAGTGTGTGTGCAAAAGGGGTTTACCTCTGTGATAAAAGCAATACTGTTGGTTTCAGTGGTATCCAGTATGACCACCTGACCATGGCGAAATGTCATGGTTTGGCATCTTTCTGCAATATTTTCAATGTTTTCAGTTGACAAGTGAGAGAAAATGTCCAAAGAGCTGGAAAAAATTAAATGAAAGAAGATATTCAATTCAGACCTTATATATATATCTATATTACACACACACACACACTGTATAATAAAAAATAATATATATACGTATATGTGTATATATATATATATATATAAATATATGTATATATATATACATACAGTACAAAATGTATCACACCAAAAATGTATTAAATACCTAGGTGGTATACAATTCACACACACACACACACACACACACACACACATATATATATATATATATATATATATATATATATATATATATATATATATTACCCTCACACACAATCATAATCATATCATAGTGCTTGCTATATTACTTGCAGCCAGCAGGTGGCAGTGGTGTATAACATTTAAGAATTACAGCAGTGAAGATTTCTAAGATTGAAAACGTTTATACTACATTTGTTATGTATATTCTTTACTGATGCATAACAATTTTTTTTTATTATTTTACATCTGTACAGGGAGTGCAGAATTATTAGGCAAGTTGTATTTTTGAGGATTAATTTTATTATTGAACAACAACCATGTTCTCAATGAACCCAAAAAACTCATTAATATCAAAGCTGAATAGTTTTGGAAGTAGTTTTTAGTTTGTTTTTAGTTATAGCTATTTTAGGGGGATATCTGTGTGTGCAGGTGACTATTACTGTGCATAATTATTAGGCAACTTAACAAAAAACAAATATATACCCATTTCAATTATTTATTTTTACCAGTGAAACCAATATAACATCTCAACATTCACAAATATACATTTCTGACATTCAAAAACAAAACAAAAACAAATCAGTGACCAATATAGCCACCTTTCTTTGCAAGGACACTCAAAAGCCTGCCATCCATGGATTCTGTCAGTGTTTTGATCTGTTCACCATCAACATTGCGTGCAGCAGCAACCACAGCCTCCCAGACACTGTTCAGAGAGGTGTACTGTTTTCCCTCCTTGTAAATCTCACATTTGATGATGGACCACAGGTTCTCAATGGGGTTCAGATCAGGTGAACAAGGAGGCCATGTCATTATATTTTCTTCTTTTATACCCTTTCTTGCCAGCCACGCTGTGGAGTACTTGGACGCGTGTGATGGAGCATTGTCCTGCATGAAAATCATGTTTTTCTTGAAGGATGCAGACTTCTTCCTGTACCACTGCTTGAAGAAGGTGTCTTCCAGAAACTGGCAGTAGGACTGGGAGTTGAGCTTGACTCCATCCTCAACCCAAAAAGGCCCCACAAGCTCATCTTTGATGATACCAGCCCAAACCAGTACTCCACCTCCACCTCGCTGGCGTCTGAGTCGGACTGGAGCTCTCTGCCCTTTACCAATCCAGCCACGGGCCCATCCATCTGGCCCATCAAGACTCACTCTCATTTCATCAGTCCATAAAACCTTAGAAAAATCAGTCTTGAGATATTTCTTGGCCCAGTCTTGACGTTTCAGCTTGTGTGTCTTGTTCAGTGGTGGTCGTCTTTCAGCCTTTCTTACCTTGGCCATGTCTCTGAGTATTGCACACCTTGTGTTTTTGGGCACTCCAGTGATGTTGCAGCTCTGAAATATGGCCAAACTGGTGGCAAGTGGCATCTTGGCAGCTGCACGCTTGACTTTTCTCAGTTCATGGGCAGTTATTTTGCGCCTTGGTTTTTCCACACGCTTCTTGCGACCCTGTTGACTATTTTGAATGAAACGCTTGATTGTTCGATGATCACGCTTAAGAAGCTTTGCAATTTTAAGAGTGCTGCATCCCTCTGCAAGATATCTCACTATTTTTGACTTTTCTGAGCCTGTCAAGTCCTTCTTTTGACCCATTTTGCCAAAGGAAAGGAAGTTGCCTAATAATTATGCACACCTGATATAGGGTGTTGATGTCATTAGACCACACCCCTTCTCATTACAGAGATGCACATCACCTAATATGCTTAATTGGTAGTAGGCTTTCGAGCCTATACAGCTTGGAGTAAGACAACATGCATAAAGAGGATGATGTGGTCAAAATACTCATTTGCCTAATAATTCTGCACTCCCTGTAGTCCTAGACTACAGATGTAAAATAAAAAAAAATAGTTTTCTATCAGTAAAGCATATATATAACACAAATGTTGTAAAAACGTTTTAAATCTTCACTGCTGTAATTCTCCCTGATCGGCTACACTGAACTGCTCTACTTGCTGGCGGCTGCTGTTGCAGTCTACACTCTATCTTTATGCTGTTATAAGATCTGGAGTGAGTTTTTGCCTAAGTAGATATGATGATAAAGTAGGATAGAGACATACCTTGATTAGCAGTTCTAGTGTTTGTTCCACACGAGTTCAAGTCTGCAGCCCCTCCTCCCCTGACCACCAGATCGCTCTCTCATTGGCTAAGTAATGGCTATGCATTATGGGACTTGTAGTTAGTTCCTAGCCTTGGGAGTTCCCTCTGCTGGCCACCCATAAAAATGGCACAACCACACACTGAGAATTGTGCTATTAGCAAAGGTATAGGCTCTGTTATGGGCGGAGCAGCAAACACATAGAAAAAATGTCACGTGCGGTAGAGAGGTATAGAGATATATAAAAGGATTTTTTTTTTATAATAATTTTTATTTGTATCCAACAAAGGTGTCTTAATACAATTTTACATAACAGAAATTCATATACATATTCACATTAGCAATGATCAAATGGTACTTTATTATAACAGTCCTTGTTTTCCTATGTACACCTAGTTGTTGGATTTTTTTTTTTTTTCCCTTTCCCCCTCTTTTCTTTCCCTTTTCCCCCCCATTGCCCCCCATCTTCTTCTTTCATTAAGTTACTAAATTCTCCCGCTAATAGTGGGAGAAGCAAAACAACCGGGGGAGTAATATAAATATGAAAAAAAAAAAAAAGGAAAAAAAAAAAAAAAAAAAAAAAGGGGAAACATAATTTAGATAGGCATTAAAGAGTTCCAGGTGTCTGCACTCATTTATTGCCATAAGCCAAGTAGTACCAGTTCTGTGTTTCTAAATGGGTATATTATATATTCCATTTCAGATGATGATAGGTTCCGGATAAAGATTGACCATTTTCCAAAAAATTTAATAACATCGTTTTCGTCATTTAGATTAGTGTCAATCTGTTCCAGGATACATTGTTTTTTGAGATAGCTTTTGACCTCTTGGATACTGGGGGCTGTCCTACATTTCCATTTTTTGAAAATCAAATTTCGTGCCGCTAATATGACTAAATTAATAATTTTAGTATTTGCAGAGTGGCCTTCCGGTTCTTTTCGAAGAAATACAATATCAAATGGTAACAGAGTCAGAGGAGAGACTCCCATTGTCCCAAACCAAAATTGTAATTTCATCCAAAATTGATGGATAATTGGGCATTCCCAGATCATGTGTATGAGATTGGCCGCAGGAAGCGAACATCTGGGGCAGGAATTAAAGTCCAAACTTCTACATCTAGAACCCTTCTCAGGGGTGAAAAAGGTCCTAGATAAGAGTTTTATATGGGACTCTCTCCAGGAGGAAGAAAGAGTAGTTCGTGAGACCTCGTCAATTGAAAATTCAATTATTTTACTGTCCACCAAATTTTGTTGCAAAATTGCTCCCCATTTGATAGAGATGTTTTCCAAATTGAGTTCTCCTTTTAGGGAGCTTAGGTCTAAATAAATAGGGGAGATTGACGTAAAGCCATTTTTAACTAATGTTAGCCACTTCTCTATGGGTCCCATAGTCCAATTCCAGCCGAGTTCCTCAACCAGGCCCATAGCAAAATGCCTTGCTTGTAGATAAGCAAAAAATTCTTTATGGGAAAGACCGTACTCCTCTCTTAGTGAGCCAAAGGTCTTTATACAATTTCTCTCCCTGTCTAATAATTGAGAGATGTTGTTTAACCCCAAGGTTTTCCATTTTTGGAATAAGGATGATTGAATTCCTGGTTGAAAGAGAGGGTTACCAGTTAAGGGGATAAATTTGGATACTTTATGTGTTATTTTAAGGAGTTTACAGATTTTCCACCAGGCCTGCAATGGAATAAACATGGTCTTCAGTTTTTTTAGCTCACTGGGGAGAGAAGTAACAGTACAGTGGATAATTGCTGAAGGTGCAAAGGGATTTACTATGCTTCTTTCAAGCTCATTGTTCGTAATGTAGTCCTTCTCAAATATCCAGTCCATAATTAAACGAGCCAGAAAGGCAAGATTGTATAATTTGATGTCTGGCAAGGCCAACCCAGCATATTTTTTGGGAAGAGAGAGTTTAAGGAGAGAGATTCTAGGTTTCTTATTTTGCCAGATAAATTTCCTTAGTACCATATTATGATGGAGAATGTCTTTTCCCTTAAGGATCACTGGGGTGTTTTGTAACACGTATAGTAGTTTCGGAAGACATACCATTTTATAAAGGGCAATTCGACCCGAAAGGGAAAGGGGGATACTTTGCCACTTTTTTAAGTCCTCCTTGATTTTATTCAGGACTGGAGGTATATTAAGTTTGTACCATTCCTTAGGATTGGAAGATATTATAATACCAAGATAAGTGAAGGAATCGGTCACAATTTTAAATGGGATATCTATGGGGGGATCCTTTGGTTGCTTGATCCAGATAAGCTCAGATTTCGATGTGTTTACTTTGTAGCCTGAGAAGGAACCAAATTGTTCAATAATTGTTATTAATTTCGGGATTTTAACACGAGTATCGGAAATGTAAATTAAAATGTCGTCAGCATAAAGTGCGATTTTCAACTCCTTCTTACCAATCTTGATACCATCAAGATATTGTCTGACATATATAGCTAAAGGTTCGATAGAGATATCGAAGAGGAGGGGGGAAAGGGGGCACCCCTGACGAGTTCCTCTCTTGAGATATATGTCAGAAGAGAGTATGCCATTAACTATCATCCTAGTGGAGGCAGATTTATGAAGATTATTGACATAGCTAAGAAAGTTACCAGTTAACCCGAATTGCTGAAGAGAATAAGAAAGGTGGTCAAAGTGAACTGAGTCAAAGGCTTTTTCAGCATCAATTGAAATAATTGCCGCATCCAGGGTGTCCACTCTACCCCCCTCTCCTCTCCCCTCTCTGGAGAAGTAATCTATGGTCAAAAAGAGTTCCCTTATCTTTGCTGAAGAATTTCGATTAAGTAAAAATCCCGCTTGGTCCTTATGAATGACCTTAGGAAGAAGTAGCTGGAGCCTTGAAGCTAAGATTGAGGCCATTAATTTGTAGTCCACATTGAGCAATGCAATGGGCCTGTAAGATTCCTTTTTATCCGGCTCTTTTCTTGGTTTAAGAATTAGGGTGGTGTATGATGCTGAAAAGGTAGCTGGAGGGGTAATACCCTTTATATATATATCATTATAGACCGAAGAAAGATAGGGTGAAATTTCTACTGATAAAATCTTATAGAATTCGTTAGGGAGGCCATCAGGGCCTGAAGCTTTATTTAAGGCCAGATCTTGAATAGCTTTAGAAATCTCTGTTTCAGATATGGGACTATTAAGAGGTTCAATCAGGTCAGGAGATAACGTGCAAAAGACAATCTTTTCCCAGAATGATCTTTGCTCAGAAACATTTGAATGTTTCAAGGAATATAGGTCCTGATAGTATTTTGTAAAGGCCTGGGTGATCTCTTCTGAGACCGTTATGGTTTTCCCTTCTGACTGTAGAGAGTCTATTAATGAGGGGGATTTGTTAGTTTTTACTAATCTTGCCAAGATTTTCCCATTTTTACTTCCATATCTGTATAATTTTGCTTGAAACTTCAAGTCCCTCTGGGTCGTTTTATATAGCAGAAAGGCATCCCTTGTTTTTAATGCTTGAATATATTTTTGCCAACTTCTTGAAGATTTATCTAAGAGATATAAATTGTATGAATTAGAGATAGATTTTAAGATTTCTTTTTCCCTATGTTTAAATTTCTTTGTCCTATTAATGGTATAGGCTAGGATCTCTCCCCTTAGTACTGCCTTGGCTGCTTCCCAAAAAATGATCGGGCGGTTAACATAATCCTGGTTAAAAGAGGTGAATTCTTGAAATTTGGAAATAAGCCAGTTTTTAAATTTAAGATCAGATGCTAAATATGTTGGGAAGTAGAACCTAGAGTATCTGGGGGTATCGTTATTGATGTTAAGCTCTAGAAAAATTGGGGCATGGTCTGAGATGCAGATAGGAAGAATTCCAGTGGACAGTCTTGACGCACAAAGCCTTTCATCTAGAAGAATTACATCAATTCTTGATAAAGACTTATGTGCCTTGGAGATGCAAGAGAATTCCCTAGAATCCGGGTTCTGGATTCTCCAGATATCTCTAACTCCAAAGACCTGGTATAGTCTAAGATACATTTTTGTTTCTAGGTTGTCTCTTTTTGTTCTAAGGGAGGCGCTTTTGTGCCTTAGTCTATCTAGGGGACTTTGGGGTGCCATATTTAGGTCCCCGCCAAGAATTAGATAACCCTCTCTATATGTAATTAGCTTGGCTTGGAGAGTGTCCCAAAAAGAAGAGCTAAAGATATTAGGGGCATAGATATTACACAGTGTATATATTGTATTAGATATTTTAATTTTAACCAATAAGAATCTCCCCTCCGAGTCCGCAAATATGTGGAGAATATGATATTTAAGCCTTTTCCCTAATAGGATTGCTACTCCACCTTTCCTCTGAATACTCGGGGAGGCCAGCACTTCATTGACCCAAGAGGTCTTAAGTTTAAGAACTTCTTCCATTTATAAATGGGTCTCCTGCAGAAAAGCAATGTCGGAATTTATTTTTCTCAACTGTGAAATGATTGACTTACGTTTAATGGGTGATGTAATGCCCCCTATGTTCCAAGAGGTCACTTTAAAAGCAGACAACATTAATTTTTAATAATAAGACCAGAAAAGACAGATCAAGGAAAAAAAAAAAAAAAATTATGGGGAAGAAAAGCTTATTCCTGGGACTTTTTAAGTTCCCATCCCAGGTATTATCACAACGCTTGACAAAGCCTGATTTATACATCCTAAATTGTTATCTGATGAATATTAGGAGCATCCTAACTTGTGCTTTCAGAGTCCTAAGTTTTCTAATGGGAAGGTCTCGGTACAAAATTTCTCAGCATTTTTAACTGAGTCAAAAAAGTAGGTTTGATCGTTTGCTGAGATCTTAAGTCTAGCTGGGTAGGTTATTGTAGCTTTAATATTATGATTTATTAGTCTTGTGCATATTGGGGCTAGTTCTCTTCTTTTAGCAGCAGTTTCTGCAGAGAAATCTTGGAAAATCATGATTTTTGCTTCTCCTAAGTATATAGGCTGATGTTTGCGATAGTAGTGTAGAAGTGTAATTTTGTCCTGAAAGTTTAAAGCTTTCGCTATAATAGGTCTAGGTTTAGTTCTTATGTGTTCTTTATCAGTGATATGTGGGCCTATTCGATGCGCTCTCTCTAATATGAATTGTGATTGGGAGTGTGGAATTTTTAGCAATTGGGGAATAGTGACTGTTAACAATTTGTACAGATCCTCATATTGTTTGTCTTCTGGGACTCCTATCACTCTGAAATTATTTCTCCGGGCCCGGTTTTCTAAATCCTCTAATTTGCTCTGAACTTTTAGTAGGGTGGTATTTAAGACCTCCAGTTTGGAGTTCTGAGTCAATGTTAAGTCCTCCAAATCAGAGGTTCTCTGTTCCACCTCTGAGAGTCTGGCAGAGAACTGTTTAAATTCGTTTGATAATGACGTGATGTCCTGTTTAATTTCTAGTTTGAGGGAGTCAAATTTTGGCGTTAGTGCATCAGATATGTTGGACACTAGAGCTTGAATGTCTAAGGTATCAGCTGTATGTAGAGGGCTAGCACTAGCAATATGAATGTCTGCTGCAGTTTCCGTAATATTTTTATTTCTCTTTTCCCTTTGACGGGCCGCCATAGTTGCAGGTGAGTTTTTGGCTTGTGTTGATAAAAATTTGTCCATGTGACTAATTAACATGTGAAGGGTGATCAATGCTTAAGATAATATATAGGAGTGAGGGGTAGTGATTGGGTAAGTGTGGGTTACAATTTTGGGTGTATTATAATTATTATTATGTATAGGACAAAGAGAAAAAAGGGAACACAGGGTGAAGTGAGGGAGGAAAGAAAAAAAAAAAAAAAAAACTACACCAGAGTGAATTGTGTATATGGCAACTGTGGCAGTCGGCTGAGGATTGGAGAAAGAGTTTTGTAAAACTAAAAAAGTTTGAGGAATAACAGGGAATGAGCAAAACTATCTATTTAATAATACCAATATCTGTACTGTTTTAAAGAAAAAACCAATTCGGCTTATTGGGTTTTATGATTCAGGGAAAAAAAGCGCAGCATATAGAAATTAGAAATGAAGAGATTACCCAAAAATATTATGCATTGAACACAACCTTTTACAATCATTTATAAATCATGTATCAAATTTTTCAATAATAACTTATTTTTTCTCTTTCGGAAGCATTAAAGTAACCTTGGCATTTAGTAATTATTTTAACCAGATTCAGCCTACAAAATCTACTGTTGTCCCTCCCTTCTTATCCCTGATCATAGATTCCCTTTCCTTTATTCTATCTTTTGCAAGGTCATTACAGTAGAAAAAATAAGCAGGGAATATTTTGCACAACAAGCGATAACTTGATATAAAGCAGTTCCAGGAGTAACCTTTGTAGATGTTGCAAAAGAATAATCAGTGAGTCAGGGAGTTCTTTAGCCTAACCAAGCAATTTAAACTACCCTGCGGAATTTCCCCCTGCTCACACTCAAGCTATAGCGAGTTCTGAGTCGAACCACCTGTTATGGGTGGTGTGTGGTGAGTAAAGATCTTCAAGTAGGGTATTTTTAAAGTCCCCAAAGAGAAATGCCAGTAAAGAGGAGAGACAACCCCAATGATATCAGAAAAGTCTGTTGGATTGCCAAAGTTAGCGGCTGTCTAATTGCTTTGTGAGCAAGTCCATTTATCTTTTGTTTTAATCCACTTCTAGAAATTAGTGAGAGGGGAGAAATTGTATAACAATATGGGCTTCTGTCAGCTCATGAGACGGGGCTAGTTGTAGAGTGATTCTGCCCACAATGAGGAAAAGGATAATGAAGATGGTTTATATGTGCCCCCTCACGCAACATCGGTGGGAGGGGGGGAGCAGGAACAAAGTTAGATATTTCAATGACTGACCTCAAGAAGAAGAAACCAGGTCCTCCGGCAAATGAGGCGTCCCACGGAGTGGGCGAAGAGAAGCGAGCAAGGCGTGCAGCGCGTCTGATATTCTGTGTGTGAGCAGCAATCCTGATGCCTCCCCCTCACGCAACATCGGTGGGGGGGAAGGAGCACAGCCCGGCTCGACAGACAGGTGAAGGGAGGTCCACCACAGAGGGAGACCCGAGATGTCTTGCAGGTGTCCTGGGTGAGTAGCTTCCAACCAGGTAAGAGCTGTCACCTGGAGTATCCGTTCGCCTTTTCCAGCCGCCAGCACCTCCGATAGCTCTGTAGAGCAAGTGAAGCAGAACTGAGCCACTACGCTACGTGCGTGCGGCAAGGTGTATCGGAGTTAACTGATGCCAAGGTAAACCCAGGTAGAGGTTGGCCTCGTCTGTGAGAATTGATTACATCCCCTTAGCAAAAGATTTCCATGGAGAAGGAAGAAGAGAGATTATTATTTGACAAAATATTTTTACTCCGGTCTCTGAATGTAGCTAGTCAGGATGTCAGCGTTAACAGCTTCAGGTAGAGCAAATGCCGAGGCAAACAGTTTATTCAGGCATTAGTGATAAGTAATACTAGTGCGGTGGCATTGCACTTAATGGAGCTCCGGTAGCGTTAGAAAACAGGCTAAACAAGCCGCCCCAGGTCTAGGGTTTTCGGCGCGGATAACTGCCGCCAATGACTTGAAGGGGAATGAAGAGCAGGTGTTCACCTGGCCTTGCACACTAGCTCCACCCCCGGAACTCCCAGGATTTTTTTTTTTTTTTATTAAACTGGACAGTAGACTGGAACCTTTTTTGGCAGAATAAATATAATTTTTCCAATAGGGGGGCTATTGGAGAAGTTATATTTATTCAGCCAAAACATTTATTTTCTTTCTTTTTTCTTTTTTTCCCAGGAGGCTCACGTGTGGTTGTGATCATATGGAGGAGCCTCCACTGATTACATTTAAACTTTGCACTTTGTATTTTATATTTTATTTTGTACACAGCATTGTATTTTGGATTGTGATTTTTCAAATTCTGAATATGCTTTTGACAGTTTCTGTGTAACAAATGTGTATCTTTTACAAATTACATTACACTTCGTATTTCTTCTATTTAAAATAAAACTGAAAAACTGACAGCATCAGTTTCCCAGAGAGCTTCATTGCTTTCTATGGCCCATTAATCAAATATAGAGAAATTATAGTGCAGACTTCACAGGGGCTGAACTCACTGAATTCGTAATGAAGCTCTCTGGGAAACAGAATTTCACAGGGGAGAGAGGAGGTAACTCGAGAACACATGGGGCTGATATAAAGGTTCCATTTGTCTCAATTACAAATTAAACTGAAATGATTTCCCTACAATTTAACTTGCTTTTACCTATATTTTAGTATATATTACTGTTCTGTTAGTAAGTAAGTGTATTGTGAATTTTGAGCAAAACTTCACCGGTATGCAGCTGGCAAGATAAATCAGCGAGACGAGCTTGTTTAAAATGCTTATGTCATTTCACAAGACTTGTGAGAAAACTTCAGACATACCATGGGAATTCAAATGTTCAGCCCAGGAAACTGCCCTTTCCCTCACACTTTCTGAAGCTGTGCTTTATTTTACAATAGAAAAAATACAAAGTGAAATGTAAATTGTAAAAGATACACAGAAATATAAAAAACATAATTTATGTAAGAACTTACCTGATAAATTCATTTCTTTCATGGTGGCAAGAGTCCATGAGCTAGTGACGTATGGGATATAAATTCCTACCAGGAGGGGGCAAAGTTTCCCAAACCTCAAATACCTATAAATACACCTCCAACCTCACTCATACCTCAGTTAAACATAAAGCCAAGTTAGTGAGGTGTAAAAAGAGTAAAAGCATAAAAAAAGGAACAGGATAAATGAAGTGCTTTACATAAAAAAATCATAACCCTCCAAAAATTGGGTGGGTCTTATGGACTCTTGCCACCATGAAAGAAATTAATTGATCAGGTAAGTTCTTACATAAATTATGTTTTCTTTCATATAGGTGGCAAGAGTCCATGAGCTAATGACCTATGGGATATAATACCCAAGATGTGGACGTCCACAAGTCAGAGGGAGGGATAAAATAAAAACAGCTATTTCCACTGAGAAATTAAATCCACCAAAAAATTAAGTTTTCTTAAAAATTAAAAAAACTTAGACAGGCGGTTTTCCTAACACGAATTGCTGACTGGTGCAAACACAACATGAACAAAGAATGGGTACAGTTAGAACAGTCACTCTCAGACTGCCATTACCTTTGCGGGAACTGTTGGATACCCAATGCCCAACGTAAATTACTTTACACAACACCCAGGCTAGTACACGAAACCCTCAGACAATGGGACAAAATACTCCAGAAGCACCCCACGGTCTCTACCACATATTCCCCTCTGACCCCGGTTAGCAAAAATACACCACTCCCATTTTTGAAAAGAACTCCCGACACATCCCTAGTCACCCCCTCTCTACAAAACTCTATCCCACATCACCTTCTTTACAAAGACGGTGAAATCCAACCACAGCAGGAAATATGTGACATCCTAGGGGCCAACTTCCAAAACTGGTACACTTACACACAACTGAAACATTATCTAACAACACACACCTACAGACTTCAATTTAAAAGACAACTCTCTCAATTTGAAGCAATATGCTTTCATCCTCACCCACAGAGAGGAATTTTATCTCTAACATACAAAATACTATCACGAGTATCCCACTCGACACCCCCTACATATGTAGCTAAATGGGAAAAAGACTTAGAAACTACCCTAGACCCAACAGACTGGAATATCATCTTTCACCAGATGACAAAAGCTTCATCATCCATTTCGGTGTTGGAAATGAATATCAAACTGTTAAGCAGGTGGTATTACACTCCAGTCCGACTACACCACCTATTTCCCAACACGACCACCATGTGCTGGAGAGAATGCGGAGAGCTAGCTACTTTTGCACATATATGGTGGACATGCCCGATAGCATCAGCCTTTTGGCGCTCCCTTAAACCAGAGATTGTAAAGGCCATAGGTACACCACTTCCGTTAACGCCTTGGGTTTTTTTGTTTAACAAATTCCCTAAAATTTCATGTAAACTAAAACAATCACTCCTCACAATCATGATCAACTCTGCTAAAAGGCTAATCCCACTTAATTGGAAAAAATTAAACCTGCCATCCCCTGCAGTCTGGAAATCCAGGGTGACACACTACCTCCAGCTGGAGAAATATCATTACACCAGCACCAGGCGGGCAGAAGAATTCCACAATATATCATTTCTTTGGGAGGAATATATTAATAGCAACTGACAACCCACTCCCATCCCATATCCTATCAATCGACCATAAAACTGTAACCTCGTAGGTAATATCTCTACACTCAGACTCCAAAACACGCACAACATAGGGCTAATTTAAGTCAGTCAGAAAGAGGTCACAGACATTCTCGCAATGGTCATTTTTATCACCAACATATCCAATGCATACTTTTATTTTGGAGTGTGGGCTGATTGGTACCTGCCGCCTAATCCAGTAGAAATAACTAACCTCGAGTCCTACTGTTATAAACCCAATTGTTTAATTGCAACGAATAATCACCTATTGTAACATCTGATGTTAAACTAGAAATTTTTCTAATGCTTTTCTATGTATATTTTGGAATTATCTCAATAAAAGAATTCAAACCAAAAAAAAAAAAAAAAAAAAAATTAAAAAAACTTAAATCATAGGCACTAGAATCAAACCGAGACAGCTGCATGAAGAACATTTGTACCAAAAACATAAAAATGGTAAAATGTAGTAAATGTATGCAAAGAAGACCAAGTGGCTGCTTTTCAGATTTGATCAACTGAAACTTCATTCTTGAAAGCCCACGATGTGGCAACTGATCTTGTAGAATGAACTGTAATTCTCTGAGGCGAAGACTTCCCCACCTCCAAATAAACTTTGTGAATCAGAAGTTTCAACCAAGATGCCAAAGAAATGACAGAGGCTTTCTTACCTTTTCTGGAATCAGAAAAAATAACAAATGGACTAGAAGTTTTCTGAAATCTTTAGTAGCCTCAACATAATATTTCAACGCTCTTACCTCATCCAAAGAGTGTAAAAACCTTTTAAGAGTATTCTTAGAATTAGGACACAAGGATGGAACAATCATTTCCCTATTGATGTTGTTAGAATTCAGAACTTCAGGCAAAAATGTAAACGAAGTCCGCAAAACAGCTTTATCTTGATGGAAAATCAGATAAGGAGACTTGCAAGAGAGAGCAAACAATTCCTGAAACTCTTCTAGCAGAAGAAATAGCCAAGAGAAATAACACTTCCCAAGAAAGTAGTTTAATGTCCAAAGAATGCATAGGCTCAAAAGGAGGAGCCTGCAAAGTCTATAATACTAAATTTAGACTCCAAGGAGGAGAGATAGATTTAATAACAGGTTTGATACGAGTCAAAGTCTCTACAAAACAGTGAACATCAGGAAGATTAGCAATCTTTCTGTGAAATAAAACAGAAAGAGCAGAGATTTGTCCTTTCAAAGTATTGGCAGACAAACCTTTATCCCAACCATCCTGAAGAAACTGTAGAATTCTAGGTATTCTAAAAGAATGCCAAGAATAATCATGAGTGGAACACCATGAAATATAGGTTTTCCAAACCTTGTGATATATTTTTCTTGAAACAGGTTTACGAGTCTGTATCATAGTGTTAATCACAGAGTCAGAGAAACCTCTATGAGTAAGGACTAAGCATTCAATTTTCATGCCTTCAAATTTAGAGATTTGAGATCCGGATGGAATAACGGGCCTTGAGACAGAAGGTCTGCTCTTAGAGGAAGTGACCAAGGTTGGCAACTGGACATTTGGAGAAAGTCCGCATACCAGAACCTGTGAGGCCATGCTGGTGCTATCAGAAACACATAAGATTGTTCCATTATAATATTTGAGATCACTCCCAGAGGTGAAAAAATGTAAGCAGGTTGGTAAAACCATGGAACTGTTAGAGCATTCATCAATTCAGACTGAGGATCCCTGGACATGAAGAGGTATCTGTGAAATTTCTTGTTTAGATGAGAGACCATCAGATCTATGTCTGGAAGACCCCACATCTGCTCAATCTGATAGAACACATCTGGATGGACTCCCCGGATGTAGAATCAGACGGCTGAGAAAATCAGCTTCCAAATTGTCTACACCTGGTATATGAATTGCAGTGATTAGACAAGAGTTGGATTCAGCCCAAGAAAGTATTAGAGACACTACTTTCATTGCTAGGGGACTGCAGGTCCCCCCTTGATGATTGACATATGCCACTGTTGTGACATTGTCTGTTTGAAACCGAATATACGGTTCTCTCTTTAATAGAGGCCAAGCCTGAAGAGCTCTGAAAATAGCACGGAGTTCTAATATTGATTGGTAACCTCGCCTCTCGAGGATTCCAAACTCCTTGTGCTGTCAGAGACCACCAGACAGCTCCCCAACCTGTGAGACTTGCATCTGTTGTGATCACAGTCCAGGTAGGACGAACAATGGAGGCCCCTTGAACAATAAGGTGATGGTTTAACCACCAAGTCAGAGAGAGTTGAGTGTTGGGATTTAAGTATATCAGTTGTGATATCTGAGTATAATCCCTGCACTATTGGTGCAACATGCAAAGCTGTAGAGGTCTCACATGAAAACAAGCAAAAAAGATTGCGTCCGATGCTGCGATCATGAGACCTAAAACTTCCATGCACATAGCCACTAAAGGGAATGATAAGAGACTGAAGGTTTAGACAAGCTGAAACCAATCTCAAACGTCTCTGTTCTGTAAGAAATAGAGTCATGGACCCTGAATCGATCTGGAAACCTAAAAAGGTGACCTTTGTCTAAGAAATCAAGAAACTCTTTGGTAAATTGATCCTCCAAACACAGTATGTCTTTGAAGAAACAACAGAAATTGTTTGGTGTGAGATTCTCTAGATGAAAAGATTGAGTTAGTATCAATATATCGTTCAAATAAGGAAACACTGCAATACCCTGCTCTCTGATTACAGATAGAAGGGCACCTAAAACTATTAAGAATATTCTTGGTGCTGTAGCAAGGCCAAACAAAAGAGCGACAAATTGGTAATGCTTGTTTAAAAAAGAGAATCTCAGAAAACGATAGTGATCTGGATGAATCGAATTATGAAGGTAAGCGTCCTGTAAGCTATTGTGGACATGAAGTGACCTTGCTAAACAAAACGCAGAATAGTCCTTAAAGTCACCATCTTGAAAGTTGGGACTCTTAAAAAACTATTTAAACTTTTCAGATCCAAAATTCATCTGAAAGAATTTTCCTTCTTTGGTACAAATAATAGATTTGAATAAAAAAAAGCAATCCTTGTTCCTGCTGTGAAACCGGGATAATAACTCCTGAAAGTTCTAGATCTGAAAAACATTTCAGAAAGAGCTTTTACTGGGTTTTTTGTTACATGGGTAAGAAATAATCTTGCCAAAGGAGGTTTTATTTTGAATCCTATTCAACACCCCTGAGAAATTATATTCTGAATCCAATGATTTTGGACAGAATCTGTCCAAACTCTTTGAAATAGCTTTAGTCTGCCCCTACCAGAAGAACTGGCTTGAGGGCCGCACTTTCATGTAGGTTTAGGGGAAGAATTTGGTTTCTTATAAGGCTTGGATTTATTACAATTCAGAGATGGTCTCCAATTAGAGCCAGAGGCCTTAGGGGAAGGAGTGGTTTTCTGTTCTCTATTCTGACAAGAGGAACGAAAACGATTGGGAGCTTTAAATTTACTCTTAGATTTTTTTGTCTTGGGGCAGAAAAACTCCCTTACCCCAATAACAGTGGAGATAATATAATCCAATTGTGAACTAAAAAGATTTTTACCTTGACAAGAGAGAGATAATAATCTAGTTTTATACACCATGTCAGGATTCCCAGATTTAAGCCATAAAGCTCTTCTAGTTAGAATGGCAAAATACATGGATTTGACATTGATCTTCCTAACATCAAATATAGCATCACAAATAAAACGATTTGCATGTTGAAGTAAAACAATAGTGTTAGATCATTCAGACTCTGAAGACAACTGCTGTGCTAAACTGTCCAACCAAAAAGTAGAAGCAGCAGCAACATCAGCCATAGATATAACAGGTCTAAGAATATAGCCAGTATTTAAATATGCCCTTCTTGGATAAGATTCACGCTTCCTATCTAAATGATCTTTGGCTACAGGTAAAGGATACAATTTCTTAAACTTAAGGGTTTAAATAGGTACCAGGCTTAGACCATTCTTTAGCAATCATATTAGAGATAGCGTCAGGATTAGGAAATACTTCAGGAGTAATAACAGTAGTCTTAAATACAGAAGTTAGACAATTACTTGCTTTATCATCAGGAGATTTAGATTTCTCAATACCCAAAGTAAATAAAAATGGCACAAAATGATGATACGTCACCCTATGACATAAATAGCATCATCACATGCGCGACATGCAAAGCTGTAGTGGATTTCTAATACACCTATCACTCTAAAAAGCAGGTAAGAGTTTTGATTGTATATACAAAAAACAAAATGTACCTAAATAAAGTCTAATGGATACTTAAAGCTGCATACAATGTGATTATCAACATTCCATGAGGCTAACATAATACTTAGCATCCTAATTTATAAATAAATTATTAGCTCCAAAAAAACCCTGTATTTTTAACAGACTCTACCAACCTTGACAAATATTGAGCCACAAATAAAGTCACTAAAAAAGAGCACTGAATTACTGACTCAAGGCATGTATACAAACAATATATAACAACTTTATATAAAAAGTGCCCAATCCATACCTACCGTGTAAGACACCCATCCACATATACCAGACAGCCAAACCAGTACTGAAACATATCAGCAGAGGTAATGGTACAAGAGTATATTGTCGATCTATAAAGGGAGGCCGCAGATGAATCCCTGCAACAGATTTCCAGAGAGCCTTATGAATACATTTCCCATAGGTGAAAACCTGGTATCATCAGGCAATACTCCCTTCACATCCCTCAGACAAACACTGCACTTAGAGAGGAACTGGGCTTCAATATGCTTAGAAGCACCTTTCACAGAAGAAATCAAGCACATCATGCTTCACCACCTCCTAAGGAGGCAAAGTTTGTAAAACTGAGCTATAAGTGAGGTGGGAGGTGTATTTATTGGCATTTGAGGTTTGGGAAACATTGCGCCCTGCTGGTAGGAATGTATATCCCATACATCACTAGCTCATGGACTCTTGCCACCTATATGAAAGAAAAGAATGATCCTACTTTGTTAACGTAACACAGAGATTTTTAAAACATAAACAGAATTTGTAAAAATCACTGCTGGATCTAAATCTAAATGTATTAATATAGAAACTAGAAAGTGCAAAGCTTAAGTGTAATAATACTGAAATTACCCAATCTGAAGTGAAATATAAAATACAATGCACAAAGTATAAGTGTTACACTGGGCTTGTCTCTCCTTTAGATACAAACATGACAGAAATCTTGCAGTGCTAGAGAGTTTTAGGTTTATTTTTCAATATAGTATTACCATCAACATATTGTTTAAAAAACAAATTAGAAGTACATACTTCACTATTTTAAACTGCTAGCATCAAATACACACCTGTTGTGCAAAGACAGTGATCTTAACAAAAAAGTGCTTTGTTGTTTGATATATAAATCAGAAACAAACAGGCAGCCAGTATCATTAAAAGGACTTATATGTAGCCCATGAGACTTCAGAATGGTCTAATATGAAGCCCAGAATCTTCCAAAAAGCCAAAGTGCTAAATCTCCTGAAGACCACATACACCATCCACATTGTCACTTGACCACTGTGGAGAAACAAAGCTGCGTGGTTGTGTAGCTGTTTTTTAATAACTGTGTATGTTTCAGTAAGTATATTGGTGTGTGACTGGTGTGTGGTTGATGTGTGATAGTGTTGGTTTGATAAAGTGTTCTTTGGGGGTAGATATTTTGTCTGGGGCACACTAGTACTCTTGAGTTCCAAGTACAAAAAAAGATTGAAAAGATTAAATAAGAGTTAGTCAATATATATTGTATCTTATGGCCCAGCTCTTCAAACTCTGATCATTTCATCCTTTCTTCTAAGGCACGTAGCAAACCCTCTTTAAATATGTTATATGGTTAATGTTAATGAAAAAACATAATTTATGCTTACCTGATAAATTCCTTTCTTCTGTAGTGTGATCAGTCCACGGGTCATCATTACTTCTGGGATATTACTCCTCCCCAACAGGAAGTGCAAGAGGATTCACCCAGCAGAGCTGCATATAGCTCCTCCCCTCTACGTCACTCCCAGTCATTCGACCAAGGACCAACGAGAAAGGAAAAGCCAAGGGTGAAGTGGTGACTGGAGTATAAATTAAAAAATATTTACCTGCCTTAAAAACAGGGCGGGCCGTGGACTGATCACACTACAGAAGAAAGGAATTTATCAGGTAAGCATAAATTATGTTTTCTTCTGTTAAGTGTGATCAGTCCACGGGTCATCATTACTTCTGGGATACCAATACCAAAGCAAAAGTACACGGATGACGGGAGGGATAGGCAGGCTCTTTATACAGAAGGAACCACTGCCTGAAGAACCTTTCTCCCAAAAATAGCCTCCGATGAAGCAAAAGTGTCAAATTTGGAAAATTTGGAAAAAGTATGAAGCGAAGACCAAGTTGCAGCCTTGCAAATCTGTTCAACAGAGGCCTCATTCTTGAAGGCCCAAGTGGAAGCCACAGCTCTAGTAGAATGAGCTGTAATTCTTTCAGGAGGCTGCTGTCCAGCAGTCTCATAAGCTAAACGAATTATGCTACGAAGCCAAAAAGAAAGAGAGGTAGCGGAAGCTCTTTGACCTCTCCTCTGCCCAGAGTAAATGACAAACAGAGAAGACGTTTGTCGAAATTCCTTAGTTGCCTGTAAGTAAAATTTTAGAGCACGGACTACATCCAGGTTGTGCAGTAGACGTTCCTTCTTTGAAGAAGGATTTGGGCATAAAGAAGGAACAACAATCTCTTGATTGATATTCCTGTTAGTAACTACCTTAGGTAAGAACCCAGGTTTAGTACGCAGGACTACCTTATCCGAATGAAAAATCAAATAAGGAGAATCACAATGTAAGGCTGATAATTCAGAGACTCTTCGAGCCGAGGAAATAGCCATTAAAAATAGAACTTTCCAAGATAACAACTTTATATCAATGGAATGAAGGGGTTCAAACGGAACGCCCTGTAAAACATTAAGAACAAGGTTTAAACTCCATGGTGGAGCAACAGTTTTAAACACAGGCTTAATCCTGGTCAAAGCCTGACAAAAAGCCTGGACGTCAGGAACTTCTGACAGACGTTTGTGTAACAGAATGGACAGAGCTGAGATCTGTCCCTTTAATGAACTAGCAGAAAAACCCTTTTCTAAACCTTCTTGTAGAAAAGACAATATCCTAGGAATCCTAACCTTACTCCAAGAGTAACCTTTGGATTCACACCAATATAGGTATTTATGCCATATCTTATGGTAAATCTTTCTGGTAACAGGTTTCCTAGCCTGTATTAAGGTATCAATAACTGACTCAGAAAACCCACATCTTGATAAAATCAAGCGTTCAATTTCCAAGCAGTCAGCTTCAGAGAAGTTAGATTTTGATGTTTGAAGGGACCCTGTATCAGAAGGTCCTGTTTCAGAGGTAGAGACCAAGGTGGACAGGATGACATGTCCACCAGGTCTGCATACCAAGTCCTGCGTGGCCACGCAGGTGCTATTAGAATCACTGATGCTCTCTCTTGTTTGATTCTGGCAATCAATCGAGGAAGAAACGGGAAGGGTGGAAACACGTAAGCCATCCTGAAGTCCCAATGTGCTGTCAGAGCATCTATCAGGACTGCTCCTGGATCCCTGGATCTGGACCCGTAACGAGGAAGCTTGGCGTTCTGTCGAGACGCCATGAGATCTATCTCTGGTTTGCCCCAACGTCGCAGTATTTGGGCAAAGACCTCCGGATGAAGTTCCCACTCCCCCGGATGAAAAGTCTGACGACTTAAGAAATCCGCCTCCCAGTTCTCCACTCCCGGGATGTGGATTGCTGACAGGTGGCAAGAGTGAGACTCTGCCCAGAGAATTATCTTTGATACTTCCATCATAGCTAGGGAGCTTCTTGTCCCTCCCTGATGGTTGATGTAAGCTACAGTCGTGATGTTGTCCGACTGAAACCTGATGAACCCCTGAGTTGTCAACTGGGGCCAAGCCAGGAGGGCATTGAGAACTGCTCTCAATTCCAGAATGTTTATTGGCAGGAGACTCTCCTCCTGACTCCATTGTCCCTGAGCCTTCAGAGAATTCCAGACGGCACCCCAACCTAGAAGGTTGGCGTCTGTTGTTACAATTGTCCAGTCTGGTCTGCTGAATGGCATCCCCCTGGACAGATGTGGCCGAGAAAGCCACCATAGAAGAGAATTTCTGGTCTCTTGATCCAGATTCAGAGAAGGGGATAAGTCTGAGTAATCCCCATTCCACTGACTTAGCATGCACAGTTGCAGTGGTCTGAGGTGTAAGCGTGCAAAGGGTACTATGTCCATTGCCGCTACCATTAAGCCGATTACCTCCATGCATTGAGCCATTGACGGGTGTTGAATGGAATGTAGGGTGCGGCAAGCACTTTGAAGTCTTGTTAGCCTGTCCTCTGTCAGGTAAATCTTCATTTCTACAGAATCTATAAGAGTCCCCAGGAAGGGAACTCTTGTGAGTGGAACGAGTGAACTTTTCTTTTCGTTCACCTTCCATCCATGTGACCTTAGAAATGCCAGCACTAACTCTGTATGAGACTTGGCAGTTTGAAAGCTTGAAGCTTGTATCAGAATGTCGTCTAGGTATGGAGCTACCGAGATTCCCCGCGGTCTTAGTACCGCCAGAAGAGCACCCAGAACCTTTGTGAAGATTCTTGGAGCTGTAGCCAATCCGAATGGAAGAGCCACAAACTGGTAATGCCTGTCTAGGAAGGCAAACCTTAGGTACCGATAATGATCTTTGTGAATCGGTATGTGAAGGTAAGCATCTTTTAAATCTACAGTGGTCATGTACTGACCCTCTTGGATCATAGGTAAAATTGTCCGAATAGTCTCCATCTTGAACGATGGAACTCTTAGGAATTTGTTTAGGATCTTTAAGTCCAGGATTGGTCTGAAAGTTCCCTCTTTTTTGGGAACCACAAACAGATTTGAGTAAAACCCCTGTCCCTGTTCCGATCGTGGAACTGGATGGATTACTCCCATTAACAAGAGCTCTTGTACGCAGCGTAGAAACGCCTCTTTCTTTGTCTGGATTGTTGACAATCTTGACAGATGAAATCTCTCTCTTGGAGGAGAGTATTTGAAGTCCAGAAGGTATCCCTGAGATATTATCTCTAGCGCCCAGGGATCCTGGACATCTCTTGCCCAAGCCTGGGCGAAGAGAGAAAGTCTGCCCCCCACTAGATCCGATCCCGGATCGGGGGCCCTCAATTCATGCTGTTTTAGGGGCAGCAGCAGGTTTCCTGGCCTGCTTGCCCTTGTTCCAGGACTGGTTAGGTTTCCAGCCTTGTCTGTAGCGAGCAACAGCTCCTTCCTGTTTTGGTGCAGAGGAAGTTGATGCTGCTCCTGCTTTGAAATTACGAAAGGAACGAAAATTAGACTGTCTAGCCTTAACTTTGGCTTTGTCCTGAGGCAGGGCATGGCCTTTACCTCCTGTAATGTCAGCGATAATCTCTTTCAACCCGGGCCCGAATAAGGTCTGCCCTTTGAAAGGTATATTAAGCAATTTAGACTTAGAAGTAACATCAGCTGACCAGGATTTTAGCCACAGCGCCCTGCGTGCCTGAATGGCGAATCCTGAATTCTTCGCCGTAAGTTTAGTAAGATGTACTACGGCCTCCGAAATGAATGAATTAGCTAGTTTAAGGACTCTAAGCCTGTCCGTAATGTCGTCCAGAGTAGCTGAACCAATGTTCTCTTCCAGAGACTCAATCCAGAATGCCGCTGCAGCCGTGATCGGCGCAATGCATGCAAGGGGTTGCAATATAAAACCTTGTTGAACAAACATTTTCTTAAGGTAACCCTCTAACTTTTTATCCATTGGATCTGAAAAAGGACAGCTATCCTCCACCGGGATAGTGGTACGCTTAGCTAAGGTAGAAACTGCTCCCTCCACCTTAGGGACCGTTTGCCATAAGTCCCTTGTGGTGGCGTCTATTGGAAACATTTTTCTAAATATCGGAGGGGGTGAGAACGGCACACCGGGTCTATCCCACTCCTTAGTGACAATTTCAGTAAGTCTCTTAGGTATAGGAAAAACCTCAGTACTCATCGGTACCGCAAAATATTTATCCAACCTACACATTTTCTCTGGTATTGCAACTGTGTTACAATCATTCAGAGCCGCTAACACCTCCCCTAGTAATACACGGAGGTTTTCCAGTTTAAATTTAAAATTTGAAATATCTGAATCCAGTCTGTTTGGATCAGAACCGTCACCCACAGAATGAAGTTCTCCGTCCTCATGTTCTGCCACCTGTGACGCAGTGTCTGACATGGCCCTAATATTATCAGCGCACTCTGTTCTCACCCCAGAGTGATCACGCTTACCTCTTAGTTCTGGTAATTTAGCCAAAACCTCAGTCATAACAGTAGCCATATCCTGTAATGTGATTTGTAATGGCCGCCCAGATGTACTCGGCGCTACAATATCACGCACCTCCCTCTGAGCGGGAGATGTAGGTACTGACACGTGAGGCGAGTTAGTCGGCATAACTCTCCCCTCGTTGTTTGGTGAAATTTGTTCAATTTGTACAGATTGACTTTTATTTAAAGTAGCATCAATACAGTTAGTACATAAATTTCTATTGGGCTCCACTTTGGCATTGCAACAAATGACACAGGTATCATCCTCTGAATCAGACATGTTTAACACACTAGCAAATAAACTTGCAACTTGGAAATACAATTCAATTAGAATAATATTAAAACGTACTGTGCCTTTAAGAAGCACAGAAGATCTATGACAGTTGAAAATTAATAAATTGAAACAGTTATAGCCTCAATCCTTGTAAACAACACAACTTTAGCAAAGGTTTAATCCCATTAGCAAAGATAACAAATTCTGAAAGCAGGAAACAAATTACAGAATAAACGTTTTTTATCTCAGTCAAACTACAATTCTCACAGCTCTGCTGAGAGAAATTACCTCCCTCAAAATAAGTTTTGAAGACCCCTGAGCTCTGTAGAGATGAACCGGATCATGCAGGGAATACAATGAGTTGCTGACTGAAATATTTGATGCGTAGTAAAAGCGCCAAAAAACGGCCCCTCCCCCTCACACACAGCAGTGAGGGAGAACAGAAACTGTCAGAAAACAGATTAAGCAACTGCCAAGTGGAAAAATAGTGCCCAAACATTTATTCACTCAGTACCTCAGTAAATGAAAACGATTTTACATTCCAGCAAAAACGTTAAACATAATCTCTAGTTATTAAACAGCTTTATGTATTTCTTACAGTGTAATTCTAGTGAAGTACCATTCCCCAGAATACTGAAGTGTAAAGTATACATACATGACATTATATCGGTATGGCAGGATTTTCTCATCAATTCCATTATCAGAAAATAAAAACTGCTACATACCTCTATGCAGATTCATCTGACCGCTGTCCCCTGATCTGAAGTTTACCTCTCCTCAGATGGCCAAGAAACAGCAATATGATCTTAACTACTCCGGCTAAAATCATAACAAAAACTCTGGTAGATTCTTCTTCAAACTCTGCCAGAGAGATAATAACACACTCCGGTGCTATTTTAAAATAACAAACTCTTGATTGAAGATAAAAACTAAGTATAATCACCATAGTCCTCTCACACATCCTATCTAGTCGTTGGGTGCAAGAGAATGACTGGGAGTGACGTAGAGGGGAGGAGCTATATGCAGCTCTGCTGGGTGAATCCTCTTGCACTTCCTGTTGGGGAGGAGTAATATCCCAGAAGTAATGATGACCCGTGGACTGATCACACTTAACAGAAGAAAATGCTCTTTAAATTATAGGTTGTTATCTCTGTTAATTGCTACTGTCTGCTTCTGTAACTTTTTTTGTACATGTTAGTTTGAATCTGAAGTCTGCTGCTAGATTCTTTTTATTTCTGTTATTTATTCTTATTTTATGAGTAACACACATGACTGAAGCCTGATGTAATACTCTTTAGATAAGAAATCACTTGAAACAACCATCAAAGGATATATGTAATGTAGTAATGTAAAGTCATCATTATTTTTAGTTTTAACCCCACTTTAAACAGAGTTCGGATATGTGATAAGACAGTATTTCATGTATTTATAAAATAATTACCTGAAAAAATCAAATCGATATCTTAATTCTTTTTCCAGTTCCTCATCCAGTTTGTAAGCATAAAAATCTTCTTTATCCACTACTAGCAGTTCTGTGGTATTCATACAGACGATAGTAGCATTTCTCCTCAAGCCTTTTAATAGGGATATATCCTGAGTGAAGACACAATAAGCTACATGTAAGAAATATACAGATGGCTGAAAAACGTTTTTCAACCTATGTTTACACAGAAGATTGTTCCAGATCATTTTAAATGTGACTGTGAAATATGGCACAAAGTCATTATCAGAATATTTTATAAAATATGACTTCATGGTGGCATTAGCTAACAAAGAGGTTGTTCGAGCCTTTAAGCGAAGGAATACAAGTTTTACCTTTAAAACTGACTCCTCAGTTCCTCTATTTTACATACATACAAGAAAGTTATAACTAGAACATGATTACCACAAAAAGGAAGACTCTGGATAAATGCTACCACGGGTATTTGCTGAAAAAACAAAAATTAATTGCTTTCCTCCTCACAGCTTATTATGCTTTCCTCCTCACAGCTATTCAAAACAGTAGACAAGATAGACAAAAATAAGAGCGGGAAACCAATAAGCCAAAGTGGTACATTGGTAGCAAGATGTGTTACCCATTTTACAGTAAAAACAAATTGAGACTTCATCTTAGATGATAGTTACAGCAAATAAATTATTTAGCACATTTAAAAATAGCAGAAAATATGCAAATAGAGGGTTTTAGACTGTGGTGACTGGTATATTATTTTTTTTTAAGACATGGAGCTTGATGCCCCTGTTTCCGCATGAGCCTTTAGGCTCGCCGGAAACAGCAGTTATGAAGCAGCGGTCTAAAGACCACTGCTCCACAACTGATCCGCTGCCTCTGAGGCTGCGGTCTTCAATCCGCCTGATCCTATACGATCGGGCTGATTGACACCCCCTGCTAGTGATTGGCCGCGAATCTGCAGGGGGCGGCATTGCACAAGCAGTTCACAAGAACTTCTTGTGCAATGATAAATGCCGACAGCGTATGCGGTCAGCATTTATCGATGTGTGGCGGACATGATACGCTACATCATATCATGTCCACTCGCACTTTCATAAATCGGCGTCCGGACTGCCCTTTCGTACTACCGTGGTGACTGTCCACACACAAGAAGAGACCAGGAACAATGTCCTATATTCCTCGACGCGTTTCCCCCGAACCTCGGTCGGGCTTTATCAAGAGGTAAAAGAGTACTGATCATTTTGGCGCTCTTCAGCTTTTTAAATGTCCATGTTAGTTAAGCACACCCCTTTCAGGGCCTGCCGCGGGTGTGTCATATCCTACCCGTTTGATTGGTGGAAGGTCCGTTGCAGAAAAAAAGGAAAAAGGGAAACAGTAGTAAATGTTTCTTATGCAAGATATTATATTACAAAAATATAGGGCTTTTGTCCGTCCTTACATTAAACATTAAAAACATAATTCAATACCTTCACAGGATAGCTGGTTACAAAATACTGACAAGATGCTTTCATGTGAAGAATTAATTAACCGATATGAATGGCGTGTTGAGATCCTCAGCATGAACCTGTAAACCACGTAGACCAGTCAGCCAATGTCGACACGCGTTTCACCTCCTCGTCAACAGTGTGACGGGCTTTCTCATATATATATATATACTATTATACACATTTCTAAACACACATTTAGACCAGCAAAGATAACACTGCTAGCTGGCACTCTGATACAAATATCCAAAAATCTATTTATGTATAAAAATATATACACATTCAAGCCAGTTGAATACTTTGATGTATATGAAAAAAGAAACAGAAGCGCACCAGGGCACGATTCAAGTGAAGATTTTATTGGTTAAAACACACACGCAACTTATAATGTTGCACTTACAAGATTAAAAATAATATGAGCCTGTATAAAAGGTCTTTGAGTGCGCTGGAACGGAGATGACAAACAGTTCCTGTCAGCCGGTCTAGGTAAGTACAAGGCGTCCAGACTGCCCTTTTGTACTACCGCGGTGACTGTCCACACACAAGAAGAGAATGTCCTATATTCCTCAACGCGTTTCCCCCGAACCTCGGTCGGGCTTTATCAAGAGGTAAAAGAGTACTGATAATTTTGGCGCTCTTCAGCTTTTTAAATGTCCATGTTAGTTAAGCACACCCCTTTCAGGGCCTGCCGCGGGTGTGTCATATCCTACCCGTTTGATTGTTGGAAGGTCCTTTGCAGAAAAAAAGGAAAAAGGGAAACAGTAGTAAATGTTTCTTATGCAAGATATTATATTACAAAAATATAGGGCTTTTGTCCGTCCTTACATTAAACATTAAAAACATAATTCAATACCTTCACAGGATAGCTGGTTACAAAATACTGACAAGATGCTTTCATGTGAAGAATATGGATACTTTAAAAGAGGTAAATCTGCATTTTATGCAGATGTTCGATTCTACTGGGATTCTATCACTATCACGCAAACACATAGGATCCCCCATATGATATGATAAATGCACCACTAGAATAGGGAAGCTATGAACATATTACTGAACATATTTTGCCTCATACACTGTCGATTGCGATTGCCCCACTACCTTATTGCAAGCTACAGTTCAGGGATGTCTCTGTCGGATATCACCCTTTTCCCTATCTCCCCCCCTCTCCCCCTTTATTTTCTTTTTATACTTTCTTACGGTTCAATTTAGAAATGATTGTAGGTTCAGAGCAATGTAATTGCAATCCTTTGTAATAGCTCCACTTTAACTGATATACCTGGGCAAGGAGAAGACCAACACTTACAGAGAGTGAATATGGACAATAAAGAACTCTATTAAGGTCTACAATTGCCAGGCAGCTCAATTTCCAGAAGCCCACACTTCAGGCATCAGATGCCTGGAGTTTGTGGTCAATGTTGTGGATAATAGATCAAACATTGTGAACTTTATGATTTTGTGTGCGCAGATCGCACTTTTGTGACTTCTTTTCTTTTGTTAAACTGGTTATTTGTTGACAAAACCAATAAAAAATTTAATTTAAAAAAAACAAAAACATAATTCAGTGAGACTGTATTCCGTAAACATAGAGAGGACAATGTACGAAAAATAACTTCCATATGCATCACGCTAGCATAGTTAGACTGCTATATCTGTATATTTAAAACGGATAAATTAACCTGTATTATAAATATTCGTAAAATTTGATCAAAAACTGGTACAATATAATATACTGGTAATTAATAGAATTACTGGATATATTTATAAAAGATATAAAAACACATGTTTAATTAAAAATGACATAAAAATAGAATACCCTGGATTTAATGAGATCTCCATATTAAGCCATAACCCTAACAACAGATTATTAGAATGATATAGCAGAACAGGACAAAATCAAACTTATAAATGGTTCATTAATATTATATTATACCCATTTAAAAATTACATGTATGCAGCTACATCTATGTCGATATTCAACCCTAGTGGTTGTAATGTTTTCAACTTGTAAATCCATTTAGTTTCCAACCTTCTTAGATCAAGTAATCTATTGGGTTTATTTGGTGGGACCCAATCTATCACCTGTACTTTTAGGGACTTTGGATTACTACCATGATATTCAAGGAAATGTTTTGGTACACTATGTGTCAGCAACTTCTCTTTGATATTATAAATGTGCTCATTGATTCTACGTCTAATTTTCCTTTTGGTGCGACCTACATAAAGCAGGCCACACCCACAATGCATTAAATAGACTACATAGGTACAGTCACAGTTTTTCCTACCTGTAATGTTAAAGGTTTCTGTCAATTCTGAATTAGAAAAAGTGGGAGATTTATCTACGTGTGCACACATATTGCACCTCGCTTTACCACATTTGAATGTACCTTGCCAGGTGGTCAACCGATTCTCAGTGGTAGAGATGTTGGCACCTCTCTGTTGTTTAATCTCTCTTAATTTGCTGGGTGCTAATATGTTCTTAAGGCTTTTGCCTTTCTTGTATGTGAACACTGGTCTCTCGTTTATTCTTGTCCTTAAAAGGGGATCAGTTACTAGGAGGGGCCAATGTTTCTGTATTATTTTTTCTAATTTTTTAGACCCCTCATTATAGGTAGTAATGAACCGAATGGGTTTAGTATTGGCTGAAAGGGTTGTCATTAACTCATTGTGTACTTTGGTACCAATAGCTTGATCATTACATCTCTCTTCTTTATTAAAGAATGAACTTCTTTCTTTTGCAAGAGCTTTATCTTTCGCTTGGTTGATAACTTCCTTGCTATACCCCTTCTCTACAAATTTGTTCGTCAGAATGTCAGCTTCTGCTGTAAAATCCTCCAAATATGTGCAGTTTCTTCTCAAGTGTAGAAACTGACTATAAGGAACATTTTGGATCCAGCTTCTCTTGTGTGCGCTTTTGGCTTGAATGAAGCTGTTCCTATCTGTTGATTTTCTAAAAAATTTTACTGCAATTTTGCTATCCCTATCTTTATATAGGATTAGATCCAGAAATTCAATTTGTGTATTGGAATAAACTTTGGTAAAATTTAAATTATAATCGTTATTATTAATATACTTTATAAAACTGTCAATTCATATCTCGTCCCCCTTCCATAAAATTAAAACATCATCTATATACCTCCCATATTTGATTATATTATTAGTAAAAGGATTATTGTTCCAAATAAATTCAGTGGATATAATTATAGAGTTTCGAATTATCAGTCCAAAGATACTAGAACAGAGAACAATAGCTTCAACCATTACCCCCAATGGAGAAGGAGAGATTCATACAGAGATAATAGGAATCCAGTACAGGATAATGGTATGAATAGAAATCAACAACCATTAGCAGGAATATCCACAAATAACAGATTTGAGCCTCTAGTAGATAGTAAAGATATGGATTTAGCAGTATGGGATACAAGGGGAGCAAGACCGAAAGAGAGCTCTGCTAAAAATCGACATTTTTTAGGAGAAGGAGATGGGTCAAATACCCTCAAACAAAATCAGGGAGATATGAGAATAAGGCCAAGAAAAAGATCTTTAGAAAGGGAAGAAGATGAAATAGAGGAGGAAAGGCAATACAGGCTAACAGGGCGACCAAGGAAAGATTAAAACAAACAAAAAGTGAAATATTTAATTTAGCAGGAATTGACCTTGATTCCAATGATATCGGTCTTTTACAAAAAGGCCTAAAATTTGCACCAAAGACTAGGCCAAACAAGTTTGAAATGTACATAGATGTACATAAATTTGTACGTAAATTAACCCTACAACGGTATTATTTTAAAAATCCAGAAATAAAAACCACTCAGAACATTGAATCTAGGGACTTAGGCACTCTAAATATACTTAAAAGCCTAGCAAATGAGAATATAGCACCTCCAATATTAACAGATAATCATCAAGATGATTTATTAAATTTGTCAACATACGAATCAGAACCTAGCATACAACATTCTGCTTTTAAAGGGAAATCTAGTTTTAACCCAATAGGATCACAAGGCGATCAAGTAGCAATGTTCTCCAAACTAGTACTTAGGGATATTGAGGATACTTTTAGTGCAAATGATAACTGCCTTAATAAATATAATGATAATTTAACTATCCTTGAAAGGAAGTTGTCACGCTCAGCTGCTGGGAAGCTCTGCAGTCCTCTCTGTGTGCTTGATTGACAGGTGTCTGAGCCACCCCTTCCTGATGATGTCACAACCAGGCTTTTTATTCTGGCTTCCTGTTTCTCCAGTGTCCGTTTGTTTGTTAACTTTGAGGCTTCTGTTAAGATTTCGCTGAGGAATCTCTCTAACTGCTGCTTTTCTGTTGCCAATCTCTTCAAGGACTTACTATGCTGGATTAACCTTCAACCTCCTGAATACCTGTCTCCAAACAATGCAAGTACTGTTTGTTTTGTGAAACTTTCAAACTTCCTGTTTACCTGCTGCAAACCCTGCATATTCAGACTACTCTGTGTAGTGCAAACTATTCAAATACTGTTATTTCTGTGAATCCTTCAATCTGCATGTTTACCTGTTTCCAAACTCTGCAAATACTATTATTCAGTGTAAACCTTCAAACTGCTGGATATCCTGTTGCCAATCTCCACAAGTACTGATTATCTGTGTTAACCTTCAAACTACCAGCTTACCTGTTGCTATCACTGCAAGTTCTGACAACACAGTGTTAACCTTCAAACTACCTGATTACATGTTATTAATTCTGCAAGTTCTGACTACACAGTGTTTACCCTCAAACTGCCTGATTACCTGTTGCATACTCTGCAAAGACTGTCTACACAGTGTTAACTCTCAAACTGCCTGATTACCTGTTGCATACTCTGCAAAGACTGTCTACACAGTGTTAACTCTCAAACTGCCTGATTACCTGTTGCATACTCTGCAAAGACTGTCTACTCAGTGTTAACCCTCAAACTGCCTGATTACCTGTTGCATATTCTGCAAAGACTGTCTACACAGTGTTAACCTTCAGACTGCCTGATAACAAATGACCTACTCCTGCATTATTAACTGTTTCCTGTTTTACCCTTCTTCTGTCTGAGTATAAGTGACTATCCCTGCTTTCCTGATTCTGTGGAAGGCATTTCCTGAAACCAGTTCCTTATTCAGAAGTCTATCTGGCTGATATCATGAATTACTTTGGCACAGGCTAACCCTGCTCCATATCGTGAGTACTTTGTTTTTTGGAGGTTGTCGTGGGGTCACGTCCTGGATTAAACTCAGAGTGCAAGGGTGTTGTTTAAGTTCGCCCTTGCATTTGGGTCTACTTCTGGATATTTCCTAACCTGACAGTACAAACGGACCATAATATGGACCCTGACGAGTTATCCAGGGCTGTGGCTCTACAAGGGCAACTTCTAGGAAATCATTCTGCTCATTTGCAATCTTTGGATTCCAAGCTTGACCAGATTACTGCTCTGCTACATAACCTCTCCGCTCCTTCTCAAGCGACGGTGACTCCTGCTGCCATTGCTACTAGCACCAATGCTGTCTTTAATCCACCTCAAACTGTTGGACAGAATATACCACGAATCCCACTTCCAGATAAATATGACGGTAATCCTGAAGAATGCCGTGGATTCCTTAATCAGTGTCGTTTACACTTCAGAAACAATCCTCAAGTTTTTCCAATTCTACTTCCAAAATCACCTTTATTATTTCTCTCTTGAAGGGTAAGGCTCTAGCCTGGGTGTCCCCTCTTTTAGAGAAGAATGATCCGTTACTACAGGATGTGGAATTATTTGTGTCCATTTTTTCTTCTGTTTTTGACAAGCCTGGGAGGTCTGCAGCTGCTGAGGCAGGATTGTTGGATCTGAGACAGGGATCCCTTTCGGTAGCTCAATATGCTATTGAATTCAGGACTTTAGCCGCAGAAACTGATTGGAACCATGGAGCCTTACGGGCAGCCTTTCGCAAAGGACTTTGCGAACGCCTTAAGGATGAACTAGTATTTCGGGAACTCCCCGAGTCATTGGAGGGTCTTATCAATTTATGTATTACTCTTGACGCCCGGCATTCTGAACGTCTTCAGGAGAGAGATAGGAATCGGAGATCCTTTGATAAATCTTCATTTCGTCCTCCTATTCGAACCTCAAGTCTTTCTAATAATAATTCCCAATCTCCTGAGTCTGTGGAACCCATGGAAGTAGGAGCTATTAAATTGTCAGAAGCTGAACGCCATAGAAGGCGTACTCTTGGGTTATGTCTGTATTGTGGTACCAAAGGACATTTACTGAAGGACTGTCCTATCCGGCCAGTAAAAGCCAAGGCTTAACTTTTGATAGAGGGACAGAGTTAAGCCAGAATCCCATGTCTTCCCTCAATTCTAAACTTTTTGTTCCTGTAACTATCTCTTTTGGAAACACCAAGTTTCGAGCTCAAGCTCTCATCGATTCTGGAGCTGCTGGAGTATTCATTGATTCAAACTTTGCTGACTCTCTCAGGATTCCTCTTCAAGCCAAGAAACAGTTAATTAAGGTAACTACTGTCAGTGGACAGCCTCTAGGTACTGGTATCATAAAACATTCTACCATTCCTCTTCTTTTGACTGTGGGCATACTTCATTCTGAAATTATTCGTTTTGATGTCATCTCTTCTCCCCACATACCATTGATTCTGGGGTTACCTTGGTTGCAGCTTCATGATCCAGTTTTCTCATGGTCTAAAGGAGAACTTATTTCCTGGGGAACTACCTGTTTCAAACATTGCCTGCAAAATCCCTCTAAACCATCCTGTCCTGTCGTAGCTATGGTGGAAGTTCCTGAATCATTGCCCAATTACTATCATGCCTTTAGTGATGTGTTTTCTAAAAAAGAGGCTGAGACGTTACCTCCACACCGGATATTTGACTGTCCTATCGAATTGTATTCAGGGGCTCCTCTACCTAAGGGAAGGACCTATCCCCTCTCTCGTCAAGAAAATGTCTCTCTTGAGGAATACATAAAGGACAACTTAGCCAGAGGATTCATTCGTCCTTCCTCTTCACCTGTGGGTGCAGGTTTTTTCTTCATTGGGAAAAAAGATGGAGGCCTTCGTCCCTGTATTGATTATCGAGCCTTGAATCAGATTACTGTCAAAAACAGCTATCCTTTGCCGCTCATTTCTGAGTTATTCGATCGTCTTCAAGGTGCTTCTATTTTTTCCAAGTTAGATCTCCGTGGGGCCTACAATCTGGTCAGAATCCGTAAAGGAGACGAATGGAAGACGGCATTTAACACTAGATTTGGTCACTATGAGTATCTAGTAATGCCATTTGGATTGTGCAATGCACCAGCAGTATTTCAGCACTTTGTTAACGAAATCTTCAGAGATTATCTAAATCAATTTGTTATCATTTACCTCGATAATATAAGGAGGATAGGTGAGAATTGGCGCTTATATCAACCCTAATGCCAAGTATAGAAGGGTCTCTCTCTAAGAACCCTGAGGAGGATAGTAGAATAATTTAAGCGGAAATACTGGCGCTGAAAGCAGGGTAGTACACAAATACAATATACGGGTAACCTAAAAGGGTCTACCTTAGCAGGAATATAATCGTTATAAAAGTTAATAAATGGTTATAGCCTAATATATATCTAAGAAAATATATTTAATAGTGTAAAATTACAATACAATCAAGATTAAAAAATCAGTGTTAACAAAATCAGTACATATATACTAAAAAGTAATTAATGGGGCCCTTTAAATTAGTTTGAAAAAACATACCGAAAGGGGAAAGATTAACCACAAATATATATATATATATATATATATATATATATATATATATATATATATACTGTGATTGAGGATAGAAGAAAACTATACTCAAATAAATATAAGTATAAAGATGGCAGAGATATTCAAACAGTATAAATAAAAACAAATAGCAATACAAACAGACTTAATAACTGGACGTCCAGCGTAAAAACCAGGGGTTAAAACAGTAATAATCTGGGGTTAAAACAGTATTAACCTGAAAGTGCACTATAGTGAACAAAAACACTCGTGACTAGATGATCATACTAATAGCATTGGATCAAGCTAATGGGCAAGTGAGGTACCTTGCGCTAATCTGTGGAGCACAGATTGAATATTGTTCGTCCTGTACCTCCTCCTGAGCAATGAGAACACATCTTGAAAAAGCCCCAAGTGAGGGGAGAAACCGGTTGATGACTGTGTCTCATTTCCTACAAGAAGAACTACTGCTAAGCTGAACTCCTTTAAGGCTTGTGAACTTGATACAGCCGCCGAAAGGATCGCTATTGTGTTGAAAAAGCACACAGGACAACTACCAACGCCTGGCTCACTACCCCCAAGGCCTGTGAATTTGAATACAGCCCTCTGAGGGAGCGCACCAGTCTACAAATTGAATATACTGCCAGATGATCTAGTACCTGCACTAAGCACCACAGAATAAGAGTGCCTTGAAGTTACTATCTACCATCATCTAAAGGATTGCTATTACCCCAGAGATCGTTTACATTCTGTTCCTCCCAAAATCAGCTGGACATTTTCAGAAAGGGTGATGTAAGTGAACTACGCTAGGAGTACACACCCACCTCAGGAGGAGGTACAGGACGAACAATATTCAATCTGTGCTCCACAGATTAGCGCAAGGTACCTCACTCGCCCATTAGCTTGATCCAATGCTATTAGTATGATCATCTAGTCACGAGTGTTTTTGTTCACTATAGTGCACTTTCAGGTTAATACTGTTTTAACCCCAGATTATTACTGTTTTAACCCCTGGTTTTTACGCTGGACGTCCAGTTATTAAGTCTGTTTGTATTGCTATTTGTTTTTATTTATACTGTTTGAATATCTCTGCCATCTTTATACTTATATTTATTTGAGTATAGTTTTCTTCTATCCTCAATCACAGTATATATATATATATATATATATATATATATATATATATATATATATATATATATATATATATATATAGATTTGTGGTTAATCTTTCCCCTTTCTGTATGTTTTTTCAAACTAATTTAAAGGGCCCCATTAATTACTTTTTAGTATATATGTACTGATTTTATTAACACTGATTTTTTAATCTTGATTGTATTGTAATTTTACACTATTAAATATATTTTCTTAGATATATATTAGGCTATAACCATTTATTAACTTTTATAACGATTATATTCCTGCTAAGGTAGACCCTTTTTGGTTATCATTTACCTCGATGACATTCTAATCTATTCAAAAACATTACAGGAACATGTACATCATGTAAGACTGGTTTTTCAGAGGTTACGAGACAATTCCCTGTTCGCTAAATTGGAGAAATGATCTTTTCATCAGAGTTCCATCCCCTTTTTGGGGTATATCATTTCTGAATCAGGTTTTGAGATGGATCCTGCTAAACTGTCGGCTATCAAGGACTGGCCCAGACCAACTACTCTCAAATCCCTGCAGAGGTTTCTTGGCTTTGCCAATTACTATAGAAAGTTTATAAAGAACTTTGCTGACATCACGTCTCCACTCACTTCTCTTACTAAGAAAGGGCAAAATTGTAAGAACTGGTCCTCTTCGGCAGTACAGGCTTTTGAAACGCTAAAATCAGCATTTTCTTCTGCACCTCTTCTCAGTCATCCAATTCCTGATTTCCAGTTTATTTTGGAGGTTGACGCTTCCTCTATAGCAGCTGGAGCTGTTCTCTCCCAACGTGATCCGACTACCAGCAAGATACATCCTGTGGCGTTCTTTTCGAAAAAATTCAATCCTGCCAAGTTAAATTATGATGTGGGCAATAAGGAGCTTTTGGCTATAAAATTAGCTTTGGATGAATGGAGGCATTGGTTAGAGGGCACCAGTCAACCTTTTTTCATTCTGACAGATCACAAGAATCTTTTATACCTCCAAACAGCTACACGTCTCAATCCTCGTCAGGCTCGGTGGGCTTTGTTCTTCTCCAGGTTTAATTTTGTACTTTCCTATGTTCCTGGTTCAAAAAATTCCAAGGCAGATGCTTTATCTAGGCAGTTCCAATCTTCTGAACCTTCTCCATTGGATTCAGAACCTATACTACGTCCAGTCAAAGTTTTGGCTCAAGTATCCTCTTTTCCAGTACAGGCTTTATATGCTGCTCAAGTCCGGGTACCATCTTCTTGCAAACTACCTTCTGGTATCCTGTATGTACCCAAAGGATTACGTCTTCAGCTTCTACGTTGGGCTCATGACAACATTTCAGCAGGTCATCCGGGAATAACCAATACATTGTGGAAACTGAAACAGCATGTTTGGTGGTCCACTATGAGGAGGGATGTTAAGGATTATATTGCTGCTTGTAGTTCTTGTGCTTCGAACAAACAATCTTCTCATCGACCGTTTGGTCTATTACACCCTTTTCCTATTCCTCATTACCCTTGGTCTCACTTATCCATGGACTTTGTTACAGATCTTCCTGTTTCTGCTGGAAATACGACCATTTGGGTAGTGGTGGATCGGTTCTCCAAGTCTGCTCACTTCATACCTCTTCCAGGCTTGCCTACAGCTCAAAGACTTTCTGAACTCTTTGTTCTACATATATCTCGTTTACATGGTTTTCCCACTGACATAGTCTCAGATCGTGGAGTCCAATTTGTTTCCAAATTTTGGAGGTCTTTTTGTAAACACTTCAGAATCAACATATCACTTTCTACTGCACACCATCCTCAATCCAACGGACAGACTGAGCGTGTAAATCAAGCCTTGGAATCTTTTCTAAGACATTATGTAGACCATCACCACTCCAACTGGTCTCAGTTATTGCCTTTGGCGGAATTAGCTCACAACTCACGTTATAACGCCTCATTACAGACCTCTCCCTTTAAGGCAGCTTATGGATTTGAACCTAGAACCTTTCCTATGATTACCAGTTCTACTGAAGTCCCTGGAGCAGATCGTATAGTGAAAAATCTCAGTAATCACTGGCAACTCATTCGTCAAACTCTACTCTATTCTTCCTTAAGACATAAGAAATATGCTGATCGCAGAAGGTGCAAGGCTCCTTTACTTCGTACTGGAGACAGAGTATTTTTATCCACCAGATTCATACGTCTAAAACAACCTTGTACCAAGTTGGGTCCTAAGTACATTGGACCTTTTCGAATTGTTTCCAGAGTTTGTTCTTCTGCATACCGCCTGGCCTTACCCAAGACTCTCAAGATCCATCCAGTGTTTCATGTCTCCCTACTCAAGCCAGTCATCTACAATCGGTACTCTATCAAGAGTAAACCACCTCCTCCACTTTCCGTAGAGGGAACTTCTGAGTTTAAAGTCAGCCAGATTCTAAATTCCAAGCTACGGGGCAATCGGCTGTACTACCTGGTCCATTGGAAGGGTTATCCTATCTCTGAACGATCTTGGGAACCGGCCTCTCATGTTCATGCTCCAGCTCTTGTCAAGTCTTTTCACAAGAAATACCCTGCCAGGCCCGGTCGGGTCCCCCGGAGGGGTCCTTGAGGAGGGAGCACTGTCACGCTCAGCTGCTGGGAAGCTCTGCAGTCCTCTCTGTGTGCTTGATTGACAGGTGTCTGAGCCACCCCTTCCTGATGATGTCACAACCAGGCTTTTTATTCTGGCTTCCTGTTTCTCCAGTGTCCGTTTGTTTGTTAACTTTGAGGCTTCTGTTAGGATTTCGCTGAGGAATCTCTCTAACTGCTGCTTTTCTGTTGCCAATCTCTTCAAGGACTTACTATGCTGGATTAACCTTCAACCTCCTGAATACCTGTCTCCAAACAATGCAAGTACTGTTTGTTTTGTGAAACTTTCAAACTTCCTGTTTACCTGCTGCAAACCCTGCATATTCAGACTACTCTGTGTAGTGCAAACTATTCAAATACTGTTATTTCTGTGAATCCTTCAATCTGCATGTTTACCTGTTTCCAAACTCTGCAAATACTATTATTCAGTGTAAACCTTCAAACTGCTGGATATCCTGTTGCCAATCTCCACAAGTACTGATTATCTGTGTTAACCTTCAAACTACCAGCTTACCTGTTGCTATCACTGCAAGTTCTGACAACACAGTGTTAACCTTCAAACTACCTGATTACATGTTATTAATTCTGCAAGTTCTGACTACACAGTGTTTACCCTCAAACTGCCTGATTACCTGTTGCATACTCTGCAAAGACTGTCTACACAGTGTTTACTCTCAAACTGCCTGATTACCTGTTGCATACTCTGCAAAGACTGTCTACACAGTGTTAACTCTCAAACTGCCTGATTACCTGTTGCATACTCTGCAAAGACTGTCTACTCAGTGTTAACCCTCAAACTGCCTGATTACCTGTTGCATATTCTGCAAAGACTGTCTACACAGTGTTAACCTTCAGACTGCCTGATAACAAATGACCTACTCCTGCATTATTAACTGTTTCCTGTTTTACCCTTCTTCTGTCTGAGTATAAGTGACTATCCCTGCTCTCCTGATTCTGTGGAAGGCATTTCCTGAAACCAGTTCCTTATTCAGAAGTCTATCTGGCTGATATCATGAATTACTTTGGCACAGGCTAACCCTGCTCCATACCGTGAGTACTTTGTTTTTTTGGAGGTTGTCGTGGGGTCACGTCCTGGATTAAACTCAGAGTGCAAGGGTGATGTTTAAGTTCGCCCTTGCATTTGGGTCTACTTCTGGATATTTCCCAACCTGACAGGAGTCTTTGCAGAAACTCAATAATAATAAAGATATAGTAATTCGCTCTGCGGACAAAGGCGGAGGTATAGTCATACAGTGCAGAGAAGACTATATAAAAGAAGCGAACAACATTTTAAATGATTTTAATACTTATAAACTTTTAACATGGGACCCAACTCAAAATTATATTAAAGAATTAAACAAGATTTTGAATAAAGCAAAGGAAGAGGGTATTTTGAATAATGATGAATTTAAATTTTTAAGCAGTCAACAACCCAATATTTCTATATTTTATCACCTCCCTAAAGTTCACAAGGAACCCATCAATCCTCCTGGGAGGCCTATAATTTCAATTTTTAAGGAAAGTCAAGGAAGAATTAGACCACTGGCAAATTCCATCACATCATATTAATTTTTTAGTAGAGTGTATGAAGTTTATTCTGCAACATAATTATTTTACCTTTGAACATAAATTCTATCTCCAACTACAGGGAACAGCAATGGGGACAACTTTCGCCCCCTCATATGCCAACCTGTATGTTAATGCCTTCGAACATGAATTTATTTGGAACAATAATCCTTTTACTAATAATATAATCAAATATGGGAGGTATATAGATGATGTTTTAATTTTATGGAAGGGGGACGAGATATTAATTGACAGTTTTATAAAGTATATTAATAATAACGATTATAATTTAAATTTTACCAAAGTTTATTCCAATACACAAATTGAATTTCTGGATCTAATCCTATATAAAGATAGGGATAGCAAAATTGCAGTAAAATTTTTTAGAAAATCAACAGATAGGAACAGCTTCATTCAAGCCAAAAGCGCACACAAGAGAAGCTGGATCCAAAATGTTCCTTATAGTCAGTTTCTACGCTTGAGAAGAAACTGCACATATTTGGAGGATTTTACAGCAGAAGCTGACATTCTGACGAACAAATTTGTAGAGAAGGGGTATAGCAAGGAAGTTATCAACCAAGCGAAAGATAAAGCTCTTGCAAAAGAAAGAAGTTCATTCTTTAATAAAGAAGAGAGATGTAATGATCAAGCTATTGGTACCAAAGTACACAATGAGTTAATGACAACCCTTTCAGCCAATACTAAACCCATTCGGTTCATTACTACCTATAATGAGGGGTCTAAAAAATTAGAAAAAATAATACAGAAACATTGGCCCCTCCTAGTAACTGATCCCCTTTTAAGGACAAGAATAAACGAGAGACCAGTGTTCACATACAAGAAAGGCAAAAGCCTTAAGAACATATTAGCACCCAGCAAATTAAGAGAGATTAAACAACAGAGAGGTGCCAACATCTCTACCACTGAGAATTGGTTGACCACCTGGCAAGGTACGTTCAAATGTGGTAAAGCGAGGTGCAATATGTGTGCACACGTAGATAAATCTCCCACTTTTTCTAATTCAGAATTGACAGAAACCTTTAACATTACAGGTAGGAAAAACTGTGACTGTACCTATGTAGTCTATTTAATGCATTGTGGGTGTGGCCTGCTTTATGTAGGTCGCACCAAAAGGAAAATTAGACGTAGAATCAATGAGCACATTTATAATATCAAAGAGAAGTTGCTGACACATAGTGTACCAAAACATTTCCTTGAATATCATGGTAGTAATCCAAAGTCCCTAAAAGTACAGGTGATAGATTGGGTCCCACCAAATAAACCCAATAGATTACTTGATCTAAGAAGGTTGGAAACTAAATGGATTTACAAGTTGAAAACATTACAACCACTAGGGTTGAATATCGACATAGATGTTGCTGCATACATGTAATTTTTAAATGGGTATAATATAATATTAATGAACCATTTATAAGTTTGATTTTGTCCTGTTCTGCTATATCATTCTAATAATCTGTTGTTAGGGTTATGGCTTAATATGGAGATCTCATTAAATCCAGGGTATTCTATTTTTATGTCATTTTTAATTAAACATGTGTTTTTATATCTTTTATAAATATATCCAGTAATTCTATTAATTATATTATATTGTACCAGTTTTTGATCAAATTTTACGAATATTTATAATACAGGTTAATTTATCCGTTTTAAATATACAGATATAGCAGTCTAACTATGCTAGCGTGATGCATATGGAAGTTATTTTTCGTACATTGTCCTCTCTATGTTTACGGAATACAGTCTCACTGAATTATGTTTTTAATGTTTAATGTAAGGACGGACAAAAGTCCTATATTTTTGTAATATAATATCTTGCATAAGAAACATTTACTACTGTTTCCCTTTTTCCTTTTTTTCTGCAAAGGACCTTCCAACAATCAAACGGGTAGGATATGACACACCCGCGGCAGGCCCTGAAAGGGGTGTGCTTAACTAACATGGACATTTAAAAAGCTGAAGAGCGCCAAAATTATCAGTACTCTTTTACCTCTTGATAAAGCCCGACCGAGGTTCGGGGGAAACGCGTTGAGGAATATAGGACATTCTCTTCTTGTGTGTGGACAGTCACCGCGGTAGTACAAAAGGGCAGTCTGGACGCCTTGTACTTACCTAGACCGGCTGACAGGAACTGTTTGTCATCTCCGTTCCAGCGCACTCAAAGACCTTTTATACAGGCTCATATTATTTTTAATCTTGTAAGTGCAACATTATAAGTTGCGTGTGTGTTTTAACCAATAAAATCTTCACTTGAATCGTGCCCTGGTGCGCTTCTGTTTCTTTTTTCATATACATCAAAGTATTCAACTGGCTTGAATGTGTATATATTTTTATACATAAATAGATTGTTGGATATTTGTATCAGAGTGCCAGCTAGCAGTGTTATCTTTGCTGGTCTAAATGTGTGTTTAGAAATGTGTATAATAGTATATATATATATATGAGAAAGCCCGTCACACTGTTGACGAGGAGGTGAAACGCGTGTCGACATTGGCTGACTGGTCTACGTGGTTTACAGGTTCATGCTGAGGATCTCAACACGCCATTCATATCGGTTAATTTGGAGAGCTGGCGGACACTGCCTTCTTTTGAAGCAAGGTTCAACAGTATCGTAAGCAATGTTCAAATGTAGAGCGTACTCCCACCTAAAAGACAACTACCAGGGTGCAGGCAGGTATACTCATAAAGTAGCACAAAGGCATGCACTCTCTGGATTTGTGCAAAATAAGTTCTTTAATGGCACATCAAACAGGTAACGTTTTGGGGATCAATCACCCCTTCATCAGACCAAGTGTATATGCTGGAGGACGAAATATAGACCACTTCTATTCTCATATGTGTTCCTGACAGGACTGTGAGTGCTTGGTAGGGCTGCACGATTAATCGCATATGAGATTTAAAACCGCAATTAATTGCCGCGATTTAAAAAAAAAAAATCCTCAGATGTGGCTGTTCATGATGACCAGCCTGATTGTATGTGGGAAAATACATGGAACATTAACTCTGCAGTTTTTGGAGATCTCTCCGTACTAAGTGCCCACTGAATACATCTTTGCTTAATACGTTTTGCAGCTTTGGCTTTTCACCAAACTATGCTACCTTGCTAACTATGCTCTGTCTGCCTGTACTATTTGATAATACATAGCTCTTGCCTCTGAACACTACTCATGCACACAAACTGCTTGACTTGAACCTCAGATATATATACGTGCATATCAAGCTTTGAATATGTCATTACCTTCCTGTTGACACTGTGTATATAAATTATATGTAGCATGCTAGATTTGCTGCTCTTATGACAACTTACCGGTAGATCCCGGTTTAATTATCTGCCCAGGTTACACCTCCCTATACGTTTGTGGGGGGTTCTGTGTGCAGTCGGGTGTAGTTGGTCTGAGTTCTACCTTTTTAGCTGCTACCTCTATATTGTGCTGTCTAGCACGTGATTCTACTTACAGAGCTCTGTATCCACACCTGACCGGTCCCAGTTTTAACTATATGTGTTGTATGTTTTTGTATAGCATTGAAGCATACTAGATTACCAGGTTTCTGTTCCTAACGCTGTGGCTACCTGGTTTTTTACATTTTTTTCATACTCAATAAACAATTATCTTGTATAAAATTCTTTGAAGCTGTTTAATTTTCATAAAAGAGTGCTGAATTCCCTGTCTTTTACGGGTTGACTGTAGCATGAATCAATCTCTCTCTACTTCTATTTGTCACGCCACTCTGGCTGTTGCCAGGGACGCGGTGCTTGCTGCTCTGGCCGTTGCCAGGGAAGAGTCGGCTCCTGTGTGTTATGACGTCACCGCCGCATGTCTCTTCCCCTCTGAAGCTGGTCAGGATCTCCTGTGGCGCAAATCCTGTGCCTATGTAAGTTGCTCACTTTCTACCTATCACTGCCCAAGTATAGGTGTTACTTAGTGTGCTCCTTGGTGTTATTATACTTTATGCTGGATTGTAATACTGTTGTTGAACTCTGCCTGTCTGACCACTCTGCCTGCTTAACCCCTAAACTAATGGATTGCAATACTGTTGCTGAACTCTGCCTGTTTGACCACTCTGCCTGCTTAACCCCTGAACTACTGGATTGCTATACTGTTGCTGAACTCTGCCTGTCTGACCACTCTGCCTGCTTAACCCCTGAACTACTGGATTGCTATATTGTTGCTGAACTCTGCCCGTCTGACCACTCTGCCTGCTTAACCCCCGAACTACTGGATTGCTATACTGTTGCTGAACTATGCCTGTCTGACCACTCTGCTTAACCTCTGAACTGCTGGATTGCAATACTGTTGCTGAACTTTTCTTGTCTGACCATCATAGTGGTTTACCTCTGAACTGTTGTGCTCCTGGCTTTCCTTTTGCTGCTGACTCCTGCCTGTCCCTGGTCCTTCTATTGGTTTACCCCTGAACTGCTATACTGCTGGATTGCCTTCCTGTTACCGCTAAGGACTACCCTGCCTACTGTGAGCACTGCTTACCTTATTTTACAAACTCTCTCTGCTCTGGGATATTTCCTATCATTCCACTTGACACCGGGATAAGAAGACTACTGGGCAAGTTTGGTCTGATAGCGGAATATTCCACAAGCATTACACTATTACATTTTTGATCATATTATTGTTTTATGGGTCTGCCCCAACATAACCTCATCTAGCTAATACATAGGCTAGTGCGAGTATGATACTCAGGGGTCAAGTCGGGCGGGAATGCATGGGTACGGAGTTCCTGCACTATTTTTGCACTATTTTTGCATGGGGAACTAAGTTCCCCCTGGACTGAGAACAGGAACACTTTAGTAAACACTGCTGCTGCTGGTGGAAGGAGCTGGAGCACAGTTTGGTTAGAGGGATAGTGAGATCATCTAGTAATGGGCAATAACACTTCCTACAATGCACTAAATGTAGTCCTGCTGTGTGATCACCCTGCACTGTGTGGAACATATGGTGCTTTCATTTCTGTGTGGCTTGCTCTGGGGTTATTTATCTCCCCTCAGCAGATATAGGACTATTGCAACTTAAGTGGGTGAGACTCTGTGACAGAGGAGGAGTCTCAGGCCCAAAGGCAATGCTTCAACCCTTCATTGCTTTCATTAACCAAAGTGTATAGATTATATATCATGATACTTACACATGCCTGATCAGTACAGATTCTATTTTAACCATTTATTCGCACTATACCCTATTTTTGTGTTTATATATATATATATATATATATATATATATATATATTAGAAAGGTTTTATTTGGTTTTCTAGTTTATACAGGAAAAGGTACAGCTTTTTTATTGGCTTTCTTTAATATTATTATTAGCCATTTCCTTATAGATGTAATATTTCCATAGCAATAACTGCTTCATTTACAAAAACATAGTTGCATAAATCTAAAAAAGATTACAATGATTGAGACTGTGAAGGAGCAATAGTAATAGTAAAATAAATCAGCAGCTATAAGAGAAAGAAACATGTTTAGCAGCGTCAATTAACTATGAGCAAGTAAAAACAAAACTAAAAAACAAACTGAAATACATAAAAAAGAATCATTACTACATAGTGTATGAGGAGAAAATAGTGAGGCTTAAATATAATTCTGTTCCAACTTAGGACAAAATAAAAAAGATAGCCAGTGCTTAGAAGGGTGAGAAACATATTAACCTGAAAAGGTCCAAGAGGCAGTTTCTTTGACGAGACAATATAAAGTTGTTGTTTTTTCCAAACAGTTAGTGAAATTACTGAATTTTGAGATAGAGTATTATTGGGATTTTTGACTCACCCCAAATCCAGCTCCTTTGTGTAGAAGGAAGGGTTCTTGCTCTGTAAAGATACTGCTGCCATCATCATCGCAAACAGCAACACAGCCGGAGTAGATAAAGTAAAAGCTGTTTCCAACTTGATCCTTTTTAATGATCACTCTTCTACGACCAAACCTAAAACAGTAATATTTATATAAATATACTTAAAAATGTCAGGAATAAGTAAAGCTGAGAAGAGAGATGTAAGATCTAAATTGTTTGATTAAAGAAAACCTGAGGGTGGTTCCTTCATGAAATCCTTCACTAAATTGTTTTTACATCTTACTAGTAGCCCATTGACACAACTGAACATAAAAGCCACAGTCAGCATTAAAACCATGGTTTTGAAAACTTATTTTAATAATGAATCTCTTACCACTAGTAAAAAGCACCAGGAAGTATATAGTTGTGATCCATTGATCTAGCTAGTACGTACCAATTTGTATGCCAGTTTCCACTGCCAAAACTCTGTACCACAATTCACCTTATCTCAGGTGAAAATTCAGATAAAGGGGTAGATTTATCAAATGTCGGGCAGACATGATCCGCTGTAGCAGGTCATATCCGCCCAACATCGCTAAATGCAGTGTCAGGCCATTTTACTCACCTCTCTTGCTGACTTGGTGCATACTGTGTGATGCTGCTCATTTCCTGCACTTCCTTTTATGGCCAGACTGGTGTGCATCATCCGTGTGAGACAGGATGCAGTCTCAGAATTGTGATGTCATCACTTATTATTTAAAGGGCCTCTGTTCAGTATGCTTTGCCTTTGCGTTGTCTCAGACCTGTTTGTGTGAGTTCCTGTGTATTACCTGGCTGCCTGTCGTCCTGGTTCCTGATCCCTGGCTTGTTCCTGACTCTGCTGTTTTCCTTGTTGCTGATTCCGGCTCGTCTGACTATTCGCTTTGGCTCCTGACTCGGCTCGTCTGACTACCAGCTCTGGTTTTGACTCCTGGCTTGTTATTTGACTTGTGGACTTTATATATTTTTTTGCTATTAATAAAGGTGTGATTATTTTTGCACTTCTCATCTCAGTCTGATCCCTGGCACCCTGACATTACGCAAAGGCCATGAATCCTGATGGGGCTAATAATCCACCTTTACCTGCCATCATTTCCAGGATGGATATACAGGATCACCGCTTGGATCAATTTGAACTAGCCCTGCAAACCCTGCTGACTCGCACTGCACATTTGGACCAAAGTGTCCCGCAAGTTACGGCTGCTACTGTTTCCGCTGCTGCACCTATGCCTACCAGGAGCATGTCCGGTTCTGCACCTCTACCTCAGTGATATGGAGGTGATCCTATTCAGTGCAGAGGGTTTTTGAACCAGGTGGGCATTTACTTTGAGATGTTACCTCAGGTGTTTCCCTCTGACAGAGCTAAGGTGGGATTTCTCATCTCGTTACTCTCTGACACAGCTCTTGCCTGGAAAAATCCCTTGTGGGAGACTAATAAACCTGTGATTTCAAATTACCCTGAATTTGGGCCTCCTTTCAAAGGGTATTTGATGTTCCGGCTCACTCCTTCTTTGCTGCTAAATGACTCATGTCCATTCAGCAAGGTACAAGATCTGTTGCTCAGTATGCTATTGAGTTCCGTACACTTGCCGCAGAGGTAGGTTGAAACAATGAAGCCCTTGTTGCTGCCTTCTTTCATGGGCTCTCTGATGCGATTAAAGACAAAGTTGCTGCCAGAGATTTACCAGAGGATCTCGAGGCATTGGTTCTTTTTTGATCCTAATTGACATCAGACTCAGAGAGAGGCCCTCTTTCAAGGAACGCTTGCGAAAGCCTCCTGTTCCGTTGTCTCCTATGTGTTCGTTCCCACCCATGCCTCCCTTTCCTCCCATGCCTCCTGGTCCCGAGTCACCAGGTACTGCTGAGCCGATGCAGTTGGGATTCACGCGTCTCTCCGCGGCGGAGAGGGCCTTTAGGAGGAGGGAGGGGCTCTGCCTCTATTGTGGGTTACAGGGCCATCTTTTGAAGTCTTGTCCTACACAGCCGGGAAACGCTCACACCTAAGGTCCTGTCGGGGGCAGACTTTGGGTGGTTTATCCTCGTCCCCGGAACCACTTAAGGAGAAACCTTTGGTCACGATTGTCCTTTCCTGGGTGGACTCCTCCATAGTCACTCAGGCTCTTGTTGACTCCGGTGCTGCAGGCTATTTAATTGGCAGTGCTTTTGTATCAAAGAACTCCATTCCTGTTTTGCCTCGGGTCGTTCCACTTGCTATTGAGGCCATTGATGGCAGGCCCCTTCAGCTCGCACTCATTACTCACGAAACTGCTCCGTTGTCCATGGCTGTTGGGGCTCTCCATTTTGAAACCCTCCAGTTCCAGGTGATAAACTCTCTGCATTTTCCGGTTGTTCTGGGTTATCCCTGGCTCCAAAAGCAAAATCCCAGTCACGACTGGCGCAGGTCCAAAATTTTGTCGTGGTCCCCGCAATGTATTTCCACTTGTCTTCGGAAACCAGTTAAAGTCTTGTGCACTTCTTCGGTATCTCAATTGCCAGAGGAGTACCGAGAGTTCCTAGACGTTTTTGACAAGGTGCATGCCGGTACGTTGCCTCCTCACCGGTCTTACGATTGTGCCATAGACCTTCAACCCGGAGCCATTCCTCCTCGGGGCCGGGTGTACCCTCTGTCTGTTGCAGAGAATTGTGCTATGGAGGAGTATGTTGCCGATGCTCTGTCGCGGGGGATCATCCGCAAATCCTGCTCTCCTGCAGGGGCTGGCTTCTTCTTTGTGAAGAAAAAGGGTGGCGAGTTAAGACCATGCATCGATTATAGGGGTCTTAATCGTCTTACCATTAAGAATGCTTACCCTATTCCGCTCATTACGGAACTCTTTGACTGCCTCAAGGGAGCTACAGTCTTTACTAAACTTGATTTGAGAGGAGCGTACAATCTCGTTAGGATTAAGGAGGGCCATGAATGGAAAACAGCATTTAACACCAGGAGCGGGCATTATGAGTATCTTGTAATGCCCTTTGGCCTATGTAATGCTCCTGCTGTTTTTCAGGAATTTATTAATGATGTCCTACGAGATATGTTGCAACAGTGTGTTGTGGTGTACTTAGACGACATCCTCATACACTCATTCACACTTGAGGCTCATCGTTCTGATGTTACACGGGTTCTTCAGAGACTACGCGAGAACGGCCTGTTTTGTAAACTCGAGAAATGTGAGTTCCATCAGACTCAAGAAACCTTCCTAGGTTATGTTATCTCCGTTGCAGGGTTCTCCATGGATCCTGACAAGTTATCTGCAGTTCTGCAGTGGCCTCACCCAGTTGGTCTTCGGTCTATTCAACGTTTTTTGGGGTTCGCCAATTACTATAGAAAGTTTATTAAAAACTTTTCTTCCTTGGTCAAACCTATCACAGACATGACCCGTAAAGAGAATGATCCACTCCATTGGTCACCTACTGCCATTAAGGCCTTTGATAGTCTTAAGACTGGCTTTGCTGCCGCTCCAGTTCTGGCTCATCCTAACCCTGTCCTGCCTTTCGTTCTTGAGGTCGATGCATCTGAGACTGGAGTAGGTGCCCTCTTGTCTCAACGTACTATGCCTTGCATCAGTGTGGTTTCTTCTCTAAGAAATTGTCTCCAGCGGAGTGCAATTATGAAATTGGTGGCCATAATTTTGGCACTGAAGGAATGGAGGCATCTTCTTGAGGGTACTAGCGTGCCAGTGCTCATTCTTACTCACCACAAGAATTTAACTTATCTATCTGAAGCTAAACGTTTGTCGCCCCGACATGCCAGATGGGCGCTATTTTTGTCTCGGTTTAATTATATGGTCTCCTACCTGCCTGGTAGTAAGAATGTTAGGGTTGATGCCCTCTCTCGACAATTTTCGCCTCTGTCCAAGGAGGAGTCTGTACCTACTCCTGTTATACCTCCTGACCATATTTTGGCTACCATACGTACTAATTTGACTTCTCCATTGGGGGAGGAGATCCTGGCTGCACAAACCAATGCACCTCCTGAGAAACCTAGTGGTAAGTGTTTTGTTCCTGAGAATCTTCGAACTAAACTTTTGCACACTTACCACTATCCTAAAGCTGCAGGTCACCCAGGCAAGAACCAAATGATTTGGTCTGTCACTCAACAATTCTGGTTGCCAGGTCTTCGTTCTGATGTTGCTGTGTATGTTGCCTCCTGCTCAGTTTGTGCACAGAATAAAAATCCTCAACGTCTTCCTGTGGGTCTTCTTCAACCTATTGCTAATGGTGAGCGTCCTTGGACACATCTTTCCATGGACTTCATTGTCCAGCTCCCTGTTTTCAATGGCAATACTGTTATCCTTATGGTGGTTGACCATTTTTCTAAAATGTCACATTGCATTCCCTTGATGAAGCTGCCTACCGCTCAGGAGCTTGCTTCAATTTTTCCATTTACATGGGTTACCCAAGGAGATAGTGTCGGACCGGGGTAGCCAGTTTGTCTCAATATTTTGGTGTTCCTTTTGTGCTCAAATGGGGATCCAGCTTTCCTTCTCCTCGGCATATCACCCTCAATCCAATGGGGCTGCGGAACAGTCTAATCAAGCTCTGGAACAGTTCCTCCGTTGCTATGTCTCAGATCACCACAATAATTGGTCTGAACTGTTACCTTCCTCCAAGTTATCCCCGTTCATGGCAAATTATGGGTTTCAACCATCCTTGTTGCTCAATTCATTCATGTCTCAGGGTATTCCGGCTTTGGAGGAGCATCTCCGGCAACTCTGTTCCATGTGGGTGCAGATTGCCTTCATCGTTCTATGCAGCGGCAAAAGTTCCAGGCTGATCATAGGCGTCTGCCTGCGCCTTCCTACCAGGTTGGTAAGAGAGTTTAGCTGTCCTCCCGCAACTTGAACCTTCATGTGCCTTCCAATAAATTGGCTCCCCGTTATGTTGGTCCTTTTCGAATACTCCGACGGGTTAATCCTGTGGCCTATGCTCTTGACCTTCCTCCTGCTATGCGCATCTCCAATGTTTTTCATGTCTCCCTCTTGAAACCATTGGTTTGTAATCGGTTTACCACAGTGTTGCCTCGTCCCCATCCTATCTTTGTTGACAACCATGAGGAGTATGAGGTCAGTAGCATTATTGACTCTCGTATGTCCACGGGCCGTGTACAGTATTTGGTTCACTGTAGGGGCTACAGTCCGGAGGAGCATTCTTGGATTCCCTCCTCTGATGTTCATGCTCCCGCCCTCCTCCGTGCCTTCCATACCCATTTCCCCAATAAGCCTTTTGTCCTCCCTCTGGGGAGGGGTCGTTGAGGGGAGGGTACTGTTAGGGTTTTTTTTACCTGTTTTGTTTGACATGTGCTGCTGGCAGCCATTTTACTCACCTCTCTTCCTGACTATGGTGCATTGTGGTGGATGCTGCTCATTTCCTGCATTTCCTTTTATGGCCAGACTGGTGTGCATCATCCGTGTGAGACAGGATGCAGTCTCAGAATTGTGATGTCATCACTTATTATTTAAAGGGCCTCTGTTCAGTATGCTTTGCCTTTGCATTGTCTCAGACCTGTTTGTGTGAGTTCCTGTGTATTACCTGACTGCCTGTCGTCCTTCCTGGTTCCTGATCCCTGGCTTGTTCCTGACTCTGCTGTTTTCCTTGTTGCTGATTCTGGCTCGTCTGACTATTCGATTTGGCTCCTGACTCGGCTTGTCTGACTACCAGCTCTGGTTTTGACTTCTGGCTTGTTATTTGACTTGTAGACTTTTTATTATTTTTTGCTATTAATAAAGGTGTGATTATTTTTGCACTTCTTGTCTCAGTCTGATTCCTGGCACCCTGACATGCAGACAGCTATTTATCACTGCACAAGCATTTCTGGTGAAATGCTTGTGCAATGCCGCCCCCTGCACATTGTGATTGGCCACTAGCTGCCAGGAGGTGTCAATCATCCCGATCGTATCCAATCGGGATGATTGTTGTCCACCACCTCAGAGGTGGCGGATGAGTTAAGGACCACTGCTTCTTAACTTAAGTTTCAGGCGGACCTGAAACTTTGGGGGTAGATTGCAGCATCCGCTTCTTGATAAATCTACCCCAAGGAGTCAGCTGGCGTCTATCTATAAGACACCCTCATAGAATTTTTAAGGACATTAAACAATTTGATAATTTAATGTGTAGTTTTCATACTTCAGCCATTGCTTATTCAGCCATTGCTTATTCAGGCTAGAAACTAATCTACATTATCTGTCAATAAATGGCTTCAGCAGAGGACATAGAAGGCTTTTAAAAGGCAAACCTAGCTTACAGCATGGTGGCGTACATTCATTTTTATACAGTATCATTAAAAAAAACTGCATATATATATAAATATATATATTCTATTGCAGGACTAGTATACTGAGCATGTGCCAAGTCGTTTTACCCGATTTTCTATCTTAAAATTTGTGCAAAGAAATATCACAACTGAAGTATCAATAAGTCAATAAATGTGATAAAAAAAAGATAAATATAGCATAAATATAAACAGTGTATTGTACAGCACATAAACAAATACTAAGTGATACACATCCTAGCATTCAGATGCTTTAAAAGGCGTTTATAATCAGTGACTCCTGTGAATTCATAATTCTCAATTGTGTAATACTATTTCTATCAGCTACTTCAATAACCATTGCCTTGAGCCAAATGGTTACTCATGTGTAGAATGGCTTAACCTATATATTTTACCATTACTTACCAGTAACTTTGTCTGTCATCTTTGAGAAAGCCGCCCTAAAGAGGCATTGGGGTAAATGTATTAAATGTCGAGCGGACATACGCTGCCAGTATTTATCATTGCACAAGCATTTCTAGTGAAATGCTTGTGCAATGCCACCCCCTGCTCACTGGCGGCCGCTAACAGGGAATGATTTCAATTGGCGGACAGGTTAAGAAGCAGCTTCTTAACTTCTGTTTCATGCGAGCCTGAAACAATGGGCCTCCGAAGCAGCATCCACTGCTTCATAAATGGAGCCCAATATGTTTGTTGGATTGGCATCAGGAACACATCATGTCACATCCTGGGATCAAACATGTTTCTTGGGCATGCTGGGTGGTTGCTCCGTTTAGGTGCTACTTGTGCTTTTTAGCTATGAGCTCGTTTTTGTTTTACCTTGTCCTTTGCATCTCTCTAGCACCACCTATCTGTAGCTGCAGGCAATTTCCAATCAGCCTGCAGACTATTTAAACCCAGCCTTTTCCTGCAGGCCTTACCCATTGATTGGATTTGTTCCTGGGTGTGCCGTTGACAGTTGATACTGCCTGTTATTTTTGTTGCTGACTGGATTTTCCTTTTGGACTATTCTCTCTGCCTGTCAGATCCTGTTTTTATACTTGCTTCTCTGTTACCGGTTCTGACTACAAGTATTCAGTTCCCTACTTAGCCACTGGGTCCATACTAGAACCTTTTACAAGTTACTGTTACTCATCCCTCCCCCTGATAACGGCTAGCGTCCAGGAGTTAGGGCGAGTGAATTTAAATGCTGTATTGACAGTGATGATATTACACATCAGTGGAAAGGATTAGACAGGATGATGACTACAAGGAAGATGGTGTCTGTGTAATATTGTAGTATAAGTCAACTCTGATAAAGTAAAGTGAGTCTCAAACATTTTTAGTTCCCTTTGTACTCCCCAAGTGATTGCATCTTAGCATTTTCTATTTTACTGTTGATTTTCATTTGTATAATAATAATAAATATTACTTGGAATTCCCAGTGTGTGCTTTGGTGTAATTTCATAGTGGAGAGTATTTGATGCTTGTGATCACATAAAGCTTAAGGTCTTTCTACATGTCAGTAACCATTTCTCTCAAGAGGTTTTTTTTAAACAGTATTAAAATATTGTCCTTTTTTTAATGACCAGATCAGTGCCATGTACTCACTGGCAGAGACAATCTCTAACACAAGTGCCAATTGCTTTGTGTATTGTTTTCAGTACATACATGCACCGACTGCAATAATATTAAAAACAATATATGCTTTGCATTGCACATCCCCGCCAAACCATTGCCTTCCATGTCAATTTGAGGTAATTTTAAGGGTCTTGCAACTTTGTTTATCTAACCAGTCTTATATATTCACCCTCTTTGAAAATGTGCAGGATTATATTGATGCCATATACAATGAAGCAACTGGACATGTAAGAGCAGTGTAATGATATATGTTCTTACCGCTCAAATCGAAGCACCTTTGCAAGAAGGATCTGCAAGTGACTACTGTGTATCTTAAAACTCTGGAGACTCTTCAATATGTTACATAGGAAATTCAGTTCATTCTCTGTTCTCCATTTTGGTTTCTTTAAAGTTATAAGCTCAGCTTTCCTGGGGAAACAATCCTGCAAGACCCATCATGAAAAGAGGAAAACACATTCTGAATAACTAGCTTTAATAAACTCTATTTCTCATTAAGGTAAACCTGATAACTTTGAAAAACGTTTGCTTTGCTTTGCATATCTCATTAAGTCATAGAATGTGCAGTCACACAAGGAAATCTGGTTCCTTTCTCTTTTCATTTGCATTTTAATCTTAATGGGAGTTTTCTCTATCATATAATTTTCTTTCATAGGGTATTGAGAGTCCACTAGGAGATGGCAAAGATACCCCAAACACGAAGAGGTTTTGAACTCTCCCACCTCCTTGTACAACTCAGTTTTTTTCTTTGCCTCCCAGGAGTAGGTGAAGATTTGATGTGGAAATGGGTGCTCAAACCTATGTGAGACCCTATACCCCTTTTAATTGACAAACCATTGATACAGGGGTATAGGAGTACTGGGAAGTGATGCAATATTTCCCTATGGGCTTTTAGTCACATGCCTTCCACCAGTGTCTCAGGGACCTGCACTTAGCATCCTCCTGCTGGGTCATCATTGTAGTCCTCTCCAATATCCTCTGCTGTTACCTTCACAGCAAAGGATGGGCTCTCTACTGGAAAAAGCTCTTCTTCATAGCTGGTAAGCTCAGTGGAGTGGGTGCCTTTCAAGGAAAGTACATTGCCCTCACATAGCCTGAAGGGTATTAGTAGATACACTTACATGTATAGCATAGCCAAGGGACAATTATACCTTACACAGTATTATATAGTGCTACTCTGGGTTATATGGTATATACATACATGTGTACTCTATTTGACTCAGTCAGAGGTTTTTATAGGCTCAGCATATGGCAAATGAACTAAGGCTCATTTTTAATGTTTACTGTTTATTTTTATAAGGCGGAATTCCTTTAAGGATTTAACTGTTATCCAAGTAAGAATGAGGAGCGATATTCCTACGGGGGAAGTGCATAAGGTGTGCTCTCGACTTATTTATTGCAGTGGCCTGTCAGCGTGCAGCGGTTCTTTGAGAAGCGTGCTCCTTATGCTTGCGACATCGTTGGGGTTAAATTTTTTCCTGCATTTGGCTTCACATACTCCTTGCTGAGGTTAGCAGTCTTTTACGTGTCTCCCTCCAATCACTTCCACTTCTATATTTTTGCACGTTGCTTGAAGCGGGTGAACACCCTGTACATCAAAAGCCATAGGGGTTAATGTATTAATGCAAATCTTGGTTAATTTGTCACACTGAGGTGAAGGGTAAATTTGGCTTCAATCGTATTTACTTCTTGACTATAAAACCTTTACAATAGCATTAGCATTAGCATTGTGTTTGCTTTTTTTCTAAAGCACTTTTCTGTGTGTTTTCTTTTCCTCTTGCTTACTGTTATTAAGCCAAATAAGTCTGTCCCCCCAGTATCCCTTTCAGACCCCTTAGAGGGGAGATCCACATGTCATAATTTTCCTCAAGCTATAGGTCCAATTTGCTAAACTGTTCCAGTTTGCCCCCCAGCCCAGCTTTGCAATGTCTGTGCGAGTCCTGTAATGCATTCTGGTCAGTCTGCTAATATTTTTTATACTAAGAGCATTTGTCCTACTCCTGTGTGTATCTTACAGGGAGTTTCTATGGGCTTTTTCCAGAATTTAAAAGTTTGCTTTGCTCTAGTGTAACTGAGGTTTTAACGGCTATGCCACTGTCAAGTAAGTGTAAGCGCAAATCTTTTGATCCAACTCTATCCGAAGATATTGCAATCCTTCAAGCTTCTACCCAACATACAGAGATTTCCTGATCATCTTACAGGAATCCTCATCTGAAAATTCCATTGAGGACAGCATTTCCTTCAGAGATCCTATGGATAGAAAATTAGGAGTTTTTTCTCAGAACGTTATTCCTGCAAACGGGTTATCTCTTTAAGCCAGCAGTTGGAAAAGCGTGTGTTGCAGGTAATGCAGCCCTGTGTTGTGATTCTTTATATGGACTTATTTTGTATCAATCCTCTGTGGAAGAACTACAGAGCCGCATTAAATGACTCCTTTATCTACGATGCAGTTGTGGATATCATCCAGATTAATGTGAAAAACATGTTTTTTTTCCATTTTATTAAGAAGGGCAGAAGGGCCTTATTGCTTAAGTCTTGGTCTAAAATTTAAATATAATACAAAATATAAGTGCGCAAAGTGGATGCTAAAGTAAACAATTAAAAAGGGGTTTTAAAATAAACTCAGAATTCTGAATGTTTGACCATGTGCAAAAATTTAAATCTAATATATTCAAATGCAGAGAGGTTTTTTATAGGTCCTCACACCAAAGGGTTAAAATTAATTCCTATATACTTCGATTAAATTAAATTAGTGGTGAATACAAACGTGAAACAAACCACATATGATTAAAATATATATTGTATTTTATAATGCTTGAAAACATGAAATGAACAATTTGAAAATACTCTTTCAAAAATTATGAATCTAACATTTATTTATTTAATACAATTGATAGTGACCGGCCCTAACTTATAAAACACATCTAAATTAATAACACATCTAAATTAATACCACATAAATTGATAAAAGGACAAATATGATCACAAAATAAAGTGTAAGTTTTTAGGACTCAGATGGAAACTTTGTAATTAGTCCCAAAAGGAAAGTCCCAAACGATGTCCTTCCCAAGCTTTCCACAAAAGCACAATGCACAATGATAAGCAAGAAAAATCTTCTGATTCCTCCCAGCTGGTCCTGAGCAGCGTCTAGGTGGGAGACAGAAGCGTCCACTTGAAATTGGTGTATATAGTTTATACAACAAACAAATATCAGTACTTACACATAGGTACTGAAGATCAGCGCCGCGCCCGATTCTCATCAAACACAGGTGTCCCAGTGTGTATAGGATCCACACAGGCTCTTCTCACAGCCTTAACACCAGCTCACTACAGAGAGTAGCCCAGAGTGATGTAAAAATCAAGGCGCCAAACAGGATACACATTGGAAGAGAACCTCATAGGTGCTTGATCCACAGACTGGGAATTCTCAGTAGTGCAGCAGACTGACACTGGCAGAACTTGAATGTCACTGACTGATTTATTGCTGTACTGGGCTATGTCTGTGTATTCCCTATCTATAATTGGAGAGCCTTTGACATTCAAGTTCTGCCAGTGTCAGTCTGCTGCACTACTCTGTAGTGAGCTGGTGTTAAGGCTGTGAGAAGAGCCTGTGTGGATCCTATACACACTGGGACACCTGTGTTTGATGAGAATCGGGCGCGGCGCTGATCTTTCAGTACCTATGTGTAAGTACTGATATTTGTTTGTTGTATAAACTAAATACACCAATTTCAAGTGGACGCTTCTGTCTCCCACCTAGACGCTGCTCAGGACCAGCTGGGAGGAATCAGAAGATTTTTCTTGCTTATCATTGTGCATTGTGCTTTTGTGGAAAGCTTGGGAAGGACATTGTTTGGGACTTTCCTTTTGGGACTAATTACAAAGTTTCCATCTGAGTCCTTAAAACTTACACTTTATTTTGTGATCATATTTGTCCTTTTATCAATTTATGTGGTATTAATTTAGATGTGTTATTAATTTAGATGTGTTTTATAAGTTAGGGCCGGTCACTATCAATTGTATTAAATAAATAAATGTTAGATTCATAATTTTAGAAAGAGTATTTTCAAATTGTTCATTTCATGTTTTTAAGCATTATAAAATACAATATATATTTTAATCATATGTGATTTGTTTCACGTTTGTATTCACCACTAATTTAATTTAATCGAAGTATATGGGAATTAATTTTAACCCTTTGGTGTGAGGACCTATAAAAAACCTCTCTGCATTTGAATATATTAGATTTAAATTTTTGCACATGGTCAAACATTCAGAATTCTGAGTTTATTTTAAAACCCCTTTTTAATTGTTTACTTTAGCATCCACTTTGCGCACTTATATTTTGTATTATATTTAAATTTTTGTCCTTTTGGAAGTAATATTGGGAATCTTCCTTATATATAGGTGTTTGTATTCAATTCATTTTGCGATGGTCTCTAATTGTTTTATTTTAAGTCTTGGTCTACAGATATGGTTTTTGGATCGGGTTTGGACTCAATAATTTTCACTGTTACTGGAGGTAAGGGCACCTTCCTCTCTCAAGATAAGAGATCAAAAAGTAAGAACAGATCTGGCAATCATTTTCATTTCTTTTGCTCTTCCAAAACTCAGAATTCCTATTCTTCCCAGAAGTCTGACTCCTCCAAGTCATATTGGAAGCTGGGTTGCTCCTGGTCCAATTCCAAGCAAAACAAGAAATCCCCTTCCAACTCTAAATCTGCATGAAGATTTTGCCCCCGAACTAGACTCAGTTCTGGTAGGGGACAGAATGAACCACTTTCAGGAGGCTTGGTTTCAATCAGTTCAGGTTCCTTGGTGTTTGAACATTATATCACAGGAATTACAGAATTCATTGAACAAGGACAGTTCCTTCTGTTCAATGTCCCAAAATATCCCAAAAGGTGGCTGCCTTCCTACAATGTTTTCAGGATCTAGAATTTATGGGGGTCAATCATTCTGAGCCTGTCTCAGAACATGGTCAGGTTTTTTACTCCAACATTTTTATTGTCCCAAAACAGGAGGGAACTTTCCGACGTATCCTGGATTTTAACATTTTAAACAAATTTTTGAGGGTTCCCACTTTCAAATTGGATCTTACCTCTAATACAATAGGGTCAGTTCATGACCACCATGGATCTGAAAGATGCATACCTTCATATTCCTATTCACAAGGAACATTATCAGTTCCTCAGATTTGCCTTTCAGAACAAGCATTTCCAGTTTGTTCCCCTTTCATTTGGGTTGGCTACTGACCCCTGAATATTCACAAAGGTCTTATGACTCTGTTGACTGTGATCAGAACTCAGTCAATAGCTCCTTACATGGATTATATTCTTGTCTAGGCTCCATCTTTGCCTCTGGTGATTTCTCACACTTAAAGACTTCTGTTATTCATACGCAGTCACAGTTAAAAGATCAATGTGCCAAAAAGTTCTTTATCCCCCAGTACCAAGGTCTTTTTTCTGGGGGTATTTATAGATTCATTATTCATGCACCTATCTCTCAGGGAGTCGAACAAACTCAAATTGCAGAGGGTCTGTGCCAGTCTTTGATCCGCGGTTCATCCAACAGTGGCACAATGTATGGAGGTTGTTGGTATGATGGTAATTACCTCACACGTGGTTTCTTTTGCTCACTTTTATTTACATCCTTTAACAGCTTTGTATGCTAAAACAGTGAATGAGGAATTACTCTCATTTAGATCAGAGGATTGTTCTGGATTCCACAGTAAAACAATATCCTATCCTGGTGGATAGACATCTTGCCATCTTGGGCAATCATGACTACAGACACCAGTCTTTCAGGCTGGGTCATGGTTTGGGGAGTTTAGAGAGCACAAGGAGTTTGGTGTCCTCAGGAGGCAAGGTTACCAATTCAAATCTTGGAGCTCCGGGCTATTTTTTGTGCTCTCCAGTTGTGGCCTCTTCTGAAAAAGGAAAATTATGTCTGATTACATGCAGACAACCTCACAACCGTGTCGTAGATCAATCATCAGGGAGGGACTCGTCGTCCTTTAGCAATGAAGGAAGTATTTTGGATCTTTTCCTGGGAAGAACACAATCAATTTACCTTGTCAGTGATCCAAGTTTCAGGGGTCAAAAATTGGGAAGCGGACTATCTCAGACGTCAGTCTCTGCACCTAGGGGACTGGTTTCTCAATCAGGAGATTTTCAATATGCTTGTTTGCAGATGGGGCCTTCCTGAAATAGATCTTATGGCGTCCCATCTCAATTTCAATCTTCCCAGATACTGTGCAAGGTCCAGGGATCCAAGAACAGAACTGATAGATGCTCTGGCAATTCCGTGGTCCATTCACCTAGCCTATATATGTCCTCCATTTGTTCTTCTACCAAGAATAATTGCTTGTATCAAGCAAGAGAATGCCCCTGTCATTCTGATTGCTCCAGCCTGGCCCTGCAGAACCTAGTATGCATATCTGATTCAAATTTCCAGTCAAATGGCATGGAGATAGAATGTCTAATTTTGAATCAAAGGTGTTTTTCTGATGCAGTAGTTGATACTCTTCTGCAAGCTTGAAAGCCTATATTTAGGAAAATGTATCACATGTATCTTTCTTGGTGTGAGGATCATGATTTTCCTTGGTATTGTTTTTAGAATTACCAGGATCCTACAGTTTCTTCAGGATGGGTTAGATAATGGTTTGTCAGCCAGTTCCTTAAAGAGACAATTATCTGCTCTTTCTGTTTTATACCACAAGAAGATAGCTAAGTTGCCTGATGTTCAAACCTTTGTTCAGGCTTTAGATAGGATTAGATCTGTTGTTAAGCCCATTTCTCCTCCATGGAATTTGAATGTGGTACTTCTATTTTATAAGCTCCTCCTTTTGAGCCTGTGCGTTATTTTAACATTTAACTTTTATCATGGAAATTTTGTTTCTCTTAGTGATTTCCTCAGCTAGGAAAGTGTCCGAGTTGTCAGCTCTATTTTGTGAATACTACTTCCTTATTTTCCACAAGGATAAGGAGGTTTTGCATACTCAATATTGGATTCTTCCAAAGGTAGTCTCTTCTGAGAAAATAAATCAAGAAATCATAGTCCCTTCCTAATCCTATGAATTCTAAAGAGAGACGTCTACACAACCTAGAGCCTTAACATTTTAGTTACAAGCGACTAAAGATTTCAGACAGTCTTCCAATTTATTTGTCCATTTTTCATGTCCTTGTAAGAAATAAAAGGCAACAGCTGCCACTTTAGCTTCTTGGCTAAACAAGTGATTCACAAAGCTTACTTGGTGGCAAGGAAGTTGCCCCCTAAACGTATTGTAGTCTATTCCACTAGATCAGTCTCTTATCCCTGGGCCTTTACTAAATTTTATCATCTTAATGTATTTTCCTCCTCTTAGGCGGTTTTTCGCAGGAAAGTCCTTTGGGCCAAATTGTCTGACAAACAGGACTTGGTACTCATTACACACATTTACAAATTTTTTCATTTTTATGTCTTTGCCTCCTCTTTGGCGGTTTTTGGCAGGAAAGTCCTTCAGGCCAAAGTGTCTGGCAAATAGGAACTGCCTTTTAGTCCTTTGTCCCACCCTTTTTACTCGTGGACTCCACAGATTGGGTATTAGATCCTACACTTTAAGGTTTGTGGACTCTCACTACCCTATTAAAGAAAACATAATTTATGCTTACCTGATCAATTCCTTTCTTTCATGGTGGTAAGAGTCCACAAGACCCCGCCCAGTGTAATTTTTCTTTTGGCGGCAATCTTTATTTGCACCTCTTCATACCCTGCTTTGCCTTTTCTACCTTTATGTTATGCTTTCCTCTGCTTGGCTATATGACAAACTGAGTTGTACAGGGAGGTGGGAGGGTTCAAAAGCTCTTGGTGTTTGGGGTACCTTTGCCTCCTCCTAGTGGCAGGAATTTAAACCCACACATTAAGGCTTGCAGACTCATGTTAAGGCTTGCGGACTCTCACCACCATGAAACAAAGGAATTTATCAGGTAAGCATAAATTATGTTTTTCTATCCTATTGCTAAGTATTTTTGACAATGAGATCATCCATGGGCATTTTAAATCTATTTTTATTTAGCAAATAAATCTTTGTGTTAACAATATTTTGTGTTTAAATACTTTAAAAATATAATAAAACCTTGCAAAGCCTTATTTTGAAAATTGCAATATATTGAAATTGAGTTTGTAATTTTTTAAAATTTATAAATATATGTTTTGCACTTGCAGTTATCTGTTTTGTTTTGTTTTTGTTTATTTATTTTTATAAATTATAGGAATTCTGTATATACTGATGTTTTATGGAAATACATTTTATTAACATTTTAGTGCTTTAGTGCTTTTTTAGTAGCAGGGCCACATTATGAGCCAGATTACAAGTAACGCGGTATATTTTTTCCTAACTGCACTCAAAGTAAAAAGTATCGCAGCTGGATTAGCGTTCAAATTACAAGTTGAATGTAAAAAGTTATTGCATGAGCGAAAGACTCCAGCTCGCTAACTTTAAGACGGATATCGCAACCACTCTAACACCTCCCTATAGACTTATATGGGACGTGCTACAAAAAAAGTATTAGTTATTGCTAACCTGACACTGCGCTAGATCAATTGCACTAAAGCAGAAAGCGCGTTAGGAAAACTTTACATTCCTATATTCTTTACATGGAAGAATTTTTAAATTTTTTTTAAACAGATATATTAAATATATATGTACACTGTGTGCAGAATTATTAGGCAAATGAGTATTTTGACCACATCATCCTCTTTATGCATGTTGTCTTACTCCAAGCTGTATAGGCTCGAAAGCCTACTACCAATTAAGCATATTAGGTGATGTACATCTCTGTAATGAGAAGGGGTGTGGTCTAATGACATCAACACCCTATATCAGGTGTGCATAATTATTAGGCAACTTCCTTTCCTTTGGCAAAATGGGTCAAAAGAAGGACTTGACAGGCTCAGAAAAGTCAAAAATAGTGAGATATCTTGCAGAGGGATGCAGCACTCTTAAAATTGCAAAGCTTCTGAAGCGTGATCATCGAACAATCAAGCGTTTCATTCAAAATAGTCAACAGGGTCGCAAGAAGCGTGTGGAAAAACCAAGGCGCAAAATAACTGCCCATGAACTGAGAAAAGTCAAGCGTGCAGCTGCCAAGATGCCACTTGCAACCAGTTTGGCCATATTTCAGAGCTGCAACATCACTGGAGTGCCCAAAAGCACAAGGTGTGCAATACTCAGAGACATGGCCAAGGTAAGAAAGGCTGAAAGACGACCACCACTGAACAAGACACACAAGCTGAAAGGTCAAGACTGGGCCAAGAAATATCTCAAGACTGATTTTTCTAAGGTTTTATGGACTGATGAAATGAGAGTGAGTCTTGATGGGCCAGATGGATGGGCTCGTGGCTGGATTGGTAAAGGGCAGAGAGCTCCAGTCCGACTCAGACGCCAGCAAGGTGGAGGTGGAGTACTGGTTTGGGCTGGTATCATCAAAGATGAGCTTGTGGGGCCTTTTCCGGTTGAGGATGGAGTCAAGCTCAACTCCCAGTCCTACTGCCAGTTTCTGGAAGACACCTTCTTCAAGCAGTGGTACAGGAAGAAGTCTGCATCCTTCAAGAAAAACATGATTTTCATGCAGGACAATGCTCCATCACACGCGTCCAAGTACTCCACAGCGTGGCTGGCAAGAAAGGGTATAAAAGAAGAAAATCTAATGACATGGCCTCCTTGTTCACCTGATCTGAACCCCATTGAGAACCTGTGGTCCATCATCAAATGTGAGATTTACAAGGAGGGAAAACAGTACACCTCTCTGAACAGTGTCTGGGAGGCTGTGGTTGCTGCTGCACGCAATGTTGATGGTGAACAGATCAAAACACTGACAGAATCCATGGATGGCAGGCTTTTGAGTGTCCTTGCAAAGAAAGGTGGCTATATTGGTCACTGATTTGTATTTGTTTTGTTTTTGAATGTCAGAAATGTATATTTGTGAATGTTGAGATGTTATATTGGTTTCACTGGTAAAAATAAATAATTGAAATGGGTATATATTTGTTTTTTGTTAAGTTGCCTAATAATTATGCACAGTGATAGTCACCTGCACACACAGATATCCCCCTAAAATAGCTATAACTAAAAACAAACTAAAAACTACTTCCAAAAATATTAAGCTTTGATATTAATGAGTTTTTTGGGTTCATTGAGAACATGGTTGTTGTTCAATAATAAAATTAATCCTCAAAAATACAACTTGCCTAATAATTCTGCACTCCCTGTATATATATATATATAGTATATGCACATATACTGTATATATATATATATATATATGTAACTATATAGCTATATGAAAATATATATATATTGTATACAACAGGGGTGCCCAGAGTTTAGTGAGTACTTTTTTGTAAAATTTGTTACAGAGATCTACTTACGCCGAATTTAAGAAAATTGCGCATGTAGCATGCTCCAAATGTTGTGTTTTTCACATATATAGTACAGAAGGTTACTATTCTTTAACTCTCCTGCTTTCTCTTACTCATCCTTCTCAATCATACACTCTCCCCTTTCTCTTACTCACTCTTCATCCTCTCTATACTAATAGGGTTAAGCAACTAGCGCCTAGGATCATATACCTGCTCACTATAAAGTAGACCCCCTAATAGGTCTAGATGAAGAGTACAATGTTAGGGATATAGGAGCGCCAATGGCTAAGATATACCACAGGAGGTGAAAATGTATGTCAGATGATTGGATATAATCTACAAGTCAAGAATTGTTAAATTAATAACAATTCATTACACATTTATTAAAATACATATGATAAAACCTAAACAGACAGTAAACAGATAACAAATGAGATGAGTTGACCATTAATGGGAAACTGTATAAACCTGTAGGAACAGATACACCTTCCATCTTGGAGTGGACTACGATGGGATTAGACACTACAGTGAGCTAGTTGGATGGGGAATAGGCTAAATCTAACCGTGGGGAACAAATTGGGTTAACTGAGCTAGTGAACTCACAGATACGTGTTCCACATATACTGACTTGGATCTAACAGAAAACGGAACGGGTTTAAAATAAAATACTAAAATTCCCCAAAATTGGTGGAAAAAAGGTGATAAATAACAATATGTGTTCACATATATAGATAACAAATCAAAATAAACTCTACATGAAATTGGAAATCGTTCTAATAGAATCAATCTTTCAATCAATCTTTCTTTCATATACTGTCCCCCTCTCTCCCAAACACACTCCCCCTCTTGCACTCTCCCCCTCTCTCTCACACATTCTCCTCTCACTCTCTCACACACACACTTTCCTCTCTTCTACACTCTCCTCCTTTTTATCTCACGTTCCCCCTTTTTCTCACACACTCCCCCATCTCTTTCTCTCATTTTCCACCCCTCTCACACTCCTTCCTCCCTTACTCACTTTTCTCCTTTGTCTCTTTCTCTCTCCTCTTCTATCTCCCACATTCTCATTTCTTCTCACACTATTCCCCCTCTCTCTCACACTCCCCTTTCCCCCCTCACACTCTCCCCTCCCCCTCTTTCTCTCACACTCTTCCCCACTCTCTCACAAGAAGATAACTCTCTGATACATGTGGCATAGGTCACCCAAGTAAAGGAAGATATCATTTAAAAATAAAAAAAATTAAGGACAGCCCACCTCTGTATTTAATTCCTTGGATGGAAAAGGTGAATCAATTTTAATGCCCAATGTGACCACTACATACCATCATTTATACTTAGTTTCAGTATAGCAAAAAATGCTCTAGAGAGGACAGGGGAGACATAAAAATCTGGACAGTGACAGAAGAAAGGACAAAGGAGTCCTGGGAGTTTTTACAGCTTATTCTTTGCGTAGAGCTTACCTTTTAGCGGATAACCCTTATTAAAGAGATTTTATATACAGATTTAGGACTAGTTTAGGGCCCAGAATTTTTTTTCTGCGACTCCAAAAACTCTGCTAGAGTTAAGCTTTTTGAGCTAATCGGGTTGCATTTGTATTACAGGTTAAAAAAAAACCAATTTGGCACCAACGTAAACCGAATGGCACGGAAATCCTAACTTAAGTTTTTGTGTTCGCGTCCATGTATTCCCCATAGAAATTAATGGAGAAAAAAAAAAATAACACCCGAGATTGCACAAACACCATTGCATTTTCGCATTCCCATAGAAGTCAATGGAGAGAAAAAAATTGTTGAAAAAACCCAATCACGCAAACAACATAGCATATTCACATTTGCATTAGCAAATGTAAAATAACAAAATGAATGCTTACCTGATAAATTTCTTTCTTTACGGATATGGAGAGTCCACAACATCATTCAGTTACTAGTGGGAATATCAATCCTGGCCAACAGGAGGAGGCAAAGAGCCCCACAGTAAAGCTGTTATATCTCATTCCCCTACCCATAATCCCCAGTCATTTGACCAATGGGAAATGGAAAAAGAATAACACAAAGGTGTAGAGGTGCCTGAGGTTTATACAAAAATAACTGTCTTAATAAAGGGTGGGGTCGTGGACTCTCCATATCCAGAAAGAAAGAAATTTATCAGGTAAGCATACAATTTGTTATTTTTCCTAAGATATGGAGAGTCCACAACGTCATTCAATTACTAGTGGGAACCAATACCCAAGCTAGAGGACACAGAATGAACAAAGAGGGAGAACAAGACAGGCAGACTTAAACAGAAGGCACCACCACTTGAAGAACCTTTCTCCCAAAAGAGGCCTCAGCTGAGGTGAAAGTATAAAGTTTGGAAAATTTGGAAAATGTATGCAGAGAGGACCAAGTTGCAGCCTTGCAAAGCTGTTCAACAGAAGCTTCATCTTTGAAAACCCACGAAGAGGAGACAGCCCTAGTGGAATGAGCTGTAATTCTCTCTGGAGGCTGCTGTCCAGCAGTCTCATAAGCAAAACAAATCATACTTCTCAACCAGAGGGAAAGAGAAGTAGAAGTAGCCTTCTGACCCATACGCTTTCCTGAGAAACAAACAAACAGGGCAGAAGACTGGCAAAAATCCTTAGTCGCCTGTAGGTAGAATTTTAGAGCACGAACAACATCCAAGGTTTGCTACAGACGTTCTTTATGAGAAGAAGGATTGTGACAGAGAGAAGGAACAACAATTTCCTGATTAATATTTCTATCCGAAACCACTTTAGGAAGAAACCCCAATTTAGTATGAAGAACTGCCTTATCCGCATGAAAGATAAGGTAAGGCGAATCATACTGCAAAGCCGAGAGTTCCGAAACTCTCAGAGCAGAAGAGATAGCAATAAGAAACAAAACCTTTCAAGATAGCAACTTAATATCTATGGAATGCATTGGCTCAAACGGAGCCTGCTACAAAACTTTAAGAACAAGATTAAGGCTCCAAGGAGGAGTAACAGGTTTAAACACAGGCCTGATTCTGAGCAGGGCCTGACAAAACAATTGAACATCTGACACATTCGCTAGACACTTGTGTAACAAAATAAATAATGCAGAAATCTGACCTTTCAGAGAACTGACTGACAACCCTTTCTCCAGACATTCCTGGAGAAAAAACAAAATTCTAGGAATCCTGACCCTACTCCAAGAGTAGCCCTTAGATTCACACCAATAAAGGTATTTACGCTATACCTTATGGTAAATTTTTAGAGTAACAGGCTTGCGAGCCTGAATCATGGTCTCAATGACCTACTCAGAAAATCCACGCTTAGACAGAACTAAGCGTTCAATTTCCAAACAGTCAGCTTCAGAGAAATGAGATTTGGAAGGAGGGATGGACCCTGAGTTAGAAGGTCCTTCCTCAGAGGCAACCTCCAAGGCGGCCGAGAAGACATTTTCACTAGGTCTGCATACCGATGCTCTCTCTTGCTTGATACGAGGAATAACTTGTGGAAGGAGTACAAACAGAGGAAACAGATATGCTAGACCAAAATCCCAAGGAACTGCCAGAGCATCTATCAGAGTGGCCTGAGGATCTCTTGACCTTGAACCATACCTTGGAAGCTTGGTGTTCTGCCGAGACACCATCAGACCCAACACCGGCACCCCCAATTTGAGGGTTAACCTGGAGAACACCTCCGGATGGAGAGCCCACTCCCCGGGATGAAATGTCTATCTGCTCAGGAAATCCGCTTCCCAGTTGTCCACTCCAGGAATGTGGATGGCAGATAGACAACAATTATGAGCTTCCGCCCAATGAATAATCCGTGCCACCTCCTTCATGGCTAAGGAACTCTGAGTTCCTCCCTGGTGGTTGATGTACGCCACTGAGGTGATGTTGTGCGACTGAAACCTGATAAACCAGGCTAAGGATAATTGAGGCCAAGCCATCAGAGCATTATAAATTGCTCTCAACTCCCGAGTCCCTGCACCTTTAACGAGTCCCAAACTGCTCCCCAGCCTAGCAGGCTGGCATCCGTGGTCACAATCACCCAGGAAGGTATCCGGAAGCATGTGCCCTGAGACAGATGGTCCTGAGACCACCAGGGGAGAGAGTCTCTTGTCGACTGGTCTAGATCTATCCTCTGAGACAGATCTGAATGGTCTCCGTTCCATTGTCTGAGCATGCATAATTGCAGAGATCTCAAATGGAATCAAGCAAAGGGAATGATGTCCATGGAAGCGACCATCAGTCCAATTACCTCCATACATTGAGCCACTGATAGCGGAACAGTAGACTGAAGAGAGGGGCAAAAGGAGAGAATTTTGGATTTTCTGACCTCCGTCAGAAAATTTTTCATAGATAGGGAAACTATTATGATCCCTAAGAAAACCGCCCTTGTAGCTGGAACAAGGGAACTCTTTTCCAGATTCAGTTTCCAACCATGGGAACGTAGAAAACACAACAAGATCTCTGTATGAGAGTTTGCTAGTTTAAAAGAACCAATATGTCATCCACGTATGGTGCCACTGCAATTCCCTGAGACCTGATCACTGCCAAGAGAGCCCCCAGAACCTTTGAGAAAATTCTGGGAGCTGTGGCAAGGCCAAACGGAAAAGCCACAAACTGAAAGTGTTTGTCTAGAAAGGCAAATTTTAGGAATTTCTGTGGAAATGGATGTAGAGAGGCGCACAAATGTATGTATTGATAAGAACAAGGTAAATGCAAGCTACTGGTATTCTATACACAGGGTACTCACAATCTGTCAGAGCACACCAGTGTGCTTGTGGGAGTGGGCTGGTAATCAGAGCTGACCAGCTGGCTCTCTCCGGTCTGCAGCTCTCTTCCAGAGGATAAAGTGTCTAGTAGTGGCTTGCTTGTATAATATATATTCTCCTGGCCGTTTCACCAGGCATACTGAACATATTTAAAACCGGCTTTTTATTGCCGCCACTACCAGACGATTCAGAGACACACCCCTACTCTGGGTGTGTGTTAATTGACCAATCACATTGTTATATTTCAGAGGAGTATGCACCCCCCCACACACTGACACGTATATAATGCATTACGATAGCGAACTGCTATCTAAACCAGTGACGCTCTCGTGTTTAATAGAGGGGTGTGCAGGCTCGGGTGCTTAATTAATTCCATTACTAAGAATAAAGTTGATTAACGAGACTGGCTACCACCCATGAGCACATATATGCATAAGATGGCTCTATAGTGATCTAACCTATAAACCTGAGTGTACTATGTGTCATAGAAATATGGGAGAAAAAAAGGAGTGATCAAACATTGTGTAAATCGGATGTAACCTTAACGTGTGACGATTTTGGAAACAATATCTCTATATTATGATAGACCCCCTATGAGTGTACATAATAGAGGTAAGTGCGTGTACTTTTATAATGAAATCACTATACCCCAAATTTCATAAGCTCTATCTTTTATGTCAATGAGTGTTGTGTTTACATTATTAAAAGAATATGAAACTCGGCTAAAAATACGGGTGCCTAATTAGTCAAAAAATGAGGGTACATATATTAGTGATGACAGATATGTGTGGTGATACTGGGTAAGTAGACCAAAATAAAAAACAGAATTTATGTTTACCTGATAAATTACTTTCTCCAACGGTGTGTCCGGTCCACGGCGTCATCCTTACTTGTGGGATATTCTCCTCCCCAACAGGAAATGGCAAAGAGCCCAGCAAAGCTGGTCACATGATCCCTCCTAGGCTCCGCCTTCCCCAGTCATTCGACCGACGTAAAGGAGGAATATTTGCATAGGAGAAATCATATGATACCGTGGTGACTGTAGTTAAAGAAAATAAATTATCAGACCTGATTAAAAAACCAGGGCGGGCCGTGGACCGGACACACCGTTGGAGAAAGTAATTTATCAGGTAAACATAAATTATGTTTTCTCCAACATAGGTGTGTCCGGTCCACGGCGTCATCCTTACTTGTGGGAACCAATACCAAAGCTTTAGGACACGGATGAAGGGAGGGAGCAAATCAGGTCACCTAGATGGAAGGCACCACGGCTTGCAAAACCTTTCTCCCAAAAATAGCCTCAGAAGAAGCAAAAGTATCAAATTTGTAAAATTTAGTAAAAGTGTGCAGTGAAGACCAAGTCGCTGCCTTACATATCTGATCAACAGAAGCCTCGTTCTTGAAGGCCCATGTGGAAGCCACAGCCCTAGTAGAATGAGCTGTGATTCTTTCAGGAGGCTGCCGTCCGGCAGTCTCGTAAGCCAATCTGATGATGCTTTTAATCCAAAAAGAGAGAGAGGTAGAAGTTGCTTTTTGACCTCTCCTTTTACCAGAATAAACAACAAACAAAGAAGATGTTTGTCTAAAATCCTTTGTAGCATCTAAATAGAATTTAAGAGCACGAACTACATCCAAATTGTGCAACAAACGTTCCTTCTTTGAAACTGGATTCGGACACAAAGAAGGCACGACTATCTCCTGGTTAATGTTTTTGTTAGAAACAACTTTCGGAAGAAAACCAGGTTTAGTACGTAAAACCACCTTATCTGCATGGAACACCAGATAAGGAGGAGAACACTGCAGAGCAGATAATTCTGAAACTCTTCTAGCAGAAGAAATTGCAACCAAAAACAAAACTTTCCAAGATAATAACTTAATATCAACGGAATGTAAGGGTTCAAACGGAACCCCCTGAAGAACTGAAAGAACTAAATTGAGACTCCAAGGAGGAGTCAAATGTTTGTAAACAGGCTTGATTCTAACCAGAGCCTGAACAAAGGCTTGAACATCTGGCACAGCTGCCAGCTTTTTGTGAAGTAACACAGACAAGGCAGAAATCTGTCCCTTCAAAGAACTTGCAGATAATCCTTTCTCCAAACCTTCTTGAAGAAAGGATAGAATCTTAGGAATTTTTACCTTGTCCCAAGGGAATCCTTTAGATTCACACCAACAGATATATTTTTTCCATATTTTGTGGTAGATTTTTCTAGTTACAGGCTTTCTGGCCTGAACAAGAGTATCAATGACAGAATCTGAGAACCCTCGCTTTGATAAGATCAAGCGTTCAATCTCCAAGCAGTCAGTTGGAGTGAGACCAGATTCGGATGTTCGAACGGACCTTGAACAAGAAGGTCTCGTCTCAAAGGTAGCTTCCATGGTGGAGCCGATGACATATTCACCAGGTCTGCATACCAAGTCCTGCGTGGCCACGCAGGAGCTATCAAGATCACCGATGCCCTCTCCTGATTGATCCTGGCTACCAGCCTGGGGATGAGAGGAAACGGCGGGAATACATAAGCTAGTTTGAAGGTCCAAGGAGCTACTAGTGCATCCACTAGAGTCGCCTTGGGATCCCTGGATCTGGACCCGTAGCAAGGAACCTTGAAGTTCTGACGAGAGGCCATCAGATCCATGTCTGGAATGCCCCACAATTGAGTAATTTGGGCAAAGATTTCCGGATGGAGTTCCCACTCCCCCGGATGAAATGTCTGACGACTCAGAAAATCCGCTTCCCAATTTTCCACTCCTGGGATGTGGATTGCAGACAAGTGGCAGGAGTGAGTCTCCGCCCATTGAATGATTTTGGTCACTTCTTCCATCGCCAGGGAACTCCTTGTTCCCCCCTGATGGTTGATGTACGCAACAGTCGTCATGTTGTCTGATTGAAACCGTATGAACTTGGCCTTTGCTAGCTGAGGCCAAGCCTTGAGAGCATTGAATATCGCTCTCAGTTCCAGAATATTTATCGGGAGAAGAGATTCTTCCCGAGACCAAAGACCCTGAGCTTTCAGGGGTCCCCAGACCGCGCCCCAGCCCACCAGACTGGCGTCGGTCGTGACAATGACCCACTCTGGTCTGCGGAAGCTCATCCCCTGTGACAGGTTGTCCAGGGACAGCCACCAACGGAGTGAATCTCTGGTCCTCTGATCTACTTGTATCGTCGGAGACAAGTCTGTATAGTCCCCATTCCACTGACTGAGCATGCACAGTTGTAATGGTCTTAGATGAATTCGCGCAAAAGGAACTATGTCCATTGCCGCTACCATCAAACCTATTACTTCCATGCACTGCGCTATGGAAGGAAGAGGAACAGAATGAAGTATTTGACAAGAGTTTAGAAGTTTTGATTTTCTGGCCTCTGTCAGAAAAATCCTCATTTCTAAGGAGTCTATTATTGTTCCCAAGAAGGGAACCCTTGTTGACGGAGATAGCGAACTTTTTTCTACGTTCACTTTCCACCCGTGAGATCTGAGAAAGGCCAGGACAATGTCCGTGTGAGCCTTTGCTTGTGGAAGGGACGACGCTTGAATCAGAATGTCGTCCAAGTAAGGTACTACTGCAATGCCCCTTGGTCTTAGCACCGCTAGAAGGGACCCTAGTACCTTTGTGAAAATTCTTGGAGCAGTGGCTAATCCGAACGGAAGTGCCACAAACTGGTAATGCTTGTCCAGGAATGCGAACCTTAGGAACCGATGATGTTCCTTGTGGATAGGAATATGTAGATACGCATCCTTTAAATCCACCGTGGTCATGAATTGACCTTCCTGGATGGAAGGAAGAATTGTTCGAATGGTTTCCATTTTGAACGATGGAACCTTGAGAAACTTGTTTAGGATCTTGAGATCTAAGATTGGTCTGAATGTTCCCTCTTTTTTGGGAACTACGAACAGATTGGAGTAGAACCCCATCCCTTGTTCTCCTAATGGAGCAGGATGAATCACTCCCATTTTTAACAGGTCTTCTACACAATGTAAGAATGCCTGTTTTTTTATGAGGTCTGAAGACAATTGAGACCTGTGGAACCTCCCCCTTGGGGGAAGGCCCTTGAATTCCAGAAGATAACCTTGGGAGACTATTTCTAGTGCCCAAGGATCCAGAACATCTCTTGCCCAAGCCTGAGCGAAGAGAGAGAGTCTGCCCCCCACCAGATCCGGTCCCGGATCGGGGGCCAACATCTCATGCTGTCTTGGTAGCAGTGGCAGGTTTCTTGGCCTGCTTTCCTTTGTTCCAGCCTTGCATTGGCCTCCAGGCTGGCTTGGCTTGAGAAGTATTACCCTCTTGCTTAGAGGACGTAGCACTTGGGGCTGGTCCGTTTCTGCGAAAGGGACGAAAATTAGGTTTATTTTTGGCTTTGAAAGACCTATCCTGAGGAAGGGCGTGGCCCTTGCCCCCAGTGATATCAGAGATAATCTCTTTCAAGTCAGGGCCAAACAGCGTTTTCCCCTTGAAAGGAATGTTAAGCAATTTGTTCTTGGAAGACGCATCCGCTGACCAAGATTTTAGCCAAAGCGCTCTGCGCGCCACAATAGCAAAACCAGAATTTTTCGCCGCTAACCTAGCCAATTGCAAAGTGGCGTCTAGGGTGAAAGAATTAGCCAATTTGAGAGCATGAATTCTGTCCATAATCTCCTCATAAGAAGAAGAATTATTATTGAGCGCCTTTTCTAGTTCATCGAACCAGAAACACGCTGCTGTAGTGACAGGAACAATGCATGAAATTGGTTGTAGAAGGTAACCTTGCTGAACAAACATCTTTTTAAGCAAACCCTCTAATTTTTTATCCATAGGATCTTTGAAAGCACAACTATCTTCTATGGGTATAGTGGTGCGTTTGTTTAGAGTAGAAACCGCCCCCTCGACCTTGGGGACTGTCTGCCATAAGTCCTTTCTGGGGTCGACCATAGGAAACAATTTCTTAAATATGGGGGGAGGGACGAAAGGTATACCGGGCCTTTCCCATTCTTTATTTACAATGTCCGCCACCCGCTTGGGTATAGGAAAAGCTTCGGGGGGCCCCGGGACCTCTAGGAACTTGTCCATTTTACATAATTTCTCTGGAATGACCAAATTCTCACAATCATCCAGAGTAGATAACACCTCCTTAAGCAGAGCGCGGAGATGTTCCAATTTAAATTTAAATGTAATCACATCAGGTTCAGCTTGTTGAGAAATTTTCCCTGAATCTGAAATTTCTCCCTCAGACAAAACCTCCCTGGCCCCCTCAGACTGGTGTAGGGGCACTTCAGAACCAATATCATCAGCGTCCTCATGCTCTTCAGTATTTTCTAAAACAGAGCAGTCGCGCTTTCGCTGATAAGTGGGCATTTTGGCTAAAATGTTTTTGATAGAATTATCCATTACAGCCGTTAATTGTTGCATAGTAAGGAGTATTGGCGCACTAGATGTACTAGGGGCCTCCTGTGTGGGCAAGACTGGTGTAGACGAAGGAGGGGATGATGCAGTACCATGCTTACTCCCCTCACTTGAGGAATCATCTTGGGCATCATTTTCTCTAAATTTTGTGTCACATAAATCACATCTATTTAAATGAGAAGGAACCTTGGCTTCCCCACATACAGAACACAGTCTATCTGGTAGTTCAGACATGTTAAACAGGCATAAACTTGATAACAAAGTACAAAAAACGTTTTAAAATAAAACCGTTACTGTCACTTTAAATTTTAAACTGAACACACTTTATTACTGCATATGTGAAAAAGTATGAAGGAATTGTTCAAAATTCACCAAAATTTCACCACAGTGTCTTAAAGCCTTAAAAGTATTGCACACCAAATTTGGAAGCTTTAACCCTTAAAATAACGGAACCGGAGCCGTTTTTATATTTAACCCCTTTACAGTCCCTGGTATCTGCTTTGCTGAGACCCAACCAAGCCCAAAGGGAATACGATACCAAATGACGCCTTCAGAAAGTCTTTTCTATGTATCAGAGCTCCTCACACATGCATCTGCATGTCATGCTTCCCAAAAACAAGTGCGCAATAGAGGCGCGAAAATGAGACTCTGCCTATGATTAGGGAAAGTCCCTAGAGAATAAGGTGTCCAATACAGTGCCTGCCGGTTATTTTACATAGTTCCCAAGATTAAAATAATTCCTCAAGGCTATGGAGTATAAAATATGCTTATATATAAATCATTTTAGCCCAGAAAATGTCTACAGTCTTAAAAGCCCTTGTGAAGCCCTTTTTTCTCTTCATGTAATAAAAATGGCTTACCGGATCCCATAGGGAAAATGACAGCTTCCAGCATTACATCGTCTTGTTAGAAATGTGTCATACCTCAAGCAGCAAAAGTCTGCTCCCTGTTTCCCCCAACTGAAGTTAATTCCTCTCAACAGTCCTGTGTGGAAACAGCCATCGATTTTAGTAACGGTTGCTAAAATCATTTTCCTCTTACAAACAGAAATCTTCATCTCTTTTCTGTTTCAGAGTAAATAGTACATACCAGCACTATTTTAAAATAACAAACTCTTGATTGAATAATAAAAACTACAGTTAAACACTAAAAAACTCTAAGCCATCTCCATGAGATGTTGCCTGTACAACGGCAAAGAGAATGACTGGGGAAGGCGGAGCCTAGGAGGGATCATGTGACCAGCTTTGCTGGGCTCTTTGCCATTTCCTGTTGGGGAGGAGAATATCCCACAAGTAAGGATGACGCCGTGGACCGGACACACCTATGTTGGAGAAATAAAATTTAATACACGATATGTGAATATATATAAAATTATTACGATGTGTGCCTTGCTTGTGAAATCATCTTGATGTTCTTAGGCTTATTTGTTATATATGCAATAAAAGTTTTTGTTTTTTTACGAAAAACTTGAGCCTGGAGAATATATATTATACAAGCAAGCCACTACTAGACACTTTATCCTCTGGAAGAGAGCTGCAGACCGGAGAGAGCCAGCTGGTCAGCTCTGATTACCAGCCCACTCCCACAAGCACACTGGTGTGCTCTGACAGATTGTGAGTACCCTGTGTATAGAATACCAGTAGCTTGCGCTTACCTTGTTCTTATCGATACATACATTTGTGCGCCTCTCTTTATCCATTTCCACAGAAGTTTGGAGAGTACAGCCGGATGAGATGGAATTCTTGTGGTGAACATTTTCGGGGACCGCATATATTGCAACTTGATATCAGAACTTTGGTCAATGAGACTATTGGACTTTTCATATTGGAGCTGATTACACCATCAATTAATGAGGTTCCCCTTTCTATTCCATTTCATTACATATTTGTTTCAGACATATAAGATTCATAGTCTTATGTTATGTTCTGATTGTAAAACATTGTGCACATTTTAATGTATGTATTTAGCGCCCTCTAGTGACCAAGGTCACTTTATTTTTCAGTTAGAGAGCTATACCAGTTACGCTTTATACAGAGGTGCAGCTCTGCTTTGCTTTTGGGATTTTTTGTTTCATCGGACAAAAATCTTTACATTTGAATACATACTTTTAATATATATATCAATATATTATTTTTAGGTTTAAATAATTTTTATCCATCTATAGTAATTTTTGCTCTTTGTTGATTACCCTTTTTTTGTGTGTAGCCTATCACAGATTTTGGGAATTATATTTATATTTCATATTTCATGTTATCAGCACTAGAGAGAAGCAATAGAAGAAATTCATTTAACCCTCCGTCTAATGCTGAAGGTGACAGTCCAGGTCCCCTAGTGATAAAAAGTGTTGATACCCTATTTGCTAAACTGGGGGAACTATTAAAGAATGAACACAGACACTGGTGGGACCTGGACTGTCTAAAGAAATATAAAGAAAAAAAGCAAATCCCAAGAGGAGTTAGAATTTTTAAACACTGTTCTTTTAAAAATAACCAAGAACTAACCAAAAAATGGTACGAAATATTAGATGATTGCTCTTTTAATTTGATAGATTTATTGATTGCCCATAGACAAAGTTTGGTAGATGCTTTGGAACAGGAGATAGATCTAGTACAAAAAGAATTGGAACCTATGAAGGACCATTCAGAATACAATAGGTTAAATGCTGAAACCATAAAAATGGTGGATGAATATCAAAATGAAATCATCAGAGTTAAGAATGGGAAATTTAAAAGAGATGAGGAAGACTATGCTGAGGGTATTGTATACACATTTAATAAAAAAACACCTGTTTCAAAAGAAAACAACAATGGTTGGACAAAGGTACACCATAATAAAAAAAACAACTATAACTACAAAACTCCACATCAATCCTCATCTCACAATCATCATAGGAACACTTCAGAACAACAACAAACACAGCATTGGGAAGAATATAAAACTAGTAATAGGAACTTCCAGAACAGACAAAATTATCAGCAAAATCATCAATACAATAAGAATAAAAATAAGAATCATGTCCATAATAACCACACATATCAAAACCACAATTATATTCCATTACAAAATCGATATGAACCACTTCAGGATAATTCTGTTGGGAATAGGTATCTGGGAAGTACTAATCATAATTCCAACATACAAATAGCTCCCACTGACCAAGGCCATAATGGCTATAAAAGAACAGAGATGCCTTCCACTTCCAATAGTGATTTTTTAGGGGTACCCAATTTGGCCCCTTTATGGAGAAGGAACATAGTCCCACCCAACACTCAACAACAACAGCATCAACAATCACAACAACAAAAAAAGAAAAGACCCTACCCAAACGGGGAAGACGAGGGAGAGGCAACACCTTACAAAAAAAGCAACTACAAAAACTAGCCAAAGGCATATTTAATCTCACCTCCCACGAGCTAACCAACGATGAGGTTAGAATCTTAGGGAGAGGCTTGTCATATTGCCCATCTAATCCCCATAAACTTTTCGATTTATTTGTAGATTTGAACAAATATACCAGAAAATTATCATTACAAAGATATTTTTCTTTAAAAAATCTCAAAAAACGAAATATAGAAGGAATTCCTATTCTTACGCACTCTATGAATAGTCAGACACACACTATTTATGCTGAACCTGATCTAATAACGGAAGATTTGTTTGAGGGGTTTATACACACTCCGTTGGCACTGCCATCAAATTTCAATCCTCCTAAGGATGATGTAACATACATCAACCTTTTTCAGCAACTAGTAATGGAAGATTTTGACAAATTACCCAGACATTTGAACAAACATAAAAGATTATGGCCTAATGAAGAAAGAGCTCTTTAATCTCTAGCTAAATCTCTAGCAAGACTACAAAGACTATGTTAGTAAGGCACATAATATCCTTCTGAATGTTGAATATTACAGGAAACTAGATACCGATCCCACACAGGTTTTTTTAAAAAAAAATGTTGCATATCTTGGAAGATGGTAGTAGTAAGGGCATCCTAAATATGAAAGAACGGAAATTTCTAACCCCTTTGCATCCATCCATTCCATACTACTACCATCTTCCTAAGATCCATAAGAATCGTTTTAAGCCACCCGGTCAGCTTATCATCGCGGGCATTAACAGCCTGACAGATAAGTTATCACAATATATTGATAGTTTTCTCCAAAAATATGTCCAAAATTTGCTATCCTTCATCCGTGATACAACTGACCTACTGTTTAAAATTAAGGATTACAAACAAGAGAACAATGTTATTTGGGTAACGGCCGATGTAAGCGCCCTGTACTCCAATATCTCTCATGAATTGGGTTTATTAACCACGAAATATTATTTGGATGATGATATATACATGCCTAGTATTCAAAAAGAATATATTTTGACACTCATTGAATTCATATTGAAACACAATTATTTTCAATTTTTAGATTATTTTTATTTACAGGTGAAAGGTACGGCCATGGGCACCAGGTTTGCCCCCAGTTTTGCTAATTTATTCATGGGTTATTTTGAGGAGAAATATATTTATAACTCCAACTGGAGGGCAAACCTGGTGTTCTATAGCCGCTACATGGATGATTTAATTTTCATTTTTAAAGGGACAGTGGAAGAGGCAAAACTATTCTGTCTGGACCTTAATAATAACTCAATGGGTATCCAATTTACCTCCAATATCCAGTCAGACAATATAGAATTTTTGGATCTGACAGTAACTTGGGACAGAGAACACAATATATGTACATCCACATATTTCAAAACTGTAGACTGCAATAATTTTCTTCATTATACTAGTAATCATCACTATCAATGGAAAAAACATAATTTATGCTTACCTGATAAATTCCTTTCTCCTGTAGTGTAGTCAGTCCACGGGTCATCCATTACTTATGGGATATTAACTCCTCCCCAACAGGAAGTGCAAGAGGATCACCCAAGCAGAGCTGCTATATAGCTCCTCCCCTCTACGTCACACCCAGTCATTCGACCGAAAACCAAACGAGAAAGGAGAAACTATAGGGTGCAGTGGTGACTGGAGTATAATTTAAAATTTAGACCTGCCATAAAAAACAGGGCGGGCCGTGGACTGACTACACTACAGGAGAAAGGAATTTATCAGGTAAGCATAAATTATGTTTTCTCCTGTTAAGTGTAGTCAGTCCACGGGTCATCCATTACTTATGGGATACCAATACCAAAGCTAAAGTACACGGATGACGGGAGGGACAGGCAGGATCTTTACACGGAAGGAACCACTGCCTGAAGAACCTTTCTCCCAAAAACAGCCTCCGAAGAAGCAAAAGTGTCAAATTTGGAAAATTTGGAAAAAGTATGAAGAGAAGACCAAGTTGCAGCCTTGCAAATCTGTTCAACAGAGGCCTCATTCTTAAAGGCCCAAGTGGAAGCCACAGCTCTAGTAGAATGAACTGTAATCCTTTCAGGAGGTTGCTGTCCAGCAGTCTCATAGGCTAAACGTATTATGCTACGAAGCCAAAAGGATAGAGAGGTAGCAGATGCTTTTTGACCTCTCCTCTGTCCAGAATAAACGACAAACAGGGAAGAAGTTTGGCGAAAATCTTTAGTTGCCTGTAAATAAAATTTCAGGGCACGGACTACGTCTAGATTGTGCAGAAGTCGTTCCTTCTTTGAAGAAGGGTTAGGGCACAATGATGGAACAACAATCTCTTGATTGATATTCTTGTTAGTGACTACCTTAGGTAAGAACCCAGGTTTAGTACGCAGAACTACCTTATCTGAATGAAAAATCAGATAAGGAGAATCACAATGTAAGGCTGATAACTCAGAGACTCTACGAGCCGAGGAAATAGCCATTAAAAACAGAACTTTCCAAGATAACAGCTTGATATCAATGGAATGAAGGGGTTCAAACGGAACACCCTGTAAAACGTTAAGAACTAAATTTAAGCTCCACGGTGGAGCTACAGTCTTAAACACAGGCTTAATCCTAGCCAAAGCCTGACAAAAAGCCTGAACGTCTGGAACTTCTGACAGACGTTTGTGTAAAAGGATGGACAGAGCTGAGATCTGTCCCTTTAAAGAACTTGCAGATAAACCCTTTTCTAAACCTTCTTGTAGAAAAGACAATATCCTAGGAATCCTAACCTTACTCCATGAGTAACTCTTGGATTCGCACCAGTGTAAGTATTTACGCCATATCTTATGGTAAATTTTCCTGGTAACAGGTTTCCTAGCCTGTATTAAGGTATGAATTACTGACTCCGAAAATCCACGCTTTGATAAAATCAAGCGTTCAATTTCCCTGCAGTCAGCTTCAGAGAAATTAGATTTTGATGTTTGAAAGGACCCTGAATTAGAAGGTCCTGTCTCAGAGGCAGAGACCAAGGTGGACAGGATGACATGTCCACTAGATCTGCATACCAGGTCCTGCGTGGCCACGCAGGCGCTATTAGAATCACCGATGCTTTCTCCTGTTTGATCCTGGCAATCAAACGAGGAAGCATCGGGAAGGGTGGAAACACATAAGCCATCCTGAAGGTCCAAGGTGCTGTCAAGGCATCTATCAGGACCGCTCCCGGGTCCCTGGACCTAAGGAAGCTTGGCGTTCTGGCGAGACGCCATGAGATCCATATCTGGTTTGCCCCAACGTCAAAGTATTTGGGCAAAGACCTCCGGATGAAGTTCCCACTCCCCCGGATGAAAAGTCTGGCGACTTAGGAAATCCGCCTCCCAGTTCTCCACTCCTGGGATGTGGATCGCTGACAGGTGGCAAGAGTGAGACTCTGCCCAGCGAATTATCTTTGATACTTCCATCATCGCTAGGGAACTCCTTGTCCCTCCCTGATGGTTGATGTAAGCCACAGTCGTGATGTTGTCCGACTGAAACCTGATGAACCTCAGAGTTGCTAACTGAGGCCAAGCTAGAAGGGCATTGAGAACTGCTCTCAATTCCAGAATGTTTATTGGAAGGAGACTCTCCTCTTGAGTCCATGATCCCTGAGCCTTCAGGGAATTCCAGACAGCGCCCCAACCTAGTAGGCTGGCGTCTGTTGTTACAATTGTCCAGTCTGGCCTGCTGAAGGGCATCCCCCTGGACAGATGTGGCCGAGAAAGCCACCATAGAAGAGAATCTCTGGTCTCTTGATCCAGATTCAGCGTAGGGGACAAATCTGAGTAATCCCCATTCCACTGACTTAGCATGCACAATTGCAGCGGTCTGAGGTGCAGGCGTGCAAAAGGAACTATGTCCATTGCCGCTACCATTAAGCCGATTACCTCCATGCATTGAGCCACTGACGGGTGTTGAATGGAATGAAGGACACGGCAAGCATTTAGAAGCTTTGTTAACCTGTCCTCTGTCAGGTAAATTTTAATTTCTACAGAATCTATAAGAGTCCCCAAGAAGGGAACTCTTGTGAGTGGTAAGAGAGAACTCTTCTCCTCGTTCACTTTCCACCCATGCGACCTTAGAAATGCCAGTACTAACTCTGTATGAGACTTGGCAGTTTGGAAGCTTGACGCTTGTATCAGAATGTCATCTAGGTACGGAGCTACCGAAATTCCTTGCGGTCTTAGTACTGCCAGAAGAGAGCCCAGAACCTTTGTAAAGATTCTTGGAGCCGTAGCCAACCCGAAGGGAAGAGCTACAAACTGGTAATGCCTGTCTAGGAAGGCAAACCTTAGATACCGGTAATGTTCCTTGTGAATCGGTATGTGAAGGTAAGCATCCTTTAAATCCACTGTGGTCATGTACTGACCTCTTTGGATCATGGGTAAGATTGTCCGAATAGTTTCCATTTTGAACGATGGAACTCTTAGGAATTTGTTTAGGATCTTTAAATCCAATATTGGTCTGAAGGTTCCCTCTTTTTTGGGAACCACAAACAGATTTGAGTAAAACCCTTGTCCGTGTTCCGACCGCGGAACTGGGTGGATCACTCCCATTAGTAAAAGGTCTTGTACACAGCGTAGAAACGCCTCTTTCTTTATCTGGTTTGTTGACAACCTTGAAAGGTGAAATCTCCCTTGTGGAGGAGAAGCTTTGAAGTCCAGAAGATATCCCTGAGATATGATCTCCAACACCCAGGGATCCTGGACATCTCTTGCCCAAGCCTGGGCGAAGAGAGAGAGTCTGCCCCCCACTAGATCCGTTTCCGGATCGGGGGTCCTCACTTCATGCTGTCTTAGGGGCAGCAGCAGGTTTTCTGGCCTGCTTGCCCTTGTTCCAGGTCTGGTTAGGTTTCCAGCCTTGTCTGTAGCGAGCAACAGCTCCTTCCTGTTTTGGAGCAGAGGAAGTTGATGCTGCTCCTGCCTTGAAGTTACGAAAGGCACGAAAATTAGACTGTCTAGCCCTAGGTTTGGCTCTGTCTTGAGGCAGGGCATGGCCTTTACCTCCGTAATATCAGCGATAATTTCTTTCAAACCGGGCCCGAATAAAGTCTGCCCCTTGAAAGGTATGTTAAGTAATTTAGATTTAGAAGTTACATCAGCTGACCAGGATTTTAGCCACAGCGCTCTGCGTGCCTGAATGGCGAATCCGGAATTCTTAGCCGTAAGTTTAGTTAAATGTACTACGGCATCAGAAAGTGGTAAGCTTAGCTAAAGTAGAAACTGCTCCCTCCACCTTAGGGACCGTTTGCCATAAGTCCCGTGTGGTGGCGTCTATTGGAAACATTTTTCTGAATATAGGAGGGGGTGAGAAAGGCACACCGGGTCTATCCCACTCCTTAGTAACAATTTCAGTAAGTCTCTTAGGTATAGGAAAAACGTCAGTACTCGTCGGTACCGCAAAATATTTATCCAACCTACACATTTTCTCTGGGATTGCAACTGTGTTACAATCATTCAGAGCCGCTAACACCTCCCCTAGTAATACACGGAGGTTTTCCAGCTTAAACTTAAAATTTGAAATGTCTGAATCCAGTTTATTTGGATCAGATCCGTCACCCGCAGAATGAAGCTCTCCGTCCTCATGCTCTGCAAATTGTGACACAGTATCAGACATGGCCCTAGCATTATCAGCGCACTCTGTTCTCACCCCAGAGTGGTCGCGTTTACCCCTAAGTTCTGGCAATTTAGACAAAACTTCAGTCATAACATTAGCCATGTCTTGTAGAGTGATTTGTAATGGCCGCCCTGATGTACTTGGCGTTACAATATCACGCACCTCCTGAGCGGGAGATGCAGGTACTGACACGTGAGGCAAGTTAGTCGGCATAACTTCCCCCTCGTTGTCTGGTGAATGTTGCTTAACATGTACAGATTGACTTTTATTTAAAGTAGCATCAATGCAATTAGTACATAAATTTCTATTGGGCTCCACCTTGGCTTTTGAACATATTGCACAAAGAGATTCCTCTGTGTCAGACATGTTTAAACAAACTAGCAATTAGACTAGCAAGCTTGGAAATACTTTTCAACTAAATTTACAAGCAATATGCAAAACGTTACTGTGCCTTTAAGAAGCACACAAAAACTGTCACAGTTGAATAACAATGAACCGGATTAGTTATAGAAACCAAATTTTCACAGTAAAAAGCATAAATTTAGCAAAGGATTGCACTCATTAGCAATGGATGATTAACCCTTAATATCAGAAAAAACGGATAACAATTGAAAATATAAGCGTTTTTATCACAGTCAAAGCACAGTCTCACAGGTCTGCTGTGAGTGATTACCTCCCTCAAAACTAGTTTTGAAGACCCCTGAGCTCTGTGGAGATGTCCTGGATCATGCAGGGAGAAAAAGGCAGACTGTGACTGAATTTCTGATGCGTAGTAAAAGCGCCAAAATAGGCCCCTCCCACTCACAATACAACAGTGAGGGAAGCTCAGTAAACTGTTTTAATTTAAAACAAACGACAGCCATGTGGAAAATAACGCCCAAAACAATTTTTCACCAAGTACCTCAGATAATTAAACGATTTAACATGCCAGCAAACGTTTAAAATCTAATTTATGAAATGTCATTAAAAGCCTGCTGCTAGTCGCTCACACTGCAAGTTAGGCTAAAAGTTATATGCATACAGTATTTTCCCAGTGAAGTGCCATTCCCCAGAAATACTTAAGTGTAAACATACATACATATCAGCCTGATACCAGTTGCTACTACTGCATTTAAGGCTGTACTTACATTATATCGGTATTAGCAGTATTTTCTCAGTCAATTCCATTCCTTAGAAAATAATATACTGCAACATACCTCTTTGCAGGTGAACCTGCCCGCTGTCCCCTGATCTGAAGTTACCTTACTCCTCAGAATGGCCGAGAACAGCAAATGGATCTTAGTTACGTCCGCTAAGATCATACACAAAACTCAGGTAGATTCTTCTTCAAATTCTGCCTGAGAAGAAAACAACACACTCCGGTGCCGTTTAAAATAACAAACTTTTGATTGAAGATATAAAAACTAAGTTTAATCACCACAGTCGTCTCACACATCCTATCTATTAGTTGGGTGCAAGAGAATGACTGGGTGTGACGTAGAGGGGAGGAGCTATATAGCAGCTCTGCTTGGGTGATCCTCTTGCACTTCCTGTTGGGGAGGAGTTAATATCCCATAAGTAATGGATGACCCGTGGACTGACTACACTTAACAGGAGAAATAACATACCGTACAGTCAATTCTGTAGAATTAAGAGGAACTGCAGTTCAACAGAGAAATTTTATGAACAATCTTATATTCTAATTCAAAGATTTGAGGAAAAGGGCTACCCTTGGGATATTATCATGAGTGGGTTTGAGAAAGCATGTAGACTAGATAGGTCCACCATTCTTCAAACTAAGAAGAAAACTGAAAATAGCAAAGACCCTATAGACAAATTTAAACAACCTTGTTTTGTAACTCAATACAATTCAAACACTAAATCCATAAAAAGAGTGCTACAAAAGCACTGGCCTATTTTACTAAAAGATCCTATATTAAAGAAAAATTTAGAATGTACACCTAATATTGTTTTCAAAAGAGTGCCCACAATCAAACAGTTCCTGGCTCCAAGTAAAGTAGTCATCTTTAAGAAATCTATTAGAAGTGGAACACAAAGAAATCCAACTGGCCAAAAGGGTGTCTACAAATGTGGCAAAACAAGATTGAAAACCATATGTCACATACCACTGGGGACATTTTTCCCATTGAGGACTATCTGACATGCAGCTCTTCATACGTGATTTATGTGTTATCATGCAAATGTAGACTGCAGTATTTGGGGCGCACAATACGAAATGTTCGCACCAGGAGCGAGCACAGTTGAAATATAAAGAACAAATCTATTAAACATAGTGTATCCAGACACTACATCCACGAACATAATGGAGAAAATTGCCCCTTTACTATCACACCACTCGAAAGTATTCCTGGATCCAATAGATCCAATAGGTTTACCAAATTACGCCAAAGGGAAACCTTTTGGATTTATAGATTTGGTTCTTTATTTCCTAATGGTCTCAATGAGGTTGTAGACTCTGCCGCCTTTTAGGATTGTTTATACAATAATAGTCAGTTAGCAATACAGGTTCTGTTTGATCGTTTTTTAGCAATATTATTATTATATGTTGTGCAAGATATTAACTATTATTGTTTGCTGTATTTATGCATTATCATTAGTTATTGTCCTACTGATGAGTAGTGAATATTCCTATTATGTTTATTTAGTATTGATATTATTTAACAGATTACAACTATACCTTACTAATGTCAAAGATTTATATGTATATCCACATATTGGTGCAATCTCTATGTATATGTTCGCGTCTTAGTAGCATCTTCAGTTAATCTTAATATAAGGTATACCGAAGTATAGAGAACAAGGGTGCCTAATATGGATGCACTCGCTCATGATCACATTTATAGTATTAGCTTATACACACGTTAATTCATTGGGGTAATTTTTTAATCCATAGTTGCATTATACACACAATTAAGTATATAACACACACCTTGGATAAAGGGTTCTATTTAATATACCATAACGGATGTCTCCATGTAGAGGGGGAAATCTATATTATATTAATATATAATTATAAGGCACACATCGTAATAATTTTATATATATTCACATATTGTGTATTAAATTTTATTTTTATTTTGGTCTACTTACCCAGTATCACCACACTTATCTGTTATCACTAATATATGTACCCTCATTTTTTGACTAATTAGGCACCCGTATTTTTAGCCGAGTTTCATATTCTTTTAATAATGTAAACACAACACTCGTTGACATAAAAGATAGAACTTATGAAATTTGGGGTATAGTGATTTCATTATAAAAGTGCACGCACTTACCACTATTATGTACACTCATAGGGGTTCTATCATAATATAGAGATATTGTTTCCAAAATCATCACACGTTAAGGTTACATCCGATTTACACAATGTTTGATCACTCCTTTTTTTTCTCCCATATTTCTATGTATACATAGTACACTCAGGTTTATAGGTTAGATCACTATAGGGCCATCTTATGCATATATGTGCTCATGGGTGGTAGCCAGTCTCGTTAATCAACTTTATTCTTAGTAATGGAATTAATTAAGTACCCGAGCCTGCACACCCCTCTATTAAACACGAGAGCGTCACTGGTTTAGATAGCAGTTCGCTATCGTAATGCATAATATGTCAGTGGGGGTGTGTGCCTACTCCTCTGAAATATAGCAATGTGATTGGTCAACTAACACACACCCAGAGTAGGGGTGTGTCTCTGAATCGTCTGGTAGTGGCGGCAATAAAAAGCCGGTTTCTCCAACATTGGTGTGTCCGGTCCACGGCGTCATCCTTACTTGTGGGATATTCTCTTCCCCAACAGGAAATGGCAAAGAGTCCCAGCAAAGCTGGTCACATGATCCCTCCTAGGCTCCGCCCACCCCAGTCATTCTCTTTGCCGTTGCACAGGCAACATCTCCACGGAGATGGTTAAGAGTTTTTTGGTGTTTAAATGTAGTTTTTATTCTTCTATCAAGTGTTTGTTATTTTAAAATAGTGCTGGTATGTACTATTTACTCTGAAACAGAAAAGGATGAAGATTTCTGTTTGTAAGAGGAAGATGATTTTAGCAGACAGTAACTAAAATCGATTGCTGTTTCCACACAGGACTGTTGAGATGAAGTAACTTCAGTTGGGGGAAACAGTTAGCAGACCTTTCTGCTTAAGGTATGACTAGCCATATTTCTAACAAGACCATGTAATGCTGGAAGGCTGTCATTTCCCCTCATGGGGACCGGTAAGCCATTTTCTTAGTCAAATATAAAAGAATAAAGGGCTTAAAAAAGGGCTTAAAAACTGGTAGACATTTTTATGGGCTAAAACGATTGCTTTATTGGGGCATATTATGCAGATTCTAGCTAATAATTGGCATTATAATCTTGGGGAACATATAAAAAACGGCAGGCACTGTGTTGGACACCTTTTTTAGTCTGGGGGGCCTTTCTAGTTATAGACTGAGCCTCATTTTCGCGCCATTACTGCGCAGTTGTTTTTGGAGAGCAAGGCATGCAGATGCATGTGTGAGGATCTAAGAATCACTAAAAAAGCTTCTAGAAGGCGTCATTTGGTATCGTATTCCCCTCTGGGCTTGGTTGGGTCTCAGCAAAGCATATAGCTGGGACTGTATAGGGGTTAAATTTGAAAACGGCTCTGGTTCCGTTAATTTAATTTATTGGTGTGCAATACTTTTAATGCTTTAAGACACTGTGGTGAAATTTTGGTGAATTTTGAACAATTCCTTCATACTTTTTCACATATTCAGTAATAAAGTGTTTTCAGTTTGAAATTTAAAGTGACAGTAACGGTTTTATTTTAAAACGTTTTTTGTGCTTTGTTGACAAGTTTAAGCCTGTTTAACATGTCTGTACCATCAGATAAGCTATGTTCTATATGTATGAAAGCCAATGTGTCTCCCCATTTAAATTTATGTGATAATTGTGCCATAGTGTCCAAACAAAGTAAGGACAGTAATGCCACAGATAATGATATTGCCCAAGATGATTCCTCAAATGAGGGGAGTAAACATGATACTACATCATCCCCTACTGTGTCTACACCAGTTATGCCCACACAGGAGGCCCCTAGTACATCTAGTGCGCCAATACTTATTACCATGCAACAATTAACGGCTGTAATGGATAACTCCATAGCAAATCTTTTATGCAAAATGCCTACTTATCAGAGAAAGCGCGATTGCTCTGTTTTAAACACTGAAGAGCAAGAGGACGCTGATGATAACTGTTCTGACATACCCTCACACCAATCTCAAGGGGCCATGAGGGAGGTTTTGTCTGATGGAGAAATTTCAGATTCAGGAAAAATTTCTCATCAAGCTGAACCTGATGTTGTGACATTTAAATTTAAATTAGAACATCTCCGCGCACTGCTTAAGGAGGTGTTATCTACTCTGGATGATTGTGACAATTTGGTCATTCCAGAGAAATTATGTAAGATGGACAAGTTCCTAGAGGTTCCGGTGCCCCCCGACGCTTTTCCTATACCCAAGCGGGTGGCGGACATAGTAAATAAAGAGTGGGAAAGGCCCGGCATACCTTTTGTTCCCCCCCCTATATTTAAGAAATTATTTCTTACTCTAAACAAACGCACTACTATTCCTATCGAAGATAGTTGTGCTTTCAAAGATCCTATGGATAAGAAATTAGAGGGTTTGCTTAAAAAGATTTTTGTACAGCAAGGTTACCTTCTACAACCAATTTCATGCATTGTTCCTGTCACTACGGCAGCGTGTTTCTGGTTCGAGGAACTAGAAAAATCGCTCAGTAAAGAATCTTCGTATGAGGAGGTTATGGACAGAGTTCAAGCACTTAAATTGGCTAACTCTTTTGTTTTAGATGCCGCTTTGCAATTAGCTAGATTAGCGGCGAAAAATTCAGGGTTTGCTGTCGTGGCGCGCAGAGTGCTTTGGCTAAAGTCTTGGTCAGCGGATGTGTCTTCCAAGACAAAATTGCTTAACATTCCTTTCAAAGGTAAAACATTATTTGGACCTGATTTGAAAGAGATTATTTCAGACATCACTGGGGGAAAGGGCCACGCCCTCCCACAGGATAGGTCTTTTAAGGCTAAAAATAAGCCTAATTTTCGTCCCTTTCGCAGAAACGGACCAGTCTCTAATTCTGCATCCTCTAAGCAAGAGGGTAATACTTCACAACCCAAACCAGCCTGGAAACCAATGCAAGGCTGAAACAAGGGTAAGCAGGCCAAGAAGCCTACCACTGCTACCAAAACAGCATGAAGGGATAGCCCCCGATCCGGGACCGGATCTAGTGGGGGGCAGACTTTCTCTCTTTGCTCAGGCTTGGGCAAGAGATGTTCAGGATCCTTGGGCGCTAGAAATAGTTTCTCAAGGTTATCTCCTGGAATTCAAGGAACTACCCCCAAGGGGAAGGTTCCACAGGTCTCAATTATCTTCAAACCAAATAAAGAGACAGGCATTCTTACATTGTGTAGAATACCTGTTAAAGATGGGAGTGATACATCCAGTTCCAATAAGAGAACAAGGAATGGGATTTTATTCCAATCTGTTCATAGTTCCCAAAAAAGAGGGAACATTCAGACCAATTTTGGATCTAAAGATCCTAAACAAATTTCTCAGGGTACCATCGTTCAAAATGGAAACTATTCGAACGATCCTACCTACTATCCAGGAAAATCAATTTATGACTACCGTGGATTTAAAGGATGCGTACCTACATATTCCTATCCACAAGGAACATCATCAGTTCCTAAGGTTCGCTTTTCTGGACAAGCATTACCAGTTTGTGGCACTTCCATTCGGATTAGCCACTGCTCCAAGGATTTTCACAAAGGTACTAGGGTCCCTTCTAGCGGTTCTAAGACCAAGGGGCATTGCAGTAGTACCTTACTTGGACGACATCCTGATTCAAGCGTCGTCCTTGTCAAAAGCAAAGGCTCATACGGACATCGTCCTAGCCTTTCTCAGATCTCACGGATGGAAGGTGAACAAAGAAAAAAGTTCTCTGTCCCCGTCAACAAGAGTTCCCTTCTTGGGAACAATAATAGATTCCTTAGAAATGAGGTTTTTTCTGACAGAGGTCAGAAAATCAAAACTTCTAAGCTCTTGTCAAGTACTTCATTCTGTTCCTCGTCCTTCCATAGCGCAGTGCATGGAAGTAATAGGATTGATGGTTGCAACAATGGACATAGTTCCTTTTGCACGAATTCATCTAAGACCATTACAACTGTGGAATGGGGATTATACAGACTTGTCTCCGACGATTCAAGTAGATCAAAAGACCAGAGATTCACTCCGTTGGTGGCTGACCCTGGACAATCTGTCACAGGGAATGAGCTTCCGCAGACCAGAGTGGGTCATTGTCACGACCGACGCCAGCCTAGTGGGCTGGGGCGCGGTCTGGGAATCCCTGAAAGCTCAGGGTCTATGGTCTCGGGAAGAGTCTCTTCTCCCGATAAACATTCTGGAACTGAGAGCGATATTCAATGCTCTCAGAGCTTGGCCTCAACTAGCAAAGGCCAAAGGCCAAATTCATAAGGTTTCAGTCAGACAACATGACGACCGTTGCATATATCAATCATCAGGGGGGAACAAGGACTTCCCTGGCGATGAAAGAAGTGACCAAGATAATTCAATGGGCGGAGGATCACTCCTGCCCCTTGTCTGCAATCCACATCCCAGGAGTGGAAAATTGGGAAGCGGATTTTCTGAGTCGTCAGACATTCCATCCGGGGGAGTGGGAACTCCATCCGGAAATCTTTGCCCAAATAACTCAATTATGGGGCATTCCAGACATGGATCTGATGGCGTCTCGTCAGAACTTCAAGGTTCCTTGCTACGGGTCCAGATCCAGGGATCCCAAGGCGACTCTAGTAGATGCACTAGTAGCACCTTGGACCTTCAACCTAGCTTATGTATTCCCACTGTTTCCTCTCATCCCCAGGCTGGTAGCCAGGATCAATCAGGAGAGGGCCTCGGTGATCTTGATAGCTCCTGCGTGGCCATGCAGGACTTGGTATGCAGACCTGGTGAATATGTCATCGGCTCCACCATGGAAGCTACTTTTGAGACAGGACCTTCTTGTTCAGGGTCCATTCGAACATCCGAATCTGGTTTCCCTCCAACTGACAGCTTGGAGATTGAACGCTTGATTTTATCAAAGCGTGGGTTTTCAGATTCTGTAATAGATACTCTGATTCAGGCTAGAAAGCCTGTAACTAGAAAAATTTACCATAAAATATGGAAAAAATATATCTGTTGGTGTGAATCTAAAGGATTCCCATGGAACAAGATAAAAATTCCTAAGATTCTATCCTTTCTACAAGAAGGTTTGGAGAAAGGATTATCTGCAAGTTCTCTGAAGGGACAGATCTCTGCTTTATCTGTTTTACTTCACAAAAGACTGGCAGCTGTGCCAGATGTTCAAGCATTTGTTCAGGCTCTGGTTAGGATCAAGCCTGTTTACAGACCTTTGACTCCTCCCTGGAGTCTAAATCTAGTTCTTTCAGTTCTTCAAGGGGTTCCGTTTGAACCCTTACATTCCGTAGATATTAAGTTACTATCTTGGAAAGTTTTGTTTTTGGTTGCAATTTCTTCTGCTAGAAGAGTTTCAGAGTTATCTGCTCTGCAGTGTTCTCCGCCCTATCTGGTGTTCCATGCAGATAAGGTGGTTTTGCGTACTAAGCCTGGTTTTCTTCCGAAAGTTGTTTCCAACAAAAATATTAACCAGGAGATAGTTGTACCTTCTTTGTGTCCGAATCCAGTTTCAAAGAAGGAACGTTTGTTACACAATTTGGACGTAGTCCGTGCTCTAAAATTCTATTTAGAGGCTACTAAAGATTTCAGACAAACATCTTCCTTGTTTGTTGTTTATTCTGGTAAAAGGAGAGGTCAAAAAGCGACTTCTACCTCTCTTTCCTTTTGGCTTAAAAGCATTATCCGATTGGCTTATGAGACTGCCGGACGGCAGCCTCCTGAAAGAATCACAGCTCACTCCACTAGGGCTGTGGCTTCCACATGGGCCTTCAAGAACGAGGCTTCTGTTGACCAGATATGTAAGGCAGCGACTTGGTCTTCACTGCACACTTTTGCCAAATTTTACAAATTTGATACTTTTGCTTCTTCGGAGGCTATTTTTGGGAGAAAGGTTTTGCAAGCCGTGGTGCCTTCCATTTAGGTGACCTGATTTGCTCCCTCCCTTCATCCGTGTCCTAAAGCTTTGGTATTGGTTCCCACAAGTAAGGATGACGCCGTGGACCGGACACACCAATGTTGGAGAAAACAGAATTTATGCTTACCTGATAAATTACTTTCTCCAACGGTGTGTCCGGTCCACGGCCCGCCCTGGTTTTTTAATCAGGTCTGATGAATTATTTTCTCTTACTACAGTCACCACGGTATCATATGGTTTCTCCTATATATATTTCCTCCTGTCCGTCGGTCGAATGACTTGGGTGGGCGGAGCCTAGGAGGGATCATGTGACCAGCTTTGCTGGGACTCTTTGCCATTTCCTGTTGGGGAAGAGAATATCCCACAAGTAAGGATGACGCCGTGGACCGGACACACCGTTGGAGAAAGTAATTTATCAGGTAAGCATAAATTCTGTTTTTAAATATGTTCAGTATGCTTGATGAAACGGCCAGGAGAGCCGAAAAACGTGTATCAATTATTACCTGCTAATTAACCTTGCTTGTGAAATCATCTTGATGTTCTTAGGCTTATTTGTTATATATGCAATAAAAGTTTTAGTTTTTTTACGAAAAACTTGAGCCTGGAGAATATATATTATACAAGCAAGCCACTACTAGACACTTTATCCTCTGGAAGAGAGCTGCAGACCGGAGAGAGCCAGCTGGTCAGCTCTGATTACCAGCCCGCTCCCACAAGCACACTGGTGTGCTCTGACAGATTGTGAGTACCCTGTGTATAGAATACCAGTAGCTTGCACTTACCTTGTTCTTATCAATACATACATTTGTGTGCCTCTCTTTATCCATTTCCACAGAAGTTCTAATTCCCCGCCGGGAACAGTTTGGAGAGTGCAGCCGGATGAGATGGAATTCTTGTGGTGAACATTTTCGGTGACCGCATATTGCAACTTGATATCAGAACTTTGGTCAATGAGACTATTGGACTTTTCATATTGGAGCTGATTACACCATCAATTAATGAGGTTCCTCTTTCTATTCCATTTCATTACATATTTGTTTTAGACATATAAGATTCATAGTCTTATGTTATGTTCTGATTCTAAAACATTGTGCACATTTTAATGTATGTATTTAGCGCCCTCTGGTGACCAAGGTCACTTTATTAAATCTCAGAAATTTGGGATGATCCCTGTGGATGGGAACATGAAGCTACGCGTCTTTCAAGTCTATGGTCATCATGAACTGACCCTCTTGGACCAAAGGAAGAATGGAACGAATGGTTTCCATTTTGAAGGACGGTACCTGAGAAACTTGTAGAGGCACTTTAGGTCTAAAATCGGTCGAAAAGTTCCCTCTTTTTTGGGAGGAAAGATCCTGAACGCAGTTCAAGAATGCCTCTCTTTTTACCTGGTCTGCAGATAATCTTGAGAGGTGGAATCTGCCCCTGGGAGGGAAAGTTTTGAATTCTATTTTGTAACCCTGGGACATCTCGTCTCCACACTTGACAAAATAGGGAAAGTCTGCCCCCCACTTGATCCGAACCCGGACCGGGGGCCGACCCTTCATACTGATTTTTTTCTTTGATTACTTCCCCTTATTCCAAGACTGATTGGGCTTCCAAGAAGACTTGGACTGCTCCTGCTTGGAAGAGGGAGAGGAAGACTTTGACCTTTGAAATTACGAAAGGAACAAAAATTACATTGACGTCCTTCTTGTCTTGCGGTAGAAAAGACCCTTTTCCACCCGTAACATCAAAAATTATTTCTGCCAGACCAGATCCGAACAAGGTCTTCCTCTTGTAAGGAAGCGCCAGAAGCTTAGACTTAGAGGTAACATCAGCTGACCAAGATTTTAGCCACAATGCCCTGCGGGCTAGGGCAGTGAAGCCAGACATCTTGACTCCCAGTCTAATAACTTCTTCAAATAAGCTTCCAGCGTTTTGTCAATGGGATCCTTAAAGGAGCAGATATCCTCTATAGGGATCGTAGTTCTCTTAGCCACAGTAGAAATAGCCCCTTCTACTTTAGGCACCATCCACCAAGAATCTTTAATGGAGTCAGCAACAGGAAACATCTTTTTAAATACGGGAGACAGGGAGAAAGGAATCCCTGGCTTCTCCCATTCTTCTGAAATAATCGATGTCACATGGTCTGGGACAGGAAAAGCGTCCACAGAGGAAGGAACATCACAGTATTTATTAAGTTTACTAGACTTCTTAGGGTTGACAACGACAGAAGTATCAGAGTAGTCCAAATTAGCCAATAACTCTTTTAACAGTACACAAAGGTATTCAAGCTTAAATCTGAAGTTGACTTCTTCAGTATCAGATGAAGGAATTATACAGTCTGAATCTTAGATTTCACCCTCAGAGCCTACCGGTGTATCCACCTCATCCGACTTATGAGGGAGGGCAACCTGCGTAGCAGTAGATGGAACAGAAACCTTCTTATCTGAATGTCTAATTTTTTTCTTTCCCAGCATAGGAAAAGCAGATAATGCCTCAGATACAGCAAAAGATACCCGTGCAGCAAAATCTGCAGGCAAATAAACTCCTCCAGGAGGCTGAGAGGAACTGAGGGGCACTGTATGTGATGCCATAGAGGCTTGAGACGTTTGAGGAGAAAGCTGTGGCATTGCCTGAACAGCATCATCCTGAGAGACATTGGGCTCAGAGGGTAACAATTTATCGTTAAATTGAAGTGTTCTAGCTAAGCACAGAGTCTTGGTCCATGTCCATAATACTAAATAAAAAATTCCCCAAATTGTAAAATTTTTTTTAAATACACTGTCACTTTAAGAATTTTTAATACCACAATTTGGCTGCCAGAAGTCTCTAAAACGATCGTATAATAGATCGACACTGAAGAGACTGAAATTCAATGAGGCTGCTCCGCTCCGTGAATATCCGACTGCAGAGAGAAGTCACATGACCGGCAGAGAGAGGAAACTACGCAGCAAGTATAAGGCGCGTGTTTCCCTCTGCCTACAACATAAGATGCAAGTAGCTGCAGCTGATTTCAAACTCAAGCAGTTTGTCAGTTAGCCTGTTCTAGCTAAGCAAGCAAAGAAAACCAACTTCCAAAATTTAAGTTTATACATAAATCCCTGTATAAAACATAAGCCACACACATACTAATAAAGTATTTCAACAAAATTAGCCCAAAGAGGAAAAACGTCCCAAAAAGGGAAGATTAACCCCTAGGGGCATATGTATCAAGCTCCGTATGGAGTTTGATGCCCCGTGTTTCTGGCGAGCCTGCAGGCTCGCCAGAAACAGCAATTATGAAGCAGCGGTCACAAAGACCGCTGCTCCATAACCTGTCCGCCCGCTCTGAGCAGGCGGACACACATCGCCGGAAAGCAACCCGATCAAGTACAATCGGGTTGATTGACACCCCCCTGCTGGCGGCCCATTGCCCGCGAGTCTGCAGGGGGCGGCGTTGCACCAGCAGCTCTTGTGAGCTGCTGGTGCAATGCTGAATACGGCAAGCAAATTGCTCGCCATATTCAGCGATGTCTGTCGGACCTGATCCGCTCTGTCGCATCAGGTCCGACAGACATTAATAACTAGAGGCCCTAGTCTCAGCATATATAATGTGCCTGCCCACTGCCAAAGAAAATCCTGTATAAAGGATTTAAAAAATGTCCCCATCTACTGCATATGACATATTCTTCTGAAGTGCAAGTCTCCAAGACCTAGAAGACAAAAGCACTTACCTGCAGTCTAGCTGTCCGACAGGAAGACAGCTCACAAGGCGTGAAAGGACACATACTCCTTACAGAGACCTGTAGAAAAAGAAAGAACAGAGTAACCAACTCTGGCTTTCTGTACCATGAACAGCAATGTGTTAGGAAACAAAACTAGGACCACCTCACAACTTCCTAACTGCTTAAAAGCCACCACTACTCTACTAAAGATATTGACATAGACTCAGCTAAACCCAAATCCTTGCTTGCAGGGAAAAGTAGCCAAAAAAAGAATTAATTTCTTCGCACACCAAATTTTACCTCCTCCATTGACAGAGGCAAAGAGAATGACTGGGGATTATGGGTAGGGGAGTGACACTTAACAGCTTTGCTGTGGTGCTCTTTGCCTCCTCCTGCTGGCCAGGAGTGATATTCCCACTAGTAATTGAATGACGTCATGGACTCTCCATATCTTAAGAAAGAAATTTACAGTATTAGGAAAAGGTATGATAGGTAATGTGCTCCTATCTAAGACAGCAGTCTTTGCGGAGAGAGGACTTTAACTTAAGTGCAGCCGCGCTATAATTTCAAAAGTGCAGTGAAGGGGATTCTGTAAGCTGCGCTGTGAATAATAAGGAGGCGCTAAAGTGGCTGCACTGAGCATAATGCAGCTACTAAAAATATAGAGCCTCTACATTAAGGTATATTATTTGTCAGTGTGGGCTGTGCTATCCTCCTCAAGGCTGCATTAAGCTTAGTGTGGCTGCACTATGTTTTTCCTTGTAGCATTAGCGTGAGGACGCAGTCTACCTTAAAGGGCAAGGCGGTCAACTGGTAAAGAATGAGTATCTATGTGTATATATGTGACAGGTTATATGTGTATATATGTATGTATGTGTGCACATAAAGATTTATACATATAAACACATAAATACACATGTATACACATATATAGACATATATACATACAAATATTTATACATACTATATACAGTATATATACTGTATATATATATATATATATATATATATATATATATATACTGTGTGTATATATATATATATATATATATATATATATATATATATATATATATATATATATATATATATATATATATATATATATATATATATATGTACTGTGTGTATGTATTGGAGCCATTTCCAGTCAAACACTTTGCCACATACCATATCCCTTTTTAACCATTTAAATAAAACTTTTTATCAATATTAAAATTATATTTTTATTAAAAAGTATATATAGGAGTGTAATACTTTATTTTAATATGCTTTTGATGTGTTTTGTGCAACTTTTTTTATTTTAACTGGACATAAACCCCCCCAAAAATCTTTCATAATTCAGATAGAGCATATAATTTTAAACAACTTTCCAATTTACTTCTATTATCACATTTTCTTTGTTTTCTTTTTATCCTTTGTTGAAAAAAGGAAGGTACGTTCAGTAGTGTGCATTTGTCTGCAGCACTACATGGCAGCAGTTTTGCAACAATCTTATACATTAGCAAGAGCAGTAGATGGCAGCACTATTTCATGTCATGTAGTGCCCTAGACATGTGCACACTACCTATCTAGATATCTCTTCAACAAAGAACATAATAATTTGATAATAAAAGTATATTAGAATATTTTTTTAAATTATATTCTCTATCTGAATCATGAAAGAAAAAAATGTGGGTTTCATGTCCCATTAACCCTTACACTTTACTTCAAGTGCAGCCTCTAACTTTCAACTTGTAATATGAGCGCTAACCCTTCACAAGTAAATTGGTACCATGGACTTGTAATATCAAGTTTATGTGCTAATGTTAGCGCAGTCCAGTGACATTGCTTATCGGGTCCTGCACTATCATTAGCACGCCACCTTTAATCTAGCCCTGTTGCAGATGTCTGAGCCTAGGCAATCACACAGAAAGTGCTTTACACCCTTACTTTTTAAACTAGTGGCCTATACCCCACAGGGAGTCACTTAAACATTTTTGGGGGTCCTCACAAGATTTGACAGCGTACTGTGCACAGGGAGACAGGAGAGCAGAAGTTTTCCCTAGTATAATAATAGGCTAAATTGCAATTAATAATAAGCAAACAACAGCAAATATATATTTAATAATAAAAAGTACATTATTTTGTATGTGAAGAATATAGCAATGTAAAAGATGCCAAAGAAATGGCAGAAGCCTTCTGACCTTTCCTAATACCAGAAAAGATAACAAATAGACTAGAAGTCTTTCTGAAATCTGAGTAGCTTCAACATAATATTTCAAAACTCTTACCACATCCAAAGAATGTAAGAATCTTTCCAAAGAATTCTTAGGATTAGGACACAAGGAAGGGACAATACTTCCTCTACTAATGTTGTTAGAATTTACAACTTTAGGAAAAAATTGAAATGAAGACAGCAAAACCACCTTATCCTGATGAAAAATCAGAAAAAGGAGACTCACAAGAAAGAGCAGATAATTCAAAAACTGTTCTAGCTGAAGAGATGTCTAAAAGGAACAATACTTTCCATGAAAGTAATTTTAATGTCCAAAGAAAGCATATGCTCAAACAGAAGAGCCTGTAAAGCCCTCAGAACCAAATTAAGACTCCAAGGAGGAGAAATTGGCTTAATGACAGGCTTGATACGAACCAAAGCCTGAACAAAACAATGAATAACAGAAAGATTAGCAAATTTTTCTGTGAAAACAGCACAGAAAAAGCAGAGATTTGTCCTTTCAATGAACTTGCAGACAAAAAACCCTTATCCAAACCATCCTGAAGAAACTATAAAATCCTAGGAATTCTAAAAGAATGCCAAGAGAATTTATGAGAAGAGCATCATGAGATGTAAATCTTCCAAACTCGATAATAAATCTTACTAGACACAGATTTACGAGCCTGCAACATAGTATTAATCACTAAGTCAAAGAAACTTCTATGACTAAGTACTAAGCGTTAGATTTCCATACCATCAAATTAATAATTTGAGTTCCTAATGGAAAAAACGAATGTTAAGATATAAGGTCTGGCCTTAATGGAAGTGACCAAGATTGGCAACTGGACATCCGAACAAGAACCATATACCAAAACCTGTGCGGCCATGCTGGAGCCACCAGCAACACAAAAGATTGCTCCCTGATGATTTTGAAAATCACTCTAAAAAGAAGAACCAGAGGCGAAAAAATATAGGCAGATTGATAACTCCAAGGAAGTTTCAATGCATACACTGCTTCCGCCTGAGGATCCCCGGACCTGAATAGGCCCCTGGGAAGTTCCTTGTTTAGATGAGATGCCATCAGATCTATTTCTGGAAGCCCTCACATCTGAACAATTTGAAAAAACACATCTGGGTAAAGAGACCATTCTCCCGGATGTAAAGCTTGATTGACAGAGATAATCCGCTTCCCAATTGTCTATACCTGGGAAATGGACCGCAGAAATTAGACAGGAGCTGGATTTAGCCCAAGCAAGTATCCGAGATACTTCTTTCACAGCCTAAGGACTGAGAGTCCCACCCTGATGATTGACATACGCCACAGTTGTGACATTGTCTGTCTGAAAAATAATAAACGTCTCTTTCTTCAAAAAGAAGCCAAAACTGAAGAACTCTGAGAAATGCATTACCAAAATATCGAATGGTAATCTCGCCTCCTGAGATTTCCAAACCCCTTGTACTGACAGAGATCCCCAGACAGCCTCCCAACCTAAAAGACTCGCATCTGAAGTGATCATGGTCCAGGTTGAATGAACCGAAGAGACCCGTAGAACTATATGATGGTGATCTAACCACCAAGTCAAAGATAGTTGAACATTGGGATTTAAATATATAAAAAGTGATATCCTAGAATCCCTGCACCATTAATTCAGCATAAAAAACTGAAAAGGTTTCCTATGAAAATGAGCAAAGGGAATTTAATCCAATGCTGCAGCCATGAGACCTAAAACTTCCATGCATATAGCAACTGAAGGAAATAAAAGAGACTGAAGGTTCCAACAAACGGAACCCAATAAAATTGTCACTTGTCTGTTAGAGACAAAGACATTGACACAATCTATCTGGAAACCTAAAAAAGGTGACCCTTGTCACTTATATGACAATTCAAAAAGATTTTCTATCTTTGTGAGAATGAATAGATTTGAATAAAACCCCCAAACCCTGTACCTAAAATGGAACTGGTATAAATACCCCAGAAAACTCCAGGTCTGAGCAGCGCCTTGAGCCCCAACGGGTGACAAGCCGCGCTTCACAAGTACCCAATACATACAGGTCTGAAACACACTTCAGGAAAGTGTGAGCCTTACTGGAATAGCTGGAATATTTTAGAGAAAAAAAGACTTCTCACAGGCGGTTTTACTCTGAATCCTATTCTGTACCCAAATCTAAGCAGTTTGGACCGAATTGAACCAAACAAATTTTAAAAAAGTCTTAACCTGCCCTTACCAGCTAAGCTGGAATAAGAACCACACCTACATGCAAATTTGGGGGGCTGACTTTGATCTTTTAAATGGCTTAAATTGAATGAAGAAAACTTCCAATTATAAACATGTTACTTGGGGAAGAATTAGGATTCCGTTCCTTAGTAAGAACAAAAACTAATATAAGCTTAAGATTTAGTCTTAGAACTCAATCTTGAAGCCCAGAGTAACAGTTGAAGAATTGAATCCAATTGTGAACCAAATAATTGATTACCTTGGAAAAAAAGAAATATGGAATTTAGAAATCAAATTAGCATTCCAAGATTGAAGTCACAAAGTTCTTCTAGCTAAAATAGCTAAAGACGTAGATTAAACCTCATTTGCGAAAATATAAAAAAAATGACGACACAAATGAAATTATTAGCATGTTGATCAACTTAACAAATGCTAAACAAATCATAATCCGATACTTGTTGTACTAAAGTATCCAACTAGAAAGTTGAAGCAGTTGCAACATTAGCCAAATAAATTACAGGTCTAAGAAAAGTACCTGAAAATAAATAATTTCTTTCATGTAATTAGCAAGAGTCCATGAGCTAGTGACGTATGGGATATACATTCCTACCAGGAGGGGCAAAGTTTCCCAAACCTCAAAATGCCTATAAATACACCCCTCACCACACCCACAATTCAGTTTTACAAACTTTGCCTCCGATGGAGGTGGTGAAGTAAGTTTGTGCTAGATTCTACGTTGATATGCGCTCCGCAGCAAGTTGGAGCCCGGTTTTCCTCTCAGCGTGCAGTGAATGTCAGAGGGATGTGAGGAGAGTATTGCCTATTTGAATGCAGTGATCTCCTTCTAAGGGGTCTATTTCATAGGTTCTCTGTTATCGGTCGTAGAGATTCATCTCTTACCTCCCTTTTCAGATCGACGATATACTCTTATATATACCATTACCTCTGCTGATTCTCGTTTCAGTACTGGTTTGGCTATCTGCTATATGTAGATGAGTGTCCTGGGGTAAGTAAGTCTTATTTTCTGTGACACTCCTAGCTATGGTTGGGCACTTTGTTTATAAAGTTCTAAATATATGTATTCAAACATTTATTTGCCTTGACTCAGAATGTTCAACTTTCCTTATTTTCAGACAGTCAGTTTCATATTTGGGATAATGCATTTTAATTTAACATTTTTCTTACCTTAAAATTTGACTTTTTCCCTGTGGGCTGTTAGGCTCGCGGGGGCTGAAAATGCTTCATTTTATTGCGTCATTCTTGGCGCTGACTTTTTTGGCGCAAAAATTCTATTTCCGTTTCCGGCGTCATACGTGTCGCTGGAAGTTGCGTCATTTTTTGACGTTATTTTGCGCCAAAAATGTCGGCGTTCCAAAGAATGGGATAATTTGGGTAATTCATTTACTCCTTCTAAACGTTTTAAGCAATTATATCCTGTGCCGTCTGACAGATTAGAATTTTGGGACAAGATCCCTAAAGTTGATGGGGCTATTTAAAGCCTGCTTCTAAGTCCACATGAAGGTGCGGCCCTCATTCCAGCTCAGCTGGTAGGGGGCAGGTTACGTTTTTTCAAGGAAATTTGGATCAATTCTGTTCACAATCTTTGGATTCAGAGCATTGTTTCAGAAGGGTACAGAATTGGTTTCAAGTTGAGACCTCCTGCAAAGAGATTTTTTCTTTCCCGTGTCCCAGTAAATCCAGTAAAAGCTCAAGCATTTCTGAATTGTGTTTCAGATCTAGAGTTGACTGGAGTAATTATACCAGTTCCAGTTCCGGAACAGGGGATGGGGTTTTATTCAAATCTCTTCATTGTACCAAAGAAGGAGAATTCTTTCAGACCAGTTCTGGATCTAAAAATATTGAATCGTTATGTAAGGATACCAACGTTCAAGATGGTAACTGTAAGGACTATCTTACCTTTTGTTCAGCAAGGGAATTATATGTCCACAATAGATTTACAGGATGCATATCTGCATATTCCGATTCATCCAGATCATTATCAGTTCCTGAGATTCTCGTTTCTGGACAAGCATTACCAGTTTGTGGCTCTGCCGTTTGGCCTAGCTACAGCTCCAAGAATTTTTACAAAGGTTCTCGGTGCCCTGCTGTCTGTAATCAGAGAACAGGGTATTGTGGTATTTCCTTATTTGGACGATATCTTGGTACTTGCTCAGTCTTTACATTTAGCAGAATCTCATACGAATCGACTTGTGTTGTTTCTTCAAGATCATGGTTGGAGGATCAATTTACCAAAAAGTTCTTTGATTCCTCAGACAAGGGTAACCTTTCTGGGTTTCCAGATGGATTCAGTGTCCATGACTCTGTCTTTAACAGACAAGAGACGTCTAAAGTTGATTACAGCTTGTCGAAACCTTCAGTCACAATCATTCCCTTCGGTAGCCTTATGCATGGAAATTCTAGGTCTTATGACTGCTGCATCGGATGCGATCCCCTTTGCTCGTTTTCACATGCGACCTCTTCAGCTCTGTATGCTGAAGCAATGGTGCAAGGATTACACGAAGATATCTCAATTAATATCTTTAAAACCGATTGTTCGACACTCTCTAACATGGTGGACAGATCACCATCGTTTAATTCAGGGGGCTTCTTTTGTGCTTCCGACCTGGACTGTAATTTCAACAGATGCAAGTCTCACAGGTTGGGGAGCTGTGTGGGGATCTCTGACGGCACAAGGAGTTTGGGAATCTCAGGAGGTGAGATTACCGATCAATATTTTGGAACTCCGTGCAATTTTCAGAGCTCTTCAGTTTTGGCCTCTTCTGAAGAGAGAATCGTTCATTTGTTTTCAGACAGACAATGTCACAACTGTGGCATACATCAATCATCAAGGAGGGACTCACAGTCCTCTGGCTATGAAAGAAGTATCTCGAATTTTGGTTTGGGCGGAATCCAGCTCCTGTCTAATCTCTGCGGTTCATATCCCAGGTGTAGACAATTGGGAAGCGGATTATCTCAGTCGCCAAACGTTGCATCCGGGCGAATGGTCTCTTCACCCAGAGGTATTTCTTCAGATTGTTCAAATGTGGGAACTTCCAGAAATAGATCTGATGGCGTCCCATCTAAACAAGAAACTTCCCAGGTATCTGTCCAGATCCCGGGATCCTCAGGCGGAGGCAGTGGATGCATTATCACTTCCTTGGAAGTATCATCCTGCCTATATCTTTCCGCCTCTAGTTCTTCTTCCAAGAGTAATCTCCAAGATTCTGAAGGAATGCTCGTTTGTTCTGCTGGTAGCTCCGGCATGGCCTCACAGGTTTTGGTATGCGGATCTTGTCCGGATGGCCTCTTGCCAACCGTGGACTCTTCCGTTAAGACCATACCTTCTGTCACAAGGTCCTTTTTTCCATCAGGATCTGAAATCCTTAAATTTAAAGGTATGGAGATTGAACGCTTGATTCTTGGTCAAAGAGGTTTCTCTGACTCTGTGATTAATACTATGTTACAGGCTCGTAAATCTGTATCTCGAGAGATATATTATAGAGTCTGGAAGACTTATATTTCTTGGTGTCTTTCTCATCATTTTTCCTGGCATTCTTTTAGAATACCGAGAATTTTACAGTTCCTTCAGGATGGTTTAGATAAGGGTTTGTCCGCAAGTTCTTTGAAAGGACAAATCTCTGCTCTTTCTGTTCTTTTTCACAGAAAGATTGCTATTCTTCCTGATATTCATTGTTTTGTACAAGCTTTGGTTCGTATAAAACCTGTCATTAAGTCAATTTCTCCTCCTTGGAGTTTGAATTTGGTTCTGGGAGCTCTTCAAGCTCCTCCGTTTGAACCTATGCATTCATTGGACATTAAATTACTTTTTTGGAAAGTTTTGTTCCTTTTGGCCATCTCTTCTGCCAGAAGAGTTTCTGAATTATCTGCTCTTTCTTGTGAGTCTCCTTTTCTGATTTTTCATCAGGATAAGGCAGTGTTGCGAACTTCTTTTGAATTTTTACCTAAAGTTGTGAATTCCAACAACATTAGTAGAGAAATTGTGGTTCCTTCATTATGTCCTAATCCTAAGAATTCTAAGGAGAAATCGTTGCATTCTTTGGATGTTGTTAGAGCTTTGAAATATTATGTTGAAGCTACGAAATCTTTTCGTAAGACTTCTAGTCTATTTGTTATCTTTTCCGGTTCTAGAAAAGACCAGAAAGCTTCTGCCATTTCTTTGGCATCTTGGTTGAAATCTTTAATTCATCTTGCCTATGTTGAGTCGGGTAAAACTCCGCCTCAGAGAATTACAGCTCATTCTACTAGGTCAGTTTCTACTTCCTGGGCGTTTAGGAATGAAGCTTCGGTTGACCAGATCTGCAAAGCAGCAACTTGGTCCTCTTTGCATACTTTTACTAAATTCTACCATTTTGATGTATTTTCTTCTTCTGAAGCAGTTTTTGGTAGAAAAGTACTTCAGGCAGCGGTTTCAGTTTGAATCTTCTGCTTATGTTTTTCGTTAAACTTTATTTTGGGTGTGGATTATTTTCAGCAGGAATTGGCTGTCTTTATTTTATCCCTCCCTCTCTAGTGACTCTTGTGTGGAAAGATCCACATCTTGGGTAGTCATTATCCCATACGTCACTAGCTCATGGACTCTTGCTAATTACATGAAAGAAAACATAATTTATGTAAGAACTTACCTGATAAATTCATTTCTTTCATATTAGCAAGAGTCCATGAGGCCCGCCCTTTTTTTGTGGTGGTTATGATTTTGTATAAAGCACAATTATTCCAATTCCTTATTTTATATGCTTTCACACTTTTTTATCACCCCACTTCTTGGCTATTCGTTAAACTGAATTGTGGGTGTGGTGAGGGGTGTATTTATAGGCATTTTGAGGTTTGGGAAACTTTGCCCCTCCTGGTAGGAATGTATATCCCATACGTCACTAGCTCATGGACTCTTGCTAATATGAAAGAAATGAATTTATCAGGTAAGTTCTTACATAAATTATGTTTTTCTTTAAATAAGATACAAGTTTCCCATCTGAAGGAAAAAAAAAAAATACTATTTGCTATAGGAATAGTAGTATGTTTAGCAAAAGTAAAGATAGCCCCATTAACTTGGAGAATCTTTCCTCAAAACTTAAAACTAACTGCCGGCAAAGGATACAATTTAAAAACCTTAAAGAAGGAATAAAAGAAATTCCCGGCCTATTCCATTCCCTAGTATCAGGAACTGGAAAAAAACCTCTGAAGAAACCACAGAAGGTTAATAAGCAGAATTTAAATGTTAGCTAGTCTTAAAATCAAAAGAACTAGTTACTTCAATATCCAAAATAATCAACACCTTTTCAACAAAGAACGAATGTACTCTATTAAAAAATAAAAAAAGTAGATTTGTTAGTGTCAATATCTGATGAAGAATATTCTGAATGAGAAAAAACACCATCAGAGAAGGATAATTCAGTATGTTGTTGGTCATTTGAAACTTCATCAACTAAATGAGAAGTTTAAAAAAGACCTAAAAAATGTATTAGAAGGCGGGATGGCAGACAAAGCCTTTAGAATAGAATCAGAAAAATATTCTTATAAATTCCTAAGTATATCTTGTACATTAGATGTAAAAAGAATAGCAATAGATAATGCATAAATACTAATGGACTCTGCATGTAAAAGTTTATCATGATAACTTATTACAAACCATAGCTAAAGATAAACATTCATAACATTAAAATAAATTAACTTAGCTTTGGTAGGACTGATATCAGTCATCAGGAATCCCACAGTATTTTCTGATACAGGAACAGTTTTTGGAATATCTTGCAATATGTAATAGAAAAAACAACATATAAAGCAAAATTATCAAATTCCTTAAATGACAGTTTCAGGAATGGGAAAAAATGCAAACAGAACAGTCCTCTAGAAACCAGAAGCAACTAAAAAATGAGACTTAAATAATGTTAAAAATCTGGCGCCAAGAATGACGCCCACATATTTTTTTGGCGCCAAAAACGTCTGCAACAAACACGGGAGCCAAAAAAAGACGCAACTACGTGAAAACTTCCGGCGTCAACTACAATGCCGGAAATTACGTCATTGACGTCAGACAAACGTCAATCTCGCGCCAAAAAAGTCTAGCACCAAAAACGACGCAATAAATTCTAGCATTTTTTGCACCCGCGAGCCTAACAGCCCGCAATTTAAAGGAAAAAAGTCAATTGAAAATTTAGGTAAGAAAAATATTTAAATTCATATGCATTTTCCCAAAAAAATGAAACTGACAGTCTGAAAGAAGGAAAATAAACTGATTGACCTGAATCATGGCAAATATAAGTATAAAACATATATTTAGAACTTTACATATAAAAGTGCCAAACCATAGCTGAGAGTGTCATAAATAAAAGATAAGACTTACTTACCCAAAGACACTCATCTAAATAAAGTAGATAGCCAAACCAGTACTGAAACGAGAATCAGTAGAGGTAATGGTATATAAGAGTATATCGTCGATCTGAAAAGGGAGGTAGGAGAAGAAATCTCTACGACCGATAACAGAGAATCTATGAAATAGATCCCCTAGAGGAAGACCATGGTATTCAAATAGGCAATACTCTTTTCACATTCCTCTGACATTCACTGCACTCTGAGAGGAAAACCAGGCTTCAGCCTGCTGCGAAGCGCATATCAACGTAGAAATCTAGCACAAACTTACTTCACCACCTCCATAGGAGGCAAAGTTTGTAAAACTGAATTGTGGGTGTGGTGAGGGGTGTATTTATAGGCATTTTAAGGTTTGGGAAACTTTGCCCCTCCTGGTAGGAATGTATATCCCATACGTCACTAGCTCATGGACTCTTGCTAATTACATGAAAGAAGGAGCTAAATGCCCTTTTAAGGGCAATGCCCAAACAGATGCCCTTTTCAGGGCAATGGATAGTTTAGGTTTTTTAGCGTTAGGTTATTTTATTTTGGGGGGTGGGGGGGTTTAATGTTAGGTGGGACATTGTATATTTTTTGTAAAAGAGCTGATTATCTAGGGGCAATGCCCTGCAAAAAGCCCTTTTAAGGGCCACTGGTAGTTTATTATTAGAGTAAGGGGTGTTTTTATTTTGGGGGGTCTTTTTTATTTTCATCGGATTAGGTTTAATTTTGTTAAATTTGGTAATTTGATTTTTTTATTTTCTGTAATGTTAGCTTTTTCTTTTATCTTTTGTAAACTTAGTTTTTTTGTTTTTTTTTGTAACTTTAGAATGTATTAGTTTAGGTAATTTGAGTTTATTTAATGGGGTGTTAGGTTAGTGTACTGTACTTAGTTATTTAAATAGTTATTTGTGTTGTGGGTTTTTGAGGTTTAAAGGGTTAATAAGTTAAATAGGTTTATTGCGATGTAGGGGTTTTGCGGTTTAGGGGTTAATAGGGTAAACAGATTTATTGCAATGTAGGTGTTTTGCGGTTTAGGGGTTAATAGGGTAAATAGGTTTATTGCAATAATAGGCATTTTGCGGTTTAGGAGTTAATACTTCGTGTAGGATTTTTTTTGTTATATTTCGTGTGGGCGGTGTGTTTTTTTAATACTTGATGCGGGCGGTTAGTTGTTTTTTTTTAATACTTGATGCGGGCGTTTGTTTTTTTTTTTAAATACTTAAATGTGGGCGATTAGATGTTGCTCCGTTTGCTTTTGCTGCATCCACTGGTGGATTCTTTCACCATCCTGCCATTTTCTGAATTCACCTGGATGCAGCTTCGCTGCATCCAGGTACATTGTTTTGTCCTCGCGCTGCCAACATTCCATTGAGGATGCGTGTGCAACTGCCGACGGCGACAGACATTACAAACGCAATTATAGTATAGATATGTTTTCTTATTCTTAGCATTAAATTTAAAATGTTATCAATCACAACCTCAAACAGTCAACTATAAGACATACATAAAAATGATAGAATAAAAAGGAAGTAATGAAATTGACTACACTATACCTGTTTTATCTTAAACATTGTGCAGTCAAAATGATTGTTCTTTTTCTGTAAAATTAAATATAAACAAATGCATAAATAAATATATACGTATAAAAACAGAGAATATTGTACAAACTTCTGCACAAGAAAACAAAATTTATGCTTACCTGATAAATTCCTTTCTCCTGTAGTGTGGTCAGTCCACGGGTCATCATTACTTCTGGGATATTAACTCCTCCCCCAACAGGAAGTGCAAGAGGATTCACCCAGCAGAGCTGCTATATAGCTCCTCCCCTCTACGTCACCTCCAGTCATTCGACCAAGGACCAACGAGAAAGGAGAAGCCAAAGGGTGTAGTGGTGACTGGAGTATAATTCAAAAATTTTTTACCTGCCATAAAAAACAGGGCGAGCCGTGGACTGACCACACTACAGGAGAAAGGAATTTATCAGGTAAGCATAAATTTTGTTTTCTCCTGTTAAGTGTAGTCAGTCCACGGGTCATCATTACTTCTGGGATACCAATACCAAAGCTAAAGTACACAGATGACGGGAGGGACAGGCAGGCTCTTTATACGGAAGGAACCACTGCCTGAAGAACCTTTCTCCCAAAAACAGCCTCCGAAGAAGCAAAAGTGTCAAATTTGTAAAATTTGGAAAAAGTATGAAGAGAAGACCAAGTTGCAGCCTTGCAAATCTGTTCAACAGAAGCCTCATTCTTAAAGGCCCAAGTGGAAGCCACAGCTCTAGTAGAATGTGCTGTAATTCTATCAGGAGGCTGCTGTCCAGCAGTCTCATAGGCTAACCGTATTATGCTACGAAGCCAAAAAGAGAGAGAGGTAGCCGAAGCTTTTTGACCTCTCCTCTGACCAGAATAAACGACAAACAGGGAAGACGTTTGTCAAAAATCCTTAGTTGCCTGTAGATAAAATTTTAGGGCACGGACTACATCTAGATTGTGTAGCAGACGTTCCTTCTTCGAAGAAGGATTAGGACACAAAGATGGAACCACAATCTCTTGATTGATATTCCTGTTAGTGACCACCTTAGGTAGGAACCCAGGTTTAGTACGCAGAACTACCTTGTCTGAATGAAAAATCAGATAAGGAGAATCGCAATGTAAGGCAGATAACTCAGAGACTCTTCGAGCCGAGGAAATCGCCATTAAAAACAGAACTTTCCAAGATAACAGCTTGATATCAATGGAATGAAGGGGTTCAAACGGAACACCCTGTAAAACATTAAGAACTAAGTTCAAACTCCATGGTGGAGCAACAGTTTTAAACACAGGCTTGATCCTAGCTAAAGCCTGACAAAAAGCTTGAACGTCCGGAACTTCTGACAGACGTTTGTGTAAAAGAATGGACAGAGCTGAAATCTGTCCCTTTAAGGAACTAGCGGATAAACCCTTTTCTAAACCTTCTTGTAGAAAAGACAATATCCTCGGAATCCTAACCTTACTCCATGAGTAACTCTTGGATTCGCACCAATATAAGTATTTGCGCCATATCTTATGGTAAATCTTTCTGGTAACAGGCTTTCTAGCCTGTATTAAGGTATCAATAACTGACTCAGAAAAACCACGTTTTGATAAAATCAAGCGTTGAATTTCCAAGCAGTCAGCTTCAGAGAAATTAGATTTTGATGTTTGAAGGGACCCTGGATCATAAAGTCCTGTTTCAGAGGTAGAGACCAAGGTGGACAGGATGACATGTCCACTAGATCTGCATACCAAGTCCTGCGTGGCCATGCAGGCGCTATTAGAATCACTGATGCTCTCTCCTGTTTGATTCTGGCAATCAATCGAGGAAGCATCGGGAAGGGTGGAAACACATAAGCCATCCCGAAGGTCCAAGGTGCTGTCGAAGCATCTATCAGAACCGCTCCCGGATCCCTGGATCTGGACCCGTAACGAGGAAGCTTGGCATTCTGTCGAGACGCCATGAGATCTATCTCTGGTTTGCCCCAACGTCGAAGTATTTGGGCAAAGACCTCCGGATGAAGTTCCCACTCCCCCGGATGAAAAGTCTGACGACTTAAGAAATCCGCCTCCCAGTTCTCCACTCCCGGGATGTGGATTGCTGACAGGTGGCAAGAGTGAGACTCTGCCCAGCGAATTATCTTTGATACTTCCATCATTGCTAGGGAGCTTCTTGTCCCTCCCTGATGGTTGATGTAAGCTACAGTCGTGATGTTGTCCGACTGAAACCTGATGAACCCCCGAGTTGTTAACTGGGGCCAAGCCAGAAGGGCATTGAGAACTGCTCTCAATTCCAGAATGTTTATTGGTAGGAGACTCTCCTCCTGATTCCATTGTCCCTGAGCCTTCAGAGAATTCCAGACAGCGCCCCAACCTAGTAGGCTGGCGTCTGTTGTTACAATTGTCCAGTCCGGCCTGCTGAATGGCATCCCCCTGGACAGATGTGGCCGAGAAAGCCACCATAGAAGAGAATTTCTGGTCTCTTGATCCAGATTCAGAGTAGGGGACAAGTCTGAGTAATCCCCACTCCACTGACTTAGCATGCACAATTGCAGCGGTCTGAGATGTAGGCGTGCAAAGGGTACTATGTCCATTGCCGCTACCATTAAGCCGATCACCTCCATGCATTGAGCTACTGACGGGTGTTGAATGGAATGAAGGACACGGCATGCATTTTGAAGCTTTGTTAACCTGTCTTCTGTCAGGTAAATCTTCATTTCTACAGAATCTATAAGAGTCCCCAAGAAGGGAACTCTTGTGAGTGGAAAACAGAATTTATGCTTACCTGATAAATTACTTTCTCCAACGGTGTGTCCGGTCCACGGCGTCATCCTTACTTGTGGGATATTCTCTTCCCCAACAGGAAATGGCAAAGAGTCCCAGCAAAGCTGGTCACATGATCCCTCCTAGGCTCCGCCCACCCCAGTCATTCGACCGACGGACAGGAGGAAATATATATAGGAGAAACCATATGATACCGTGGTGACTGTAGTTAGAGAAAATAATTCATCAGACCTGATAAAAAAACCAGGGCGGGCCGTGGACTGGACACACCGTTGGAGAAAGTAATTTATCAGGTAAGCATAAATTCTGTTTTCTCCAACATTGGTGTGTCCGGTCCACGGCGTCATCCTTACTTGTGGGAACCAATACGAAAGCTTTAGGACACGGATGAAGGGAGGGAGCAAATCAGGTCACCTAAATGGAAGGCACCACGGCTTGCAAAACCTTTCTCCCAAAAATAGCCTCCGAAGAAGCAAAAGTATCAAATTTGTAAAATTTGGCAAAAGTGTGCAGTGAAGACCAAGTCGCTGCCTTACATATCTGGTCAACAGAAGCCTCGTTCTTGAAGGCCCATGTGGAAGCCACAGCCCTAGTGGAGTGAGCTGTGATTCTTTCAGGAGGCTGCCGTCCGGCAGTCTCATAAGCCAATCGGATAATGCTTTTAAGCCAAAAGGAAAGAGAGGTAGAAGTCGCTTTTTGACCTCTCCTTTTACCAGAATAAACAACAAACAAGGAAGATGTTTGTCTGAAATCTTTAGTAGCCTCTAAATAGAATTTTAGAGCACGGACTACGTCCAAATTGTGTAACAAACGTTCCTTCTTTGAAACTGGATTCGGACACAAAGAAGGTACAACTATCTCCTGGTTAATATTTTTGTTGGAAACAACTTTCGGAAGAAAACCAGGCTTAGTACGCAAAACCACCTTATCTGCATGGAACACCAGATAGGGCGGAGAACACTGCAGAGCAGATAACTCTGAAACTCTTCTAGCAGAAGAAATTGCAACCAAAAACAAAACTTTCCAAGATAATAACTTAATATCTACGGAATGTAAGGGTTCAAACGGAACCCCTTGAAGAACTGAAAGAACTAGATTTAGACTCCAGGGAGGAGTCAAAGGTCTGTAAACAGGCTTGATCCTAACCAGAGCCTGAACAAATACTTGAACATCTGGCACAGCTGCCAGTCTTTTGTGAAGTAAAACAGATAAAGCAGAGATCTGTCCCTTCAGAGAACTTGCAGATAATCCTTTCTCCAAACCTTCTTGTAGAAAGGATAGAATCTTAGGAATTTTTATCTTGTTCCATGGGAATCCTTTAGATTCACACCAACAGATATATTTTTTCCATATTTTATGGTAAATTTTTCTAGTTACAGGCTTTCTAGCCTGAATCAGAGTATCTATTACAGAATCTGAAAACCCACGCTTTGATAAAATCAAGCGTTCAATCTCCAAGCCGTCAGTTGGAGGGAAACCAGATTCGGATGTTCGAATGGACCCTGAACAAGAAGGTCCTGTCTCAAAGGTAGCTTCCATGGTGGAGCCGATGACATATTCACCAGGTCTGCATACCAAGTCCTGCGTGGCCACGCAGGAGCTATCAAGATCACCGAGGCCCTCTCCTGATTGATCCTGGCTACCAGCCTGGGGATGAGAGGAAATGGTGGGAATACATAAGCTAGGTTGAAGGTCCAAGGTGCTACTAGTGCATCTACTAGGGTCGCCTTGGGATCCCTGGATCTGGACCCGTAGCAAGGAACCTTGAAGTTCTGACGAGACGCCATCAGATCCATGTCTGGAATGCCCCATAATTGAGTTATTTGGGCAAAGATTTCCGGATGGAGTTCCCACTCCCCCGGATGGAATGTCTGACGACTCAGAAAATCCGCTTCCCAATTTTCCACTCCTGGGATGTGGATCGCAGACAAGTGGCAGGAGTGATCCTCCGCCCATTGAATTATCTTGGTCACTTCTTTCATCGCCAGGGAAGTCCTTGTTCCCCCCTGATGATTGATATATGCAACGGTCGTCATGTTGTCTGACTGAAACCTTATGAATTTGGCCTTTGCTAGTTGAGGCCAAGCTCTGAGAGCATTGAATATCGCTCTCAGTTCCAGAATGTTTATCGGGAGAAGAGACTCTTCCCGAGACCATAGACCCTGAGCTTTCAGGGATTCCCAGACCGCGCCCCAGCCCACTAGGCTGGCGTCGGTCGTGACAATGACCCACTCTGGTCTGCGGAAGCTCATTCCCTGTGACAGATTGTCCAGGGTCAGCCACCAACGGAGTGAATCTCTGGTCTTTTGATCTACTTGAATCGTCGGAGACAAGTCTGTATAATCCCCATTCCACTGTCTGAGCATGCACAGTTGTAATGGTCTTAGATGAATTCGTGCAAAAGGAACTATGTCCATTGTTGCAACCATCAATCCTATTACTTCCATGCACTGCGCTATGGAAGGACGAGGAACAGAATGAAGTACTTGACAAGAGCTTAGAAGTTTTGATTTTCTGACCTCTGTCAGAAAAATCCTCATTTCTAAGGAATCTATTATTGTTCCCAAGAAGGGAACTCTTGTTGACGGGGACAGATAACTTTTTTCTTTGTTCACCTTCCATCCGTGAGATCTGAGAAAGGCTAGGACGATGTCTGTATGAGCCTTTGCTTTTGACAGGGATGACGCTTGAATCAGGATGTCGTCCAAGTAAGGTACTACTGCAATGCCCCTTGGTCTTAGAACCGCTAGAAGGGACCCTAGTACCTTTGTGAAAATCCTTGGAGCAGTGGCTAATCCAAATGGAAGTGCCATAAACTGGTAATGCTTGTCCAGAAAAGCGAACCTTAGGAACTGATGATGTTCCTTGTGGATAGGAATATGTAGGTACGCATCCTTTAAATCCACGGTAGTCATAAATTGATTTTCCTGGATAGTAGGTAGGATCGTTCGAATAGTTTCCATTTTGAACGATGGTACCCTGAGAAATTTGTTTAGGATCTTTAGATCCAAAATTGGTCTGAATGTTCCCTCTTTTTTGGGAACTATGAACAGATTGGAATAAAATCCCATTCCTTGTTCTCTTATTGGAACTGGATGTATCACTCCCATCTTTAACAGGTCTTCTACACAATGTAAGAATGCCTGTCTCTTTATTTGGTTTGAAGATAATTGAGACCTGTGGAACCTTCCCCTTGGGGGTAGTTCCTTGAATTCCAGGAGATAACCTTGAGAAACTATTTCTAGCGCCCAAGGATCCTGAACATCTCTTGCCCAAGCCTGAGCAAAGAGAGAAAGTCTGCCCCCCACTAGATCCGGTCCCGCATCGGGGGCTATCCCTTCATGCTGTTTTGGTAGCAGTGGTAGGCTTCTTGGCCTGCTTACCCTTGTTCCAGCCTTGCATTGGTTTCCAGGCTGGTTTGGGTTGTGAAGTATTACCCTCTTGCTTAGAGGATACAGAATTAGAGACTGGTCCGTTTCTGCGAAAGGGACGAAAATTAGGCTTATTATTAGCCTTAAAAGACCTATCCTGTGGGAGGGCGTGGCCCTTTCCCCCAGTGATGTCTCAGATAATCTCTTTCAAATCAGGTCCAAATAATGTTTTACCTTTGAAAGGAATGTTAAGCAATTTTGTCTTGGAAGACACATCCGCTGACCAAGACTTTAGCCAAAGCACTCTGCGCGCCACGACAGCAAACCCTGAATTTTTCGCCGCTAATCTAGCTAATTGCAAAGCGGCATCTAAAACAAAAGAGTTAGCCAATTTAAGTGCTTGAACTCTGTCCATAACCTCCTCATACGAAGATTCTTTACTGAGCGATTTTTCTAGTTCCTCGAACCAGAAACACGCTGCCGTAGTGACAGGAACAATGCATGAAATTGGTTGTAGGAGGTAACCTTGCTGTACAAAAATCTTTTTAAGCAAACCCTCTAATTTCTTATCCATAGGATCTTTGAAAGCACAACTATCTTCGATAGGAATAGTAGTGCGTTTGTTTAGAGTAGAAACCGCCCCCTCGACCTTGGGGACTGTCTGCCATAAGTCCTTTCTGGGGTCGACTATAGGAAATAATTTCTTAAATATAGGGGGGGGAACAAAAGGTATGCCGGGCCTTTCCCACTCTTTATTTACTATGTCCGCCACCCGCTTGGGTATAGGAAAAGCGTCGGGGGGCACCGGAACCTCTAGGAACTTGTCCATCTTACATAATTTCTCTGGAATGACCAAATTGTCACAATCATCCAGAGTAGATAACACCTCCTTAAGCAGTGCGCGGAGATGTTCTAATTTAAATTTAAATGTCACAACATCAGGTTCAGCTTGATGAGAAATTTTTCCTGAATCTGAGATTTCTCCATCAGACAAAACCTCCCTCATGGCCCCTTGAGATTGGTGTGAGGGTATGTCAGAACAGTTATCATCAGCGTCCTCTTGCTCTTCAGTGTTTAAAACAGAGCAATCGCGCTTTCTCTGATAAGTAGGCATTTTGGATAAAAGATTTGCTATGGAGTTATCCATTACAGCCGTTAATTGTTGCATGGTAATAAGTATTGGCGCACTAGATGTACTAGGGGCCTCCTGTGTGGGCATAACTGGTGTAGACACAGTAGGGGATGATGTAGTATCATGTTTACTCCCCTCATTTGAGGAATCATCTTGGGCAATATCATTATCTGTTGCATTACTGTCCTTACTTTGTTTGGACACTATGGCACAATTATCACATAAATTTAAATGGGGAGACACATTGGCTTTCATACATATAGAACATAGCTTATCTGATGGTACAGACATGTTAAACAGGCTTAAACTTGTCAACAAAGCACAAAAAACGTTTTAAAATAAAACCGTTACTGTCACTTTAAATTTCAAACGGAAAACACTTTATAACTGAATATGTGAAAAAGTATGAAGGAATTGTTCAAAATTCACCAAAATTTCACCACAGTGTCTTAAAGCATTAAAAGTATTGCACACCAAATTTCAGAGCTTTAACCCTTAAATTAACGGAACCGGAGCCGTTTTTACATTTAACCCCTATACAGTCCCAGAATGAGGCTCTGTCTATAACTAGAAAGGCCCCCATCTGAAAAAGGTGTCCAACACAGTGCCTGCCGTTTTTCTAAACGTTCCCCAAGATTATAATACCAATAATTAGTTAGAATCTGCATAATATGCCTAGTAAAGCAATTGTTTTAGCCCAGAAAAATGTCTACCAGTTTTTAAGCCCTTTTTGAAGCCCTTTATTCTTTTATGTTTAACTAAGAAAATGGCTTACCGGTCCCCATGAGGGGAAATGACAGCCTTCCAGCATTACATGGTCTTGTTAGAAATATGTCTAGTCATACCTTAAGCAGAAAAGACTGCTAACTGTTTCCCCCAACTGAAGTTACTTCATCTCAACAGTCCTGTGTGGAAACAGCAATCGATTTTAGTTACTGTCTGCTAAAAATCATCTTCCTCTTACAAACAGAAATCTTCATCCTTTTCTGTTTCAGAGTAAATAGTACATACCAGCACTATTTTAAAATAACAAACACTTGATAGAAGAATAAAACTACAAAAAACTCTTAACCATCTCCGTGGAGATGTTGCCTGTGCAACGGCAAAGAGAATGACTAGGGTGGGCGGAGCCTAGGAGGGATCATGTGACCAGCTTTGCTGGGACTCTTTGCCATTTCCTGTTGGGGAAGAGAATATCCCACAAGTAAGGATGACGCCGTGGACCGGACACACCAATGTTGGAGAAAGAGAGAACTCTTCTTTTCGTTCACCTTCCATCCATGCGACCTTAGAAATGTCAGTACTAACTCTGTATGAGACTTGGCAGTTTGAAAGCTTGAAGCTTGTATCAGAATGTCGTCTAGGTACGGGGCTACCGAAATTCCTCGCGGTCTTAGTACCGCCAGAAGAGCACCCAGAACCTTTGAGAAGATTCTTGGAGCCGTAGCCAATCCGAATGGAAGAGCTACAAACTGGTAATGCCTGTCTAGAAAGGCAAACCTTAGATACCGGTAATGATCTTTGTGAATCGGTATGTGAAGGTAAGCATCCTTTAAATCCACTGTGGTCATGTACTGACCCTTTTGGATCATGGGTAAAATTGTCCGAATAGTTTCCATTTTGTTTAGGATCTTTAAATCCAAGATTGGCCTGAAAGTTCCCTCTTTTTTGGGAACCACAAACAGATTTGAGTAAAATCCTTGTCCTTGTTCCGACCGCGGAACCGGATGGATCACTCCCATTAATAAAAGATCTTGTACGCAGCGTAGAAACGCCTCTTTCTTTATTTGGTTTGTTGACAACCTTGACAGATGAAATCTCCCTCTTGGGGGAGAGGATTTGAAGTCCAGAAGGTATCCCTGAGATATGATCTCTAACGCCCAGGGATCCTGGACATCTCTTGCCCAAGCCTGGGCGAAGAGAGAAAGTCTGCCCCCCACTAGATCCGTTCCCGGATCGGGGGCCCTCGATTCATGCTGTCTTAGGGGCAGCAGCAGGTTTCCTGGCCTGCTTGCCCTTGTTCCAGGACTGGTTAGGTCTCCAGCCTTGTCTGTAGCGAGCAACAGCTCCTTCCTGTTTTGGTGCAGAGGAAGTTGATGCTGCTCCTGCTTTGAAATTACGAAAGGAACGAAAATTAGACTGTCTAGCCTTAGGTTTGGCTCTGTCTTGAGGCAGGGCATGGCCTTTACCTCCTGTAATGTCAGCGATAATTTCTTTCAACCCGGGCCCGAATAAGGTCTGCCCTTTGAAAGGTATATTAAGCAATTTAGATTTAGAAGAAACATCAGCTGACCAGGATTTTAGCCACAGTGCTCTGCGCGCCTGAATGGCGAATCCGGAATTCTTAGCCGTAAGTTTAGTTAAATGTACTACGGCATCCGAAATAAATGAGTTAGCTAACTTAAGGGCTTTAAGCTTGTGTGTAATTTCATCTAATGGAGCTGATTCAAGTGTCTCTTCCAGAGACTCAAACCAAAATGCTGCTGCAGCCGTGACAGGCGCAATGCATGCAAGAGGTTGCAATATAAAACCTTGTTGAACAAACATTTTCTTAAGGTAACCCTCTAACTTTTTATCCATTGGATCTGAAAAGGCACAGCTATCCTCCACCGGGATAGTAGTACGCTTAGCTAAAGTAGAAACTGCTCCCTCCACCTTAGGGACCGTTTGCCATAAGTCCCGTGTGGTGGCGTCTATTGGAAACATCTTTCTAAATATCGGAGGGGGTGAGAACGGCACACCGGGTCTATCCCACTCCTTAGTAACAATTTCAGTAAGTCTCTTAGGTATAGGAAAAACGTCAGTACTCGACGGTACCGCAAAATATTTATCCAACCTACACATTTTCTCTGGTATTGCAACTGTGTTACAATCATTCAGAGCCGCTAACACCTCCCCTAGTAATACACGGAGGTTTTCCAGCTTAAATTTAAAATTTGAAATATCTGAATCCAGTTTGTTTGGATCAGAACCGTCACCCGCAGAATGAAGCTCTCCGTCCTCATGTTCTGCAAATTGTGACGCAGTGTCTGACATGGCCCTAATATTATCAGCGCACTCTGTTCTCACCCCAGAGTGATCACGCTTACCTCTTAGTTCTGGTAATTTAGCCAAAACTTCAGTCATAACAGTAGCCATATCCTGTAATGTGATTTGTAATGGCCGCCCAGATGTACTCGGCGCTACAATATCACGCACCTCCCGAGCGGGAGATGCAGGTACTGACACGTGAGGCGAGTTAGTCGGCATAACTCTCCCCTCGTTGTTTGGTGAAATATGTTCAATTTGTACAGATTGACTTTTATTTAAATTTCTATTGGGCTCCACTTTGGCTTTAGCACATATAGCACAGATATCTTCCTCTGAATCAGACATGTTTAACACACTAGCAAATAAACTAGCAACTTGGAAATACTTTTCAAGTAATTTACTATAATATGAAAACGTACTGTGCCTATAAGAAGCACAGAAAAAGTTATGACAGTTGAAAATTGATAAACTGAAAAGTTATAGCATCAAATCTTTGTAAAAAAACACACTTTTAGCAAAGGATTGCTCCCATTAGCAAAGGATAACTAACCCTGATAGCAGAAAAAAATACAGAAATAAACGTTTTTTATCACAGTCACCTACAATCTCACAGCTCTGCTGTGAGTGATTACCTCCCTCAAAACAAGTTTTGAAGACCCCTGAGTTCTGTAGAGATGAACCGGATCATGCAGGGAAGACAATAAACTTCTGACTGAATTTTTTGATGCGTAGCAAAAGCGCCAAAAAAGGCCCCTCCCCCTCACACACAACAGTGAGAGAGATCAGTAAACTGTCATAAATTAAATAAAACGACTGCCAAGTGGAAAAAAATAGTGCCCAAAACATTTTTTTCACCCAGTACCTCAGAAAATTAAACGATTTTACATGCCAGCAAAAAACGTTTAACATTAAATAAATTAAGTGTTATTAAAAAGCCTGTTGCTAGTCCCTGCAAATTAGGCTAAAGTCTTATGCATACAGTATAATTCCAGTGAAGTGTCATTCCCCAGAATACTGAAGTGTAAAATATACATACATGACAGCCTGATACCAGTTGCTGCTACTGTATTTAAGGCTGAGTTTACATTATATTGGTATGGCAGAATTTTCTCATCAATTCCATTGTCAGAAAATAATAAGCTGCTACATACCTCTTGCAGATTAATCTGCCCGCTGTCCCCTGATCTGAAGTTTACCTCTCCTCAGATGGCCGAGAAACAGCAATATGATCTTAACTACGCCGGCTAAAATCATAGAAAAAACTCAGGTAGATTCTTCTTCAAATTCTACCAGAGAAGGAATAACACACTCCGGTGCTATTATAAAATAACAAACTTTTGATTGAAGGTATGAAACTAAGTATAATCACCACAGTCCTCTCACACATCCTATCTATTCGTTGGGTGCAAGAGAATGACTGGAGGTGACGTAGAGGGGAGGAGCTATATAGCAGCTCTGCTGGGTGAATCCTCTTGCACTTCCTGTTGGGGGAGGAGTTAATATCCCAGAAGTAATGATGACCCGTGGACTGACCACACTTAACAGGAGAAATTAGACTTACCACACTCACTAGCTGATTAAAAGTAATGTCCTTCATTGTCTATTCCCTATCTATCTATCTATCTATCTATCTATCTATCACTCATCTATCTATGTATCCATCTGTCTGTCTATCTATAATCTAATAGATACTCCCATATGCTGGAGACATTGAGTGTTAACATGGGGGAGGGTGCTAGAAGGGTTTAAAAGCACATTAAACCCATATTTTTCTTTCATGACAGAGCATGCCATTTTAGACAAAGTTCTAATTGACTTATATTATCACATTTTCTTGGTTTTCTGTCTTTTGTTGAAAAGCAGGACCTTAAGCTCAGGAACATGCCTGTGTCTGGATCACTATATAGCAGCAGTTTTGCAAGAATGTTATCCATTTGCAAGAGCACTAGATAACAGCATTTTTTTTCCTGCCATTTAGTGCTCCAGACACCTAGCTAGGTATCTCTTCCACAAAGAATAGCATGGGAACGAAGCAAATTAGATATTAGAAGTAAATTGAATTTTTTTTATTATATGCTCTGTTTTTGGTTTTCATGTACATTTTTAAGGCTGTAAGCTTGGGGCAGTATCACTGTGAATGGACATTTTTATACATAAAAGAGACCAAGTGGATAAGCCTAACTGGTAGCTCATTAGCACCTGATACACTGCTCATGTGCCGATTGCACTGACAGTCAATTCCCTTTCAGTGGGGTATTAGACAAGCAGGCTTGCTCATTTTAAATTGCTGTGGCTTATTGGCATATAACCTGCCAGATAGCAGCTCACTACTTGATGTCACTGATAAAAAGCAGAACGTTACAAGCAGAAAAAAAAGGCTTGTGATTGTTCTATGTGTAGAAGAAGATACTCAGTGTTACTGGCAAAGCTGGCTTAATCACTGTTTCTTATTACTAACAGAAGAGGTTAAATCTGTGTGTTACTAGAAGATAGCTTTAATCACTGCTCGGATGTCACTGGCACTGCAAGATGGGGTTTAATAATTACATCCTGTGTGTTACTGTCAGAAAGATGTTTATCACTGTTCTCTGGTTATCTAGCAGGAAATGGCTTGATTAGTGCTCAGCTGAAAGGCATATGGCAAAGCTGGAGCAGGTCCTAGAGTACTATTTAAAGGGACACTAAACCATTTTTTTTTCTTTCATGGTTCAGATAGAGCATGCAATATTAAGAAACATTCTAATCTACTCCTATTATCGATTTTTCCTTGTTCTCTTGCTATCTTTATTTGAAAAAGAAGACATCTAAGTTAAGGTGCCAGACAATTTTTGGTTCAGACACTGGACAGCACTTGTTTATTGGTGGGTGAATTTATCTACCAATCAGCAAGAACAACCCAAGTTGTTCACCAAAAATGGGCTGGCTTCTAAACTTACATTCTTGCTTTTGAAATAAAGAGAATGAAGAAAATTTGATAATAGGAGTAAATTAGAAAGTTGATTAGAAAATTGCATGCTCTATCTGAATCACAAAAGAAAAATTTGGGGTTCAGTGTCCCTTTAAGTCTAAAACTTTATTAAACACTACCTAACATGTTTAAACAAAGTTGTTTGCCTGAAGAAAAAAAATAGTGATTCTTTTATCTTGTTTGCTGCGTTCTGGATTGAAGGACGTATCCAGCACCTAAGAGAGATGATAGTCAGATTGTTGGGCAACTGAGAGAACCCAGACTGTTTATGTTTCTTTTGATTGGCTGTTATTGCACCACGTGGCATTTTGTCTCTTTGTTTTAGCGGAACCAGAGAGCTAATGAAAGGTGCCTTCTGTTTGCAAGTATAACCCCTTTGGTTGTTACTGCACCACGAGAAGCATTTTCTATTTCCTATTTTAGTGATCTTCTGTGGTGACCCCAGGCCCAGCCAGTTTGGGAAACAGCTGCCTTCAATTGATGGTGCATGAAAGTTTGAAGTATTGGATTTTTTCCTGCCATTTTGTTCTTTTGTTATGCTTATATAGCACGCCATTTTATAAATACGTGTCAATAACTATTTACATGAATTCATAAATAAAATAAATAGAAAACCACGCTAAAGCAAAAATATGTTAGATTCTTACATCTTCCATTGCTAAAACTGCAAGATTGTCCTCAATTCCTTCTGCTTCTTTAACAAGAATTTCTCTAAAGCCTTTCAGCCCCTTGCGAAACATCTTACAAACTATGCACATCATCATGATTTCCCAGGAAAGTTTCTGAAGAGTCTGAAAATACAAAATATCTTAGCACCTGGTTCACTACAATAACATTCTCAATTAGTATTTCTTTTACCCAGGGAACGGGTTTGTATTATGACCAAAATTATATTAAAGGGACAGTCTACTCTGAGTTTGTATTGTTTAAAGGGACAGTCAACACCAGAATTTTTGTTGTTTAAAAAGAAAGATAATCCCTTTATTACCCATTGCCCAGTTTTGCATATCCAACACAGTTATATTAATACACTTTTTACCTCTGTAATTATCTTGTATCTAAGCCTCTGCTGACTGCCCCCTTATTTCAGTTTTTGACAGACATGCAGTTTAGCCAATCAGTGCTCACTCCTAGGTCACTTTACGTGCATGAGCTCAATGTTATCTATATGAAACATGTGAACTAATGCCTTCTAGTGGTCAAAATGTATTCAGATTAGAGGCAGTCTTCAAGGTCTAAGAAATTAGCATATGAACCTCCTAGGTTTAGCTTTCAACTAAGAATACCAAGAGAACAAAGCAAAATTGGTGATAAAAGTAAATTGGGAAGTTGTTTAAAATTGCATGCCCTATTTAAATCATGAAAGTTTTTTGGGACTTGACTGTCCCTTTAAGGGGACATAGTACACTGGATTTTTCTTTGCATAAATGTTTTGTAGATGATCAATTTGTATAACCCATTTGGGAGTGTTTTTGCAACAATGTATAGTTTTGCTTATTTTTTAATAACTTTCACCTAGATTACGAGCTGTGTATTCGTGTTTTAGCGTTGAAAAAATGGTAATTTCAACGTTAAAACAGCACCGCAGCCATTACAAGTCTTATCGGTATAGCTGTACTGCAAGCCTTTTAGCCTGTAACGCGTCAGTCCCGCACTCGAATAAAAAATTTTTTTTTCATGGGACTTCCATAGCGCAGCGGTTTTTTTTTTAGTTTAGGCTTTTCGTAAAAAAGCTAAATGTACTTTTCAGGGCAATGCAAAAGAGCTAAATGCCCTTTTAACCCCTTAATGACAACTGACGTACCAGGTACGTCATGCAAAATCTAACAGTTAATGACAATGGACGTACCTGGTACGTTAGTTGTCTAACAGAGTGCTGGAAGTGATCACAATCGCTTCCAGCAGCTCTGAGAGTATTGCAGTGATGCCTCAATATGGAGGCATCCTGCAATACCCCTTTACAAGCCTCCGATGCAGAGAGAGCCACTCTGTGGCCCTCTCTGCACCGGTAGCGATGGTGCCGTTGTCCGGGTGGGAGGGAGCTGCCAGTACCCAAGATGGCGGTAATTAGGTAGGGGAGAGGGTTAGAGAGCTGGAGGGGGGGATCAGGGAGGTTGGGGCTAAGGCAGGGGTCCATCACAGCTAAAATATTTTATTATTATTATTTTTTTTTTTTTTTTAAAAAAACCTCTTTTATTTAGTACTGGCAGACTTTCTGCCAGTACTTAAGATGGCGGTAACAATTGTGGGGTGGGGGAGGGAAGAGAGCTGTTTGGGAGGGATCAGGGGGTGGGATGTGTCAGGTGGGAGGCTGATCTCTAAAATTAACCCTGCAAGCTCGATACAAGCTACCTAATTTAACCCCTTCACTGCTGGGCATAATTCACGTGTGGTGCGCAGCATCATTTAGCGGCCTTCTAATTACCAAAAAGCAACGCCAGAGCCATATAAGTCTGCTATTTCTGAACAAAGGGGATCCCAGAGAAGCTTTTACAACAATTTCTGCCATAATAGCACAAGCTGTTTGTAAATTATTTCAGTGAGAAACCTAAAATTATGAAAAATTGTTTTTTTTTTATTTGCTCGCATTTGGCGGTGAAATGGTGGCATAAAATATACCAAAATGGGCCTAGATCAATACTTGGGGTTGTCTACTACACTACACTAAAGCTAAAATTAACCCTACAAGCTCCCTACAAGCTCCCTAATTAACCCCTTCACTCCTGGGCATAAAACACGTGTGGTGCGCAGCGGCATTTAGCGGCCTTCTAATTACCAAAAAGCAACCCCAAAGCCATATAAGTCTGTTATTTCTGAAAAAAGGGGATCCCAGAGAAGCATTTACAGCCGTTTGTGCCATAATTGCAGAAGCTGTTTGTAAATAATTTCAGTGGGAAACCTAAAGTTTGTGACAAAATTTGTGAAAAAGTTAACTTTTTTTTTTTTTTATCGCATTTGGCGGTGAAATGGTGGCATGAAATATACCAAAATGGGCCTAGATCAATACTTTGGGTTGTCTTCTAAAAAAAAATATATACATGTATTCCTGACAGATATCAGGGTTCCAATGTAACTAGCGCTAATTTTGAAAAAAAGTGATTTGAAAATAGCAAAGTGCGACTTGTATTTATTACCCCATAAATTGCAAAAAAAGCAAAGAGCATGTAAACATTGGGTATTTCTAAACTCAGGACAAAATTTAGAAACTATTTAGCATGGGTGTTTTTTGGTGATTGTAGATGTGTAACAGATTTTGGGGGTCAAAGTTAGAAAAAGTGTGTTTTTTCCATTTTTTCCTCATATTTTATCTTTTTTTTTTTTTAGTAAATTATAAGATATGATGAAAATAATGGTATCTTTAGAAAGTCCATTTAATGGCGAGAAAAACGGTATATAATATGTGTGGGTACAGTAAATGAGTAAGAGGAAAATTACAGCTAAACACAAACACTGCAGAAATGTAAAAATAGTCATTGTCATTAAAGGGACATGAAAGCCAATTTTTTTCTTTCGTGATTTAGAAAGAGCATGTCATTTTTTTTTATTTTTTTTTTATCATTTATTTATAACCAGCAGTGAGTACACGTTCCATAATAATAAAGAGAAAAAAAGAAGAAAAATATTTTGATATTGTACATATTACTTCAAGACCAAGAACAAAAAACCAACATAGCAGGCAAACAAAGGGTATACAACACAAGTCATATGCATAGTTAGTTGATCTGAAGCACAAATATTTACTATTTTGCTTACTACTCATTGTTGGGTTTTTTTTTATTTTTTATATAAAAAAAGAGGGGGGGGAAAAGTAAAAGGAGGAAAAGGAGGCAAAAAGGGAAAAAAAAAAAAAAAAAAAAAAAAAAAGGAAAGGGGGGGGGATGTCCCAAATCTCTCCACCTCCCACCGAATTACCAGATGCCGAGCAGAACTATCTCTGAGTTCTTAAATGGGAAGATCAAATAGTCAATTTCTCCCTCAGGGAAAGTCTTAATAAGTGGTGCCCATTTATCAAAAAAGTTCCGTATGTCAGATTCCTTATCTATGTTTGTATTTCTTTGTTCCAATACGCATTGTTTCTTTAAATTATTCCTAATTTCAGGGATAGTTGGTACTGATCTCGATTTCCATTTCTTGCAGATCAAGTATCTGGTGGCTAAAATAGAGAGATTTACTAATTTCTCGTCAGGCTGATGCCTGTCCTCAGGTTTTAAACATAGTATAATCTGGTACAATGAAAAAGCTAATATTTCAATTTTTAATTTGTTTTTAAGCCAATATTCTAGCTTATTCCAAAAATTTCTTATCTTAGGGCATTTCCAAAACATGTGAATCAAATCTGCAGCCGGGTAGGAACATTTGGGGCATTTGTTAAATTCCTGATTTCGAACTCTGAGGCCTCTTTCTGGGGTGAAGTATGCCCTGTGCAAAAGTTTTAAATGTGCATCGCGCCAAGTGGTAGAGAGGGTGGTCCCTGCTACTTTGTTCAATGATAATTGAAGGGTTTTCATCTCAATATTATTGTATGGGATTAAGGCGTTCCAGACCAAGGCCAGACTCTCCATGATGGGGGTGCCTTTATTGGTGCTCAGAATATGATAGCCAGGGGCGATGGACATGGAGCCAATTTTGATTATTGTTAGCCAGTTTTCCAGTTTGCCAAGAGTCCAGTTCCAGCCAACCTTTTTGGTAAGCTCAAGTACATAGTGCCTTATCTGCAGATAGGCATAGAGATCTTTATTTGGCAGATTGAATTCGGTCTTCAGCTCTTCAAAGGATTTAGCGCACTTTCTATCCTGATCCAATACATATATAGCCCTATCTAGACCATTATCATGCCACCTATTGAAAACCATCGAGTCTAACCCTGGTTGGAAGTTAGGGTTTCCAGTCACAGGAAGGTATTTTGAAGCTGTGTTGTTTATAGAGAGAGATTTAGTTAGCTTATACCATGCTTTAAGAGGGGTCGTTATGGTTTTAAGCTCTTTAATGCCTATTGGCAGATCTTTTGGCTCAGAATGTACCAAAGCTGTTGGTAAGAACGGATCACATATACTTAATTCGAGTTCGTTATTTAGAACGTAATTCTTGGAGAAGATCCAGTCCGCTACTGTGCGGGCTAGGAAACATAGATTATAGAATCTCAAGTTTGGTAATGCTATGCCCCCAAGCTCCCTTGGCGCAGCCAATTTAGAGAAAGATATTTTAGGTCTTTTCCCTTGCCAAATAAATTGCCTGATTGAGGAGTTCAATGACCGAACATCTTTCTCTAATAACATTACTGGGACATTCTGAAGAACATAGAGCAGCTTAGGGAGGAGGACCATCTTAAATAATGCTGACCGACCCGATAATGAGAGTGGTAAATTCTGCCAGACTTTAAGTCTTTCTTTTATATAAACAAGCATCGGAGTTATATTTAGTTTATATAAGTCTCCAATGTTAGTTGGAATATTAATCCCTAAGTATTTAAAGGACTCTGTTACCACCCTAAAAGGAAGATCTAAATTACTCCTAGCACTTTTCCTGAGCCAAAACAACTCAGATTTTGAGGGGTTTACTTTATACCCAGAAAAGGTGCCGAAATGATCGGTAATTCGCAAAAGTTTTGTTATATTTGAATCAGTGTTAGACAGATATACAAGTAGGTCGTCTGCATACAATCCGATTTTCATTTCATGTTTTCGGACTTTTATGCCATCCAGGGATTTCCTTATCATAATTGCAAGAGGTTCTATTGCTATATCAAAAAGGAGTGGGGAGAGAGGACAGCCCTGACGCGTGCCCCTGTTCAATGCAATTGGGGGGGAGATATCGTTATTGATTATGAGGCTTGTGTAAGATTGATTATATATATTCTCTATAAATTTGGGAAGATTGCCCTTAATCCCAAACCTTGTTAGAGAAGTTGTTATATGTTTATGAGATACTGAGTCAAAGGCTTTTTCTGCGTCAATTGACACAATGGCCAGATCCGGAAGGTCCTCTCCCCCCACCCTCTGCACAGTGTTTTTTGGTGATTGTAGATGTGTAACAGATTTTGGGGGTCAAAGTTAGAAAAAGTGTGTTTTTTCCATTTTTTCCTCATATTTTATCTTTTTTTTTTTTTTAGTAAATTATAAGATATGATGAAAATAATGGTATCTTTAGAAAGTCCATTTAATGGCGAGAAAAACGGTATATAATATGTGTGGGTACAGTAAATGAGTAAGAGGAAAATTACAGCTAAACACAAACACTGCAGAAATGTAAAAATAGTCATTGTCATTAAAGGGACATGAAAGCCAATTTTTTTCTTTCGTGATTTAGAAAGAGCATGTCATTTTAAACAACTTTCTAATTTACTTCTATTATCTAATTTGCTTCATTCTCTTGATATCACTTGTTGAAAAGCATATCTAGATATGCTCAGTAGCTGCTGATTGGTTGCTGCACCTAGAGGCCTTGTGTGATTGGCTCACACATGTGCATTGCTATTTCTTCAACAAAGGATATCTAAAGCAAATGAGATAATAGAAGTAAATTGGAAAATTGTTTAAAATTGCATGCCCTATCTGAATCATGAAAGTTTAATTTTGACTAGACTGTCCCTTTAAGGGTAAGAAAATTGAAAAATGGTCCGGTCATTAAGGGGTTAAGGACAATGCCCATACCTTTTCAGGGCAATGGGCAGATTAGTTTGTTTTTAGATAGTTTTTTTTATTTTGTGGGTTTGGGGGGTGGGGGTTTGTAATGTTAGTGGGTCTTTGTAATTTTTTTTCATGTAAAAGAGCTGTTTAACTTAGGGCAATGCGCTACAAAAGGCCCTTTTAAAGGCTATTGGTAGTTTATTCTAGATTAGGTTTTTTATTTTGGGGTGTTTTTTTTTTTTTTTTAAATGGGTATTAGAATAGGAATAATTTTTATTATTTTTGATAATTCGTTTTTTATTTTGTGTAATGTTTTTATTTTGTTATGGGGTAGGTTTTTATTTTTAGTTATTAGGGGTTGGGCGTTTCATAAAAGAGCTGAATGCCCTTTTAAGGGCAATACCCATACAAATGCCCTTTTCAGGGCAATGGGTAGATAAGGTTTAAATTTATTTTTATTTTGTGGGTTTGGGGGGTTGTATACTGTTAGGGGGTGTTTGTTTTGTTTTGTAGCAAAAGAGCTGTTAACTTTAGGACAATGCCCTATAAAAGGCCCTGTTAAGGGGCCTTGGTAGTTTATTATAGATTAGGCTTTTTTATTTTGGGGTGTTTTTTTTTTTTTTTTTTTTTTAAAACAGAGTATTAGAATAGGAATATTTTTTATTGTTTTGGATAATTTCATTTATAATTTTTGTTATGGTAGGTTTTTTTATTTTTTGTAATGTTAGGTTTTAGTTAAAGGCAGCTTAGGTTTTATTTCACAGGTAAGTTTGTATTTATTTTAACTAGGTAGTGATTAAATAGTTAATAACTATTTACTAACTAGTCTACCTAGTTAAAATAAATACAAACTTACCTGTGAAATAAAAATAAAACCTAAGCTAGCTACAATATAACTATTAGTTATATTGTAGCTAGCTTAGGTTTTATTTCACAGGTAAGTTTGTTCTTAGATTTAAATAAGTATTATTTAGTTATTAATTGTAAATTTAATTTAGCTCTATTTTAATTATGTTAAAGTTAGGGGGTGTTAGGGTTAGGGTTACGTTAGGGTTAGGGTTACAGTTAGGTTTAGGGTTTAATATAGTTTAATTTAGGTTGTTGCAATGGGGGGGCTGTCGGTTTAGGGGTTAATAGGTTTATTTAGTGGTAGTGATGTGGGAGGCCAGAGGTTTAGGGGTTAATAAACTTTATTTAGTGGCGGCGATGCCGGGGAGTGGCGGAATAGGGGTTAATATATTTATTATAGTGTTGGGGTGCAGGGGAATATGGGTTAATAACTTAAGTATAGTGGCAGCAATCTCGGGAGCGGCAGATTAGGGGTTAATAGCTTTATTTCAGTGGGAGATAAGGGGTTAATAAATTTGTGTAGGTGCAGGCGATTTTGGGGACAGTAGATTAGGGGTGTTTAGACGTGGGGTTTATGTTAGGGTGTGTGCGTTACAGAGCTTTTCATTCCACGATTGCAGGTGTTAGGTTTTTTTCTGACACCTTTTACCCATTGATGTCTATGGGCAAAGCGTGCACGAGCAAGTCAAAACAGAGCTTGTAACCCGGCTGTTTGAAAACTTGTAATGGCTGCGCTATAGAGGGTGAAATTTTTTTTTGCGTTTGTTAAATTCCCTATAACGCGCATCACTTGTAATCGACCTAATTGTGATTATTTTCAGACTCCTAACCAATGTATACATGCGTTTACAGACTACTGCTGTTTATGTTATCTGTCTTTTCATATGCAGGGAATTGTGGGAGGGGGGGGGTCTGTTCTTTTGTTGTTTTACCAGCCCCTTTCACTGGGTGTCCCAGTCAACCTTATCAATAGTGCTAAACTGGGAGCTTCTAAATACATTTTTAAAAGGTTTTATACTGGATTTTTAGATCAGTATTTTTGCATATTCTTCTTTATAGTAGTGTCTATTACATGCAGTTATATGAAAATTGGTGTGCACTTAAAATATAAGGCTTACAATTGTATTTCACCTTTCTTAAAGGGACAGTCTACTCCAGAATTTTTATTATTTAAAAAGATAGATAATCCCTTTATTACACATTCCCTAGTTTTGCATAAACACGTTTATATTAATATACTTTTTACCTCTGTGATTAACTTGTATCTTAGTGCTTTTCACAAACTTGCATTTTGGCCAATCAACGATGACTCATAAATAACTCCATTGAAGTGAGCATAATGTTATATATATGGCATACATTAACTAGCACTGTCTAGCTGTAAAAATGCACTGAAATAAGAGGCTGCCTTCAAGGACTTAGACATTTGCATATGAGCCTACCTAGGTTTAGCTTTCAACAAAGAATACCAAGAGAGCAAAGCAAATTTGATGATAAAAACAAATTAGAAAGTTGTTTAAAATTGCATGACTTGAATCGTTAAAATTAGCCCTCTATTCAATAAATATGTTTAGTTACCGTTTAGAAAAGTTACATGAATATTCTAGCTGTGAAAAACTGTCAAAATGCACTGACATAAGAGGCGGCCTTCAAGGGTTTATAAATTAGTATATGAGCCTACCTAGGTTTAGCTTTCAACAAAGAATACCAAAGGAACAAAGCAAATTTGATGATAAAAACAAAATGGAAAGTTGTTTAAAACTGCATGCCTTATATGAATCATTAAAGTTAGCCCTCTATTCCATAAATATGTTAAATTACTGTTTAGAAAAGTTACATGAATATCCTAGAAATTTAAATTACTTTTTCCTTAATTATTTTTTTTCTTTCATAATTCAGATAGAGCATGTAATTTTTTTATTTTTTTTTATTTTTTATCATTGTATTTCAACAAAGTTATAAAATTTCATACAGTTTCAGAGGAAGCAACATAAAGGAAGGGCAAAACAAGTAATTAGAAACCCAATAATATTTTACATTTCATATCTTGGTATGCCCAAAAGAGAAAACAGAAGAAAAAAAACAACAAAAAAAAAGAGTAAACCCCTTCTGTAAAGTTTAAGAGCTTTCAACCTCTGTTAATCTTAACATATTGTTTCAGTCCGATACTCCTCGAACTTCATCATTAACTGTTGAAATACATTTTTCCTTTTTCTTTATTGTCAATTTCATTCGAGGGAAAAGATCTAATAAAAACAGACCACTTTCTGAAAAACAGAGTAATATCCCTTTCTTCTTTTAGATTAGTGTCTATTTGTTCCAGAATACATTGTTTTTTATGGCAGTTTTTGACCTCTTGGATACTGGGGGCTGACCTATTTTTCCATTTTTTTAAGATTAAGTATCTTGCTGCTAAAATAGCTAAGTTAACTAATTTAGTATTTATTAGTCGGTCTTCCGATTCTTTCCATAGAAAAATAATATGTGCTGGCAAGAGAGTCAGAGGGGAGATTCCTAATGTATTAAGCCAATATTGTACCTTCAGCCAGAACTGTTAAATTTTTGAACAATTCCAAAACATATGTAAAAGATTGGCCGATGGTAAGGAACATCTAGGGCATAGGTTAAATTCAGTGTTCCTACATCGCACAGCTTTTTCAGGAGTAAAATAAGTCATGAGTAATAATCTTATATGGGATTCTCTCCAAGATGAGGAGAGAGTAATTCTTAAGACCTCAGATAGTGAATATTGAATTAATTCAATATTCCCCAAGTTCTGCGATAAAGCCACTGCCCAATTATCAAGTAATTTTTCCAAGCTAGAATTGCCTTTTGAAGAGTTTAGGTCTCGATATATGGGAGAAACTGACATTAGGCCATTTTTAGCTAAAACTAGCCATTTCTCTATATTTCCTAATGACCAGGTCCAACCAAATTTATCGACTAAATTTAGAGCAAAGTGTCTTACTTGTAGGTAGGCAAAGAACTCTTTATGGGATAATTTGAACTCCTCTCTCAGAGTGCCAAAAGTTTTAATACATTTCTTCTCAAAATCCAACAATTGATATAGTTTCCCCAGACCTAGTGCTTCCCATCTCTGGAATGGAGACAAATTAAGACCCGCTTGAAATTGAGGGTTGCCTACTATTGGCATATGATTAGATACTCCTTGTTCAATATTAAGGAGGTTACACACTTTCCACCAGGCTAATAAAGGGTTAAACATTGTTTTCATTTTTTTCACCTCTTTCGGTAGAGAGCTTCTAGTGCAATGAAGTATAGCTAACGGGGTAAGTGGGTATAGAATATTTTTTTCCAATTCGTTGTTAGTGACATAATCTCTTTCTGACATCCAGTCCAAGATCAAGCGGGTCAAAAAGGCAAAATTATAAAGTTTTATATCTGGCAAAGCTAGGCCCGCATACTCTCTAGGAAGAGACAATTTAGTAAGCGAGATTCTGGGCTTTTTATTCTGCCAAATAAATTTTCTCAGTACAGCGTTAAATAGTAAAACATCTTTACCTTTGAGAACCAAAGGAGTGTTTTGTAAAATGTATAATATCTTCGGGAGGCAGACCATTTTATATAGGGCAATACGCCCTGACAGTGATAGAGGAAGGTTTTGCCAGTTTCTCAGGTTTTCTTTAATTTTATTCAATACTGGAGGTATGTTAAGATTATACCATGTGTCTGGATTGGAAGAGATCATAATACCGAGGTATCTAAAGGAGCTGATCACTATTTTAAATGGAATATTACCCATAGAGTCCTTGGATTGGTTGATCCATAATAATTCGGATTTCGTCATATTCACTCTGTAACCAGAGAAAGCCCCAAATTGTTGTATGATTAATATAAGTTTAGGGACATTAATGGATGTTTTAGATGTATAAATTAAGATGTCATCAGCATATAAAGCTAATTTCATCTCTTTCTCACCAATCCTAATACCATCAAGATGTTGTCTGATGTATATGGCAAAGGGCTCAATTGAGATATTAAAAAGGAGGGGGGAAAGAGGACACCCCTGACGAGTACCTCTTTTAAGAAAAATATTTGAAGAAATTAAACCATTGACTAATATTCGAGTAGAAGCTGTTTTATATAGATTATCAATAAAATTAAAGAAATTACCTTGTAAGAGAGTTGAAGAGAGTGTAACAGATGATCAAAATGAACAGAGTCAAATGCTTTCTCCGCGTCAATTGCAATGATTGCAGCGTCCGGGGCGCCTCCCTCCCCCTCCTTCTCCCTTTTCTTGTTAAAATAGTCTATAGTTAAAAATAGTTCCCTGATTTTTGCTGACGAATTACGTTTAGACATAAACCCAGCCTGGTCTTTATGTATGATACTGGGGAGAAGTAATTGGAGCCTATCTGCTACAATAGAGGATAATATTTTATAATCGGTATTTAATAATGCTATCGGCCTGTATGATTCCTTTCTATCAGGCTCTTTCCCTTGTTTAAGAATTAAGGTTGTGAATGAAGCAGAAAAACTGGGTGGGGGAATAATGCCTTTTATATAGATCTCATTATATAAAGAAAGTAAATGTGGTGATATTGATTTGGCAAGTATTTTATAAAATTCGTTAGGCAAACCGTCGGGGCCCGAGGCTTTGTTTAAAGAAAGAGCAAGAATTGCTTTTGAAATCTCGGGCTCAGTTATGGGAAGATTAAGTGCTTCAACTAGATCTGCCAAAGCCGAATTATATGTGATTTTATCCCAAAAGGATTCCCGTACCTGAAGATTTGAGGTTTTCAGGGAGTATATGTCCTGATAATATTCTACAAAGGATTGAATTATGTCTTCTGAAGATGTTATTGTCTTATCTTCTCCTTGTAATGAGTCAATCCCTGGTGAGCACTTATCTCTTTTTACTAATTTTGCTAGCAGTTTTCCTGACTTGCTCCCATACCTATATAACTTAGCTTGGAATTTCAGGTCTTTCTGTGTAGCCTTAAGTAAAAGAAAGGAGTCTCTTTCCTTTAGCGCTTGGGTGTATTTTGCCCAGTTTCTGGGTGTTTTATCTAATAGGTAGGAGTTATAAGAATTAGAAACAAATCTTATGATTTCTCTTTCTCTAAGCTTAAATTTTTTTGTCCTGTTTATAGAATAAGCTAAAATTTCTCCTCTCAAAACCGCCTTGGCGGCTTCCCAAAAAATTATGGGACGATTAATGTATTCTTTGTTAAAGGAAGAGTATTCCTGGAACTTATTATTTAGCCAATTTTTAAATTTAATATCAGAGGCAAGATAAGTGGGAAAAACAAATCTGGAATATCTTGAAGCAGGATTACTCGGGAAAAACTCTAAGAAGATTGGAGCATGATCCGATATACAAATAGGTAAAATTTTAGCATCTAGTTTTACTTTGCATAATCTCTCGTCTATAAGAATCAGGTCGATTCTTGACAGTGACTTGTGCGCCTTAGAAAGGCAAGTAAAGTCTCTGGACTCTGGATTGTATGACCTCCATATATCTCTAAGTTGGAGATTCTGAAAAAGTTTGAGAAACATTTTGGCTTCTAAATTGTCCCTTTTGGTTCTGAGAGAGGAGTTCCCATGCCTTAACCTGTCTAGGGGAAATTGTGGTGCCATGTTGAAGTCCCCACCTAATATCAAAAAACCTTCTGTGTAAGACAATAAACTTGCTTGGAGCTTTTCCCAAAAGGGAACTATTCCAAGAGGTCAATTTAAAACCGTTTATCATATCAATCATTCAAACATTGTATAGGAAAGAATAGAAGAATGGGATAGCAAAAAAAAAAAAAAAACCCCATGTAGGAACTATAATCTAAGCCATGTATGAGTATTATACGTCTCATAATCATCTAACTTGATAATATCAAACTGAAATAAGTGCCAGTTTCTCTCTACTAGATTGAAATCTTAGCTTGTTCTGAGGGAAGCTGTTTTGATAAAAATATTTCTGCTTCTCTAGCTGACTCAAAAAAGTGTGTGCGATTGTTAATTATTATTTTCAGCTTTGCTGGATAAATAATAGTGGCTTGGTGACCTTGATTTATTAGCTTGGTACATAGCGGAGCCAAGTACCTTCTTTTGGCAGATGTTTCTGCAGAGAAATCCTGAAAGAGCATAATTTTAGCTCCCTCCAGAAATATAGGCTGTTTTTTCTTAAAGTATTGTAGTAATAGAAGTTTATCCTGATAGTTAAGGACTTTGGCTATAACTGGTCTGGGTCTGGGATTTCTGCTCTCTGCCATTTGTCTTCCAAATCTATGCACTCTCTCTATAACTATCCTTGGGTGTGATTGAGGAATTTGCAGTAAGTGTGGCAGTGTTATTGTTACAAATTTATCAAGATCCTCATATTGCTTTTCTTCAGGAATGCCTATGACTCTGAAATTATTTCGTCTAGCCCGATTCTCAATATCTTCCAATTTTAGCTGAAATTTTATAAGATTGGAGTTTATAGTGTCTAATTTGCTATCGTGGGTTATCACATTATCTTCTAAATCAGAAATTCTTTGTTCGGCTTCTCCTAATCTGTTTGAGAACTGGCGAACTTCAGTTACTAATGCATGTATGTCTTGTTTTATTTCGGCTTTAAGGGTGTCAAATTTAGGTGAAAGGGCTTCAGAAATCTGTATAACTAAAGTTTTCAAGTCTATAGTCTCTCTTATCTGTGACATGTTTGTGCTAGCGGGGGAGGTGTCTAGTGTGATTTCTGGTGTAGTTTTATTATTTCTTTTTTCTCTTGGCCTTCCGGCCATAGTGGCAGGAGGTGTTTTAGTATGTGTGGTGAAGAATTTATCCATACAATAGTGATTGTGAAAAAAAAAAAAAACACTCAGTGTCGGGAGTGACTGTGAGGGGAGTGATAGATTAAATAAATTAAATAAATTTTGTGCTGTGATTTATCTATTATCAATAACAATTTTTTTAGTTAATTTCAGGCTTGCAAAAATTAATTTTCTTATCCCTTTTCTCCTTCTCTCTGCTTTATTACCCCTTTACCTAGGGTTATGTCCACCCTAGAGTACTTATCTTAGGTACTTTAAATATCCCAGAGAAAAAAAAAGTAGGATATTTTTTGAGATATGTGCCGTTATGCTTATAAGCAATGCTATCTTAGACAATACTATTTTCAATTCAGCAGATGGTAATCATACCCTGACTCAAATACACAATTGTGCAAAATAGGCCCACATACACACAAAAAAGAAAAAAAAAAAAAAAAAAAAAGCAATCTAAAGTAAGAAGAGTGTATTATCAGAGTCACTGTTAGATTTCGCCACTCTGTTGCATATTCTTTTCAGGCAATTTGGCAGCAGCCCTATCTATATATACAATTGTATCAATCTTCAGCAACTAGTAGTATTAGATATATTACAGCGTTCAGTTCTCAAGTCACTTTATATTGGTGTGTAGTTTAAATTTTACTGGAGTAAAGTGATCAGTGGTCCCGCAGGCCGGAGCTAGCAAATAGCTTTCGTGTATTATAAAAGAATAGCTCTTGGATATAATAACATAGTACCTGACCCTGGTCCTTTAGGGTATAATGTGTCTCCTGCGGTTAAGGTCCTCTGGAGGGTTTTTGGATGGAGTTCTTTACCCCTCCGCGCAGCATCGGTGGGGAGAGGTAAAGGAGTTGAAGGAAAAACAAGTGCTGTAGGAGATGTTCCAGGCCTCCTCTTGAAACACGTGCAGACAAACACCAAATTTGCCGTTTCTCGGGTAGTGCTCCCACAGCGCTGCACTTTCAGATATCAAATGTCCCGGTCGGATGGTTAGCAGGGACTGCGTCTTGCGGGAAGCCGACTCAGAGGGTTCAGAGGAAGTATCACTCCGCCACATCAAGTGCCCCACCGCAGAGGAGGGGGGCTGTGTGGAGCCAAAAAGGAGTGGGTTGTCCGCCAGAGGTACCTCTCCAAACACAATACCCAGCAGGTCAGTTTAGCCCAGTGACACGGGCTCCCATTTCAGAAATCAGCCGCTAGGTCAGTCTGTTCCGGGCAAATCACGGACCTCTACCGCAGCAGTCCCTGTGTCTGTGATTGTCCACGTCCGGTGCTCAGGGAAGCCTCTCAATAGTTACCTTGTTTCTTGATATAAAAGTCCCGCCTAGGAGCCAAATATAGTGTAGCGTAGTGTATCGTTCTGTTGCTCTACCAGGAGAGCTTTTAGCTTTTGGCTTTTTGTTTCCCAGGCTTAGGCAGTGATGAAATCTGTGATATAACTTTGCTTCTTTTGATACTTTGTCATGGTTTCAAGACCATGTATCCAATCTAAAAACGTAAGTGCGGTGTCCTAGCACTAATGGAGGAGCCGAAAGCTGAGTTTAACTTGCTTGCTTGAGCCGCCCCAGGCCAGGGGTGTTCAGCACGCTTTCTCACTGCCAATAGCTCGTTAGGAAATACAGAGCAGGTGTCTCTCTGACCTTACACCTGAGCTCCTCCCACCGGCATCCTCAGGGCATCAGAGCATGTAATTTTAAGCAACTTTTTAATTTACTCCTATTATCAATGTGTCTTCGTTCACTTGCTATCTTTATTTGAAAAGCAAAAATGTACATTTAGAAGCCGGCCCACTTTTTTTGGTTCACAACCTGGGTTGTGCTTGCTGATTGGTGGCTTAATGCACCCACCAATAAACAAGTGCTGTCCAGGGTCTGAACCAAAAATTGTCTGGCTCCTTAGCTTAGATGCCTTCTTTTTTTTTTGTTAATAGGAGTAAATTAGAAAGTTGCTTGAAATTGCATGCTCTGTCTGAATCATGAAAGAAAAAATGTGGGTTTAGTATCCCTTTAAAGTCTATTTCATGTATCTACTACTTTTTCAGTAAGGTAATAATTGGGATAGATTCTATTCCAGTTACAAAATGTATCCTATTTTTTTTATTCTTATAAAATTATCATTAAAAATTTCAAATTAAAATTATTCATTTTTATTTCAAATTTAATTCATTCTAAAAGATGTGGTCATACTTCCAATTTAAACAGCTTACTCCCTACTAGATGAGTCCTAAAAAGAATCGGTTGATGTAGTTTGGTAAATGTGACATACCAATTGATTACAGGGGATCATGTATGCAGGGTTGACATATGCATTGGTAGAGTCCGGTTCTGCCTAAAAGACATAGTCGAGTCAAGGTCCAAAATATCAGGCGATCCCTCTCTGAACAAGCGCCTTGGCAACCCCAAGTGGCTTTGTATGGACCTCGCCAGTGAGGCTCTCTAGGTACATTGGGCAACAAGTTCATGTCTGTTTTCCCGCCAGAAGAGGAACCCATTCTGTCAGGGCAGCCATCAGGGGGTGACAGGGGTGACTCCTGTCAGGGGCCCAATGGGCCAGGGGGGGCCCATGAGGCAAGAACTAAAAAAATAATTTTTTTTTTTTAATTGTGGCAGCCACCAGTGGGTACTACAGCAGAGTGCTAATTGAGCATGGGAAATGTTATTACAAGGAGTAAAGTATTAGCATTTGAGAGGATTTCTGAGTGTGCACTAAACCACTATGCACAGTGTGAGACAGACTTGGCACTTTGTACAGTGTGTGCCTGAGTCAGACGGCAGATCACTTTCATTTGCAGAGGAGGTAGGAATTACTTAGCAAATGTTTTTTATTTCTTTGTGCAATTTAAGATTGTAACTTCAGTGTGGTAGTAGTTGTATGGTGGGGACAGGGGTCCATAAAAACACTTCTTTTTTTTTTTAGCAGCAGTGTATTTATGATTATTTGACAATGCTGTAAAAATTCTATATTTAAAACTATGCAGAAATGTTTCCTCCTCAATACACAAATGGTAGGTGTCCTTTTGGCAGATATGCATTTTTATTTATATATATATATATATATATATATATATATATATATATATATATATATATATATATATATATATATATATATATAGAGAGAGAGAGAGAGAGAGAGAGAGAGAGAGAGAGAGAGAGATAGATATAGATATATGTATATTAATTACATTCCAGTTTATTGCCCTTTATGCAAAGACTTTCCAGATGCAAGGAGGCCTTTTATCTAAGGTTTTTACATCTGCATAACATGTTATACTCTCAGACTAAGATTGCTCAGTGTTTGAAATGAGACAGGTTAACTTAAAACTGTTCAGTTTACACAAAAGCTGACTTAATTTTGAAATACATACCAACAAGCCTAAATCCTGCCAACCAGGATCTAATGGTATGAGTACATCATTTTCAAAATCCAAAAGTGCAGCTGACAGATGTGAACATTTGTACACTATATTTGAAGTGGTGCTCTTGGTTGGGGAAAATGGGGAAAAAATCAAACAAACATATGTCAACCTCTTAAAAGTACTTTTCTTCATCTAGCCATCTACCCAGATCATTAATGTACAATTTTGAATTCACAGAATTATTTTTGTTTGCACATTTACAAATATGATTCTTTAAAAAGTGATCTCGTAATTTCTGCAATTTTTTTTATCATGCATGTTACACACTGTTGATTTAGGGGATGCAAGGTACATACATGTTTCCTCCTGTGAGTGTTTCTGTGGGTATCTGTGTTTATGTCTTTGTGCTTTGGTTTGTGTCTCTATGAGTGTGTATGTATTTTTTTTCTGTGGGTCTCTCTGAGGGTGGGTCTGTATGTCTTTGTGCATTTTCTGTGGATGTCTGTGAGGGTGTGTGCATATGTATTTGAGCATTTTCTATGGGTGTCTCTGTGAGGGTATGTGTATGTTTGTCTTTGTGTATTTTCTCGAGATGCCTCTGTGAGGGTGGGTGTGTATGTCTGTGTTTTCTGTGGATGTCTCTGTGAGGGTGTGTGTGTGTATGTATGTCTGTTTTTTGTGGATGCCTCTGTGAGGGTGTGTGTGTGTGTGTGTGTGTGTGTGTGTATGTATGTATGTCTGTGTTTTCTGTGGATGTCTCTGTGAGGGTGTGTGTTTTCTGTGGGTGTCTCTGTGAGGGTGTGTGTATGTCTTTGTGTGTTTTCTGTGGATGTCTCAGTGAGGGTGTGTGTATGTATGTCTTTCTGTGTTTTATGTGGTTGTCTCTCTGTGTGTGTATATCTTTGTGTGTTTTCTGTGGGTGTCTCTGTGTGTGTGTGTATGTCTTTGTGTGTTTTCTGAGGCTGTCTCTGTCGGTGTTTCCTTGGGTGTATGTGCAAGTTTGAGTTTGTGTGTGTGTGTGTCCATTGTCTGTTCCTTTTTATGACATTTTGACCTTACTACTGATTATTCACATCTTTCTACAGACTTTGAGACTAATGAGACCTTTCCGGAAGTCACCAATCTACCATTTAACCTTTAAATGATTGTTTAGACAGTTCAGGGCCCTTCCTTTCAGCCACTGCATGCCGTTAGCATCATTTAGTTGGCATCTTCCTTTACAAAAAGATAATCAGAACTCCATATTTTGTTTTCTAAATTTCCTTTTTTTTACAAAACTGTAGTTTACCTCATTACTTGTCAGGTCAATGTAAACAAGTGCTGAGTGTCTGTTTGGGTGTCTGTGTCTGAGTTTCTTTGCGTGTTTGCTAGAGTGTCTATATGTGAATCCTTATGTGTGAGTGTGTGTGTGTTTCAGTGTATGAGTGTTTCTGTGTGTTTGTATGTTACTACCTTTACAACATTTCCAAGTTTAAATAAATACTTAAGAATAAAGTGCATATACGTTTTAGTCACTTGGTCAAAAATTGCACATGTCAAAGGGGGGGGGGGCCTGATCAATGGTTAAGTCAGGGACCCCAAAATTTCTAGTGGTGGCCCTGCATGCTGTATGGTTCAACCTTGAGTGGCTCTCCTGATTGAGGGGCAGCCATATTGCTATAGGTACATTGGCCAACAGGTCCTTATCTGGATATATGAATGTTTATCATAGTTTAATACATTTGTCCCAAAATTATTATTTTTTTTCAAGTTCTTAGAGGCTTATATCCATCCACCAATGGGTTCTAAATAGATAAGTTGCTGGATTTGTTCCTCTGTACCCAAAAGCAAAATAAATTTTCTGCAAAATTATATTTTTTAAATCAGTTTAACTTAAAGGGACATGAAACCCAATTTTTTTTCTTTCATGATTCAGATAGAGCATGTGATTTTAAAATTTACGTCTATTATCTAATTTTTTTTTGTTTTCTTGTTATTCTTTGTTGGAAAGGATACATAGGTAGGCTCAGGAGCTGCCGATTGGTGGCTGCACATACATGCCTCATGTTATTGGCTTGTGTAATGTGTTGACTAGTTCCCAGTAATGCATTGCTGCTTCTTCAACAAATTTTACCAAGAGAATGAAGCTAATTACAGAATAGAAGTAAATTGAAAAGTTTTTTACAATTGTATTCTCTTTATGAATCATAAAAAATTGGGACAATTTAATGCACAAAAGAAATGCTCTAATATGTTAAAGCATGTCATATTTGCTTTAGTTCCCTTGCTTTCTATGCTTTTAACTCCTGCACAGGACACGCAACACATTGCAGCTCCTGAACTGGACAGGACCAATGATTTGTGGATATGTGTGCACGTTGCTCCTAATTGGCTCATCAGCCATTCAGGAGCTGCGATATGTTGCAGCTTCCAAACGTAGCTTGACTATATGCTTGAGAATTAGAGTATTTTTTTCTATTGGAATGGCCCTTTAATCTGTTGCCATGCAAAAATGTTTTATTGCTGGTATTGCTTACTAGAGTATGAGCTTACCTGGCACCTTAAAAACTACAACATACCTTTCTCTTTCTTATTCTGGATGGTGATGCAGATAGCACATCTGTGGGGCCTAACAAGAAATAACAGATTGTTTGTGTGAAATTAAATAAAACTGCAGTAAGTCAGTATATTATTAGTGATAGAATAATTATTCACTAATGATGAATATCAGCATTATCATTTCCAATGCTATATGAGCTCATACAAGAGACTGCAAAGCAATATATTAAGTACCTTTATCTTTACTAGTGCTGACTTGTTTCCATCTACATCCTGATCTCATTCTGGCAGCACTGACTTGTTCCATGTTGACTATTTGTTATGATTCCATTTCACAGGCATCTGTTGAACTTCACTCTGCAGCAGCAGTGGCATACGTGACATCATCCACAATTATGGCATCATTACTAGGAAAAAGAATCATTGTTTTTTTAACCCTATGCATCTGCACCTTTAAACGAAAACTATATTTTCTTCCTTGCTGATGAGAGTCCATAGCTTCATAACTTGTGGGATATATTCCAGCCTATCAGGAGGAGGTCAAGAACCCTCACAGAGCTTTAGCCCCTCTCACATCCTCTCCCGCCCCAGTTTGTTCTTGGCCTCAGAGGAGAGAGGTGCTCTACTATCAAGTGAGTTTTTTTTATATGATTTGTGGGCTCAGACTTGACTTGGGACCCAGTGCCCCTAGGAAACTTCACTCTAATAAGATTTAAGAAGACAATGAGTGAAAACAGAATTTATGCTTACCTGATAAATTACTTTCTCCAACGGTGTGTCCGGTCCACGGCGTCATCCATAACTTGTGGGAATATTCTCTTCCCCAACAGGAAATGGCAAAGAGCACAGCAAAGAGCACAGCAAAAGGTATTTCACTAGGAGCTAGCTCACAGCTAGCATCTGATGTTTTGTATGATAATGCTTTATTTGACACTAATAATTTGGTAAGGAATTTATCTAACTATGTTCTCACTAATGAGGAATTCACAGCATTAAATAAGGGTTTATCGGGGGGGCGGAGCCGGCCGCAGCTAAGATGGCTGCTTATGCCCTGAGCTCTGTTACAGGGTCAAGAAAGACATGAGACCTGAGCAGTCTAAATGAGGCATTTATTATGCTAACCAGCTACAACATGCAGCAGAAACCTTCGAGCCTCCAACGGTACAACCTGTGCTGCTCTAATCTCACAATAAACTGAGTTGTGGGTCAGACTCACATGGAGGATAACGGCGGCCATACTGCACGGCCACAACGATGCAGCAACACAGATACTGCTGGAGATGCAGTAAGCTGCAGATCGCATCTGGAAGGAAATCCGGAGCCAGCACCATCAGGGTAAGCACGCACCATAGCCTGACATCGAGCACAACTGACCTCTGTATAGGAGTCGATGGAAAATCGAGTGCTGCGCTGTTTAGCCCACACTGTCCAGGCAAGGCTAACATATTCATACAGGGAGTAAACACTAATTCCTGATCCGACCTATTATTTTCTCTTCACTAGTGGATAAGCTATGATGTGGTGCTGTTCATATGACACGCGTATCTGTATCTAAAAGCAGCAGATGCTACAATTATTACATATAACTTTGCTGCTAGGAGCCTAAATTTCCTTTTGCCTAAGGAACAGCAAAATTATCTATTTCAAGATGGCTACTAATAGGGACATCAAACCTCCAAAAAGCGCATGCACTCCCTCTACTAAAGGACAATTGGTAAGCTGATTTGTGTGTGCCATGCCCCTAGATAGATTTTACTGCAGTGCATGTATACTCCCCGGGAAAACCCTGCTGAAAAAGTATCAGAGCCAGGACCAGGGGAAGATGCTGAATCGGCACCATTGACCAGATACTATGCGGCTTCCTAACCTACAGTAACCACTACTTACAAGGACCTGGTGCATACCACATAGGAGGGTGCTGGAGAAGTGCGGAGTGGCGCGAATAGCCGCCATCTTTGTGCTGCGGCCTACAAAGAAGACCTGGAGGTACTTGTTTCCAGCCCTCGCCACTCACTCACTCACTCATTACCGAAGAGAATGGGAGATATAGATCTCCACCAATTTAGCTCCGGGTACTGCCCAACTTGCCTCCTTGCGCCTGCAGCTATTTACACTGCCGGGACTTCCAGGGCAGCAGCAGACATAGGAGCTCCGGAACAACACGGAGCCGGATATTGGCGCTTCTGCAAAAACTTTCCAAATCGCATGGAAGTGCCTGGTGGCTCAGATAATTTTCTTTTATAACAATACTCCGGTTGGTGCCTTACCCTATGTACAATTTGAATGGCAATCAGTTACTCTGTAAAGAGTTAATTTGGCGCTGTAGCGCATAATGTGCACAACATTGACATTCTTCTTAGTTTTGTGCTACATGTACTAGATATTGATTACAGCAAACTTCATCTTTGTAAACAATAACAAAATACAGATATCCATACTGATCATTGGCCATAATTGTTATGGGTGTTATCGCCATTTTAGCAATATAGAAGGTTAGGTATAAGGTGCCTTGCTTTATTTGTTAGTGTCCCTTATGCATTCATATATCACTAATGGGTTTTATGTGAACAAAAGAAATAGTGGTATAGAAGTTGTTGTAGATGCTTTAGTACCATTCTTAATGTGTAGAGACTAACCTCCTTTTACTGTTGCTGCCTGCATCTCAAAGATGCTGACACAGGGTGAGGTGCCCAGCTATTTCACATTACATTAACTGTAATTTCCATAGTACATTACGCTCATTTTATTCATTTATACTTACCTATATTCTAAGTGTACTATAACATATGGTACCTTAATATTGTTTTTCTACACTATTCAATCTATTGTAGATATTGCCTGCCCGGATAATCTTAAATTGCTTTTCCATACGAGGACCAGAGCTAAAGTAAGCTATAGAATTTCCTTATATATATCTTTGAACAGTGTGTAGTTCTCTTATGATAAAACCTATATAGCCATTTTTACCTATTTATGCTCTCACTTTACATCCAAAAGTATTAATGCAGTTTTCACCTAAAGATATAAAGCAAAAACAGAATTTATGCTTACCTGATAAATTACTTTCTCCAACGGTGTGTCCGGTCCACGGCGTCATCCTTACTTGTGGGATATTCTCTTCCGCAACAGGAAATGGCAAAGAGTCCCAGCAAAGCTGGTCACATGATCCCTCCTAGGCTCCGCCCACCCCAGTCATTCGACCGACGGACAGGAAGAAATATATATAGGAGAAATCATATGATACCGTGGTGACTGTAGTTAGAGAAAATAATTCATCAGACCTGATTAAAAAAAAAAAACCAGGGCGGGCCGTGGACCGGACACACCGTTGGAGAAAGTAATTTATCAGGTAAGCATAAATTCTGTTTTCTCCAACATTGGTGTGTCCGGTCCACGGCGTCATCCTTACTTGTGGGAACCAATACCAAAGCTTTAGGACACGGATGAAGGGAGGGAGCAAATCAGGTCACCTAAACGGAAGGCACCACAGCTTGCAAAACCTTTCTCCCAAAAATAGCCTCCGAAGAAGCAAAAGTATCAAATTTGTAAAATTTGGCAAAAGTGTGCAGTGAAGACCAAGTCGCTGCCTTACATATCTGGTCAACAGAAGCCTCGTTCTTGAAGGCCCATGTGGAAGCCACAGCCCTAGTGGAGTGAGCTGTGATTCTTTCAGGAGGCTGCCGTCCGGCAGTCTCATAAGCCAATCGGATGATGCTTTTAAGCCAAAAGGAAAGAGAGGTAGAAGTCGCTTTTTGACCTCTCCTTTTACCAGAATAAACAACAAACAAGGATGATGTTTGTCTGAAATCTTTAGTAGCCTCTAAATAGAATTTTAGAGCACGGACAACGTCCAAATTGTGTAACAAACGCTCCTTCTTTGAAACTGGATTCGGACACAAAGAAGGTACAACTATCTCCTGGTTAATATTTTTGTTAGAAACAACTTTAGGAAGAAAACCAGGCTTAGTACGCAAAACCACCTTATCTGCATGGAACACCAGATAAGGAGGAGAACACTGCAGAGCAGATAACTCTGAAACTCTTCTAGCAGAAGAGGTTGCAACCAAAAACAAAACTTTCCAAGATAGTAACTTAATATCTACGGAATGTAAGGGTTCAAACGGAACCCCTTGAAGAACTGAAAGAACTAGATTTAAACTCCAGGGAGGAGTCAAAGGTCTGTAAACAGGCTTGATCCTAACCAGAGCCTGAACAAATGCTTGAACATCTGGCATAGCTGCCAGTCGTTTGTGTAGTAAGACAGATAAAGCAGAAATCTGTCCCTTTAGAGAACTTGCAGATAATGCTTTCTCCAAACCTTCTTGTAGAAAGGATAGAATCTTAGGAATTTTTATCTTGTTCCATGGCAATCCTTTGGATTCACACCAACAGATATATTTTTTCCATATTTTATGGTAAATTTTTCTAGTTACAGGCTTTCTAGCCTGAATCAGAGTATCTATTACAGAATCTGAAAACCCACGCTTTGATAAAATCAAGCGTTCAATATCCAAGCCGTCAGTTGGAGGGAAACCAGATTCGGATGTTCGAATGGACCCTGAACAAGAAGGTCCTGTCTCAAAGGTAGCTTCCATGGTGGAGCCGATGACATATTCACCAGGTCTGCATACCAAGTCCTGCGTGGCCACGCAGGAGCTATCAAGATCACAGAGGCCCTCTCCTGATTGATCCTGGCTACCAGCCTGGGAATGAGAGGAAACGGTGGGAATACATAAGCTAGGTTGAAGGTCCAAGGTGCTACTAGTGCATCTACTAGAGTCGCCTTGGGATCCCTGGATCTGGACCCGTAGCAAGGAACCTTGAAGTTCTGACGAGACGCCATCAGATCCATGTCTGGAATGCCCCATAATTGAGTTATTTGGGAAAAGATTTCCGGATGGAGTTCCCACTCCCCCGGATGGAATGTCTGACGACTCAGAAAATCCGCTTCCCAATTTTCCACTCCTGGGATGTGGATCGCAGACAAGTGGCAGGAGTGATCCTCCGCCCATTGAATTATCTTGGTCACTTCTTTCATCGCCAGGGAACTCCTTGTTCCCCCATGATGATTGATATATGCAACAGTCGTCATGTTGTCTGATTGAAACCTTATGAATTTGGCCTTTGCTAGTTGAGGCCAAGCTTTGAGAGCATTGAATATCGCTCTCAGTTCCAGAATGTTTATCGGGAGAAGAGACTCTTCCCGAGACCATAAACCCTGAGCTTTCAGGGATTCCCAGACCGCGCCCCAGCCCACTAGACTGGCGTCGGTCGTGACAATGACCCACTCTGGTCTGCGGAAGCTCATTCCCTGTGACAGATTGTCCAGGGTCAGCCACCAACGGAGTGAATCTCTGTATAATCCCCATTCCACTGTTTGAGCATGCACAGTTGTAATGGTCTTAGATGAATTCGTGCAAAAGGAACTATGTCCATTGTTGCAAGCATCAAACCTATTACCTCCATGCACTGCGCTATGGAAGGACGAGGAACAGAGTGAAGTACTTGACAAGAGCTTAGAAGTTTTGATTTTCTGACCTCTGTCAGAAAAATCCTCATTTCTAAGGAATCTATTATTGTTCCCAAGAAGGGAACTCTTGTTGACGGGGACAGAGAACTTTTTTCTTTGTTCACCTTCCATCCGTGAGATCTGAGAAAGGCTAGGACGATGTCCGTATGAGCCTTTGCTTTTGACAGGGACGACGCTTGAATTAGGATGTCGTCCAAGTAAGGTACTACTGCAATGCCCCTTGGTCTTAGAACCGCTAGAAGGGACCCTAGTACCTTTGTGAAAATTCTCGGAGCAGTGGCTAATCCGAATGGAAGTGCCACAAACTGGTAATGCTTGTCCAGAAAAGCGAACCTTAGGAACTGATGATGTTCCTTGTGGATAGGAATATGTAGGTACGCATCCTTTAAATCCACGGTGGTCATAAATTGACTTTCCTGGATGGTGGGAAGGATCGTTCGAATGGTTTCCATTTTGAACGATGGAACCCTGAGAAATTTGTTTAGGATCTTCAGATCCAAAATTGGTCTGAATTTTCCCTCTTTTTTGGGAACTACGAACAGATTTGAGTAAAATCCCATTCCTTGTTCTTTTATTGGAACTGGATGTATCACTCCCATCTTTAACAGGTCTTCTACGCAATGTAAGAATGCCTGTCTCTTTATTTGGTTTGAGGATAATTGAGACCTGTGGAACCTTCCCCTTGGGGGTAGTTCCTTGAATTCCAGAAGATAACCTTGGGAAACTATTTCTAGCGCCCAAGGATCCTGAACATCTCTTGCCCAAGCCTGAGCAAAGAGAGAGAGTCTGCCCCCCACTAGATCCGGTTCCGGATCAGGGGCTATCCCTTCATGCTGTTTTGGTAGCAGTGGTAGGCTTCTTGGCCTGCTTACCCTTGTTCCAGCCTTGCATTGGTTTCCAGGCTGGTTTGGGTTGTGAAGTATTACCCTCTTGCTTAGAGGATGCAGAATTAGAGGCTGGTCCGTTTCTGCGAAAGGGACGAAAATTAGGCTTATTTTTAGCCTTAAAAGACCTATCCTGTGGGAGGGCGTGGCCCTTTCCTCCAGTGATGTCTGAAATAATCTCTTTCAAATCTGGTCCAAATAATGTTTTACCTTTGAAAGGAATGTTAAGCAATTTTGTCTTGGATGACACATCCGCTGACCAAGACTTTAGCCAAAGCGCTCTGCGCGCCATGATAGCAAACCCTGAATTTTTCGCCGCTAATCTAGCTAATTGCAAAGCGGCATCTAAAACAAAAGAGTTAGCCAATTTAAGTGCTTGAACTCTGTCCATAACCTCCTCATACGAAGATTCTCTACTGAGCGACTTTTCTAGTTCCTCGAACCAGAAGCACGCTGCCGTAGTGACAGGAACAATGCATGAAATTGGTTGTAGAAGGAACCCTTGCTGTACAAAAATCTTTTTAAGCAAACCCTCTAATTTTTTATCCATAGGATCTTTAAAAGCACAACTGTCTTCGATAGGAATAGTAGTGCGTTTGTTTAGAGTAGAAACCGCCCCCTCGACCTTGGGGACTGTCTGCCATAAGTCCTTTCTGGGGTCGACTATAGGAAATAATTTCTTAAATATAGGGGGGGGAACAAAAGGTATGCCGGGCCTTTCCCACTCTTTATTTACTATGTCCGCCACCCGCTTGGGTATAGGAAAAGCGTCGGGGGGCACCGGAACCTCTAGGAACTTGTCCATCTTACATAATTTCTCTGGAATGACCAAATTGTCACAATCATCCAGAGTAGATAACACCTCCTTAAGCAGTGCGCGGAGATGTTCTAATTTAAATTTAAATGTCACAACATCAGTTTCAGCTTGATGAGAAATTTTTCCTGAATCTGAGATTTCTTCATCAGACAAAACCTCCCTCATGGCCCCTTGAGATTGGTGTGAGGGTATGTCAGAACAAATATCATCAGCGCCCTCCTGCTCTTCAGTGTTTAAAACAGAGCAATCGCGCTTTCTCTGATAAGTAGACATTTTGGATAAAAGATTTGCTATGGAGTTATCCATTACAGCCGTTAATTGTTGCATGGTAATAAGTATTGGCGCACTAGATGTACTAGGGGCCTCCTGTGTGGGCAAAACTGGTGTAGACACATTAGGGGATGATGTAGTATCATGTTTACTCCCCTCATTTGAGGAATCATCTTGGGCAATATCATCATCTGTGGCATTACTGTCCTTACTTTGTTTGGACACTATGGCACACTTATCACATAAATTTAAATGGGGAGACACATTGGCTTTCATACATATAGAACATAGCTTATCTGATGGTACAGACATGTTAAACAGGCTTAAACTTGTCAACCAAGCACAAAAAAACGTTTTAAAATAAAACCGTTACTGTCTCTTTAAATTTCAAACTGAAAACACTTTATTACTGAATATGTGAAAAAGTATGAAGGAATTGTTCAAAAATTACCAAAATTTCACCACAGTGTCTTAAAGCATTAAAAGTATTGCACACCAAATTTCAGAGCTTTAACCCTTAAAATAACGGAACCGGAGCCGTTTTTACATTTAACCCCTATACAGTCCCAGCTATATGCTTTGCTGAGACCCAACTAAGCCCAGAGGGGAATACGATACCAAATGACGCCTTCTATAAGCTTTTTCAGAGATTCTTAGCTCCTCACACATGCATCTGCATGCCTTGCTCTCCAAAAACAACTGCGCATTAATGGCGCGAAAATGAGGCTCTGTCTATAACTAGAAAGGCCCCCACCTGAAAAAGGTGTCCAACACAGTGCCTGCCGTTTTTCTAAACGTTCCCCAAGATTATAATACCAATTATTAGTTAGAATCTGTATAATATGCCTAGTAAAGCAATCGTTTTAGCCCAGAAAAATGTCTACCAGTTTTTAAGCCCTTTTTGAAGCCCTTTATTCTTTTATGTTTAACTAAGAAAATGGCTTACCGGTCCCCATGAGGGGAAATGACAGCCTTCCAGCATTACATGGTCTTGTTAGAAATATGGCTAGTCATACCTTAAGCAGAAAAGTCTGCTAACTGTTTCCCCCAACTGAAGTTACTTCATCTCAACAGTCCTGTGTGGAAACAGCAATCGATTTTAGTTACTGTCTGCTAAAATCATCTTCCTCTTACAAACAGAAATCTTCATCCTTTTTCTGTTTCAGAGTAAATAGTATATACCAGCACTATTTTAAAATAACAAACACTTGATAGAAGAATAAAAACTACATTTAAACACCAAAAAACTCTTAACCATCTCCGTGGAGATGTTGCCTGTGCAACGGCAAAGAGAATGACTGGGGTGGGCGGAGCCTAGGAGGGATCATGTGACCAGCTTTGCTGGGACTCTTTGCCATTTCCTGTTGGGGAAGAGAATATCCTACAAGTAAGGATGACGCCGTGGACCGGACACACCAATGTTGGAGAAAGTTTTTCTTTCTTCCAAGTATCTACATTTTGCATAGAATTATTAGATGGGTGCACTCTCTTTTTTCCAGCAGTCACTAAACTTAGGAATATGCTATGTTCATCTCTAGCACAACATCATAGATTTTGTTTAGGGTATTAGAAGAAATCTGCCAACTTGACTTTTCCATAATATTTGCTAACACCAATGTTGACGCTTATTACTAGGTACTGTGTGTGCTAGGTACTGTGAGCGTTTGGTTCTATATATATTAGGTGATGTGTGCTAGGTTCAGTGTGTTCTAGGTACAATGTGTGCTAGGTACAGTGTGTGCTAGGTACAGTGTGTGCTAGGTACAGTGCGTGCTGGGTACTTTGTGTTCTGGATACTATGTGTACAGTATGTGCTAAGTTGGTGTGTGCTGGGTATCATGTGTGCTAGGTACAATGAGTGTTAGGCTCAACGTGCGCTAGGTATAATGTGCGCTGGGTATAGTGTACCGTGTGTGCTAGGTATTGTGTGTGCTAGGTACAATGTGTGCTAGGTACAATGTGTGCTAGGTACAATGTGTGCTAGGTTCAATGTGTACTGGGTACTGCATGTGCCGGGCAAGGGGGGTGCCTGGTACGGCGTGTGCTAGGTACCGTGCGAGCTAGGTGCCGTCTGTGCTAGGTACCGTGTGTACTAGGTGCCGTGTGTGCTAGGTTCCGTGTGTGCTAGGTGCAATGTGTGCTAGGTACAATGTGTGCTAGGTACAATGTGTGCTAGGTACAATATGTGCTAGGTACAATGTGTGCTAGGTACAATGTGTGCTAGGTACAGTGTGTGCTAGGTACAGTGTGTGCTAGGTACAATGTGTGCTAGGTACAATGTGTGCTAGGTACAAGGTGTGCTAGGTACAGTGTGTGCTAGGTACAGTGTGTGCTAGGTACAATGTGTGCTAGGTACAATGTGTGCTAGGTACAGTGTGTGCTAGGTTCAGTGTGTGCTAGGTACTGCATGTGCCAGGCAAGGGGAGTGCTGGGTACGGCGTGTGCTAGGTACGGCGTGAGCTAGGTACAATGTGTGCTAGGTGCCGTGTGTGCTAGGTGCCGTGAGTGCTAGGTGCCGCGTGTGCTAGGTACAATGTGTGCTAGGTACAGTGTGTGCTAGGTACAGTATGTGCTAGGTACAATGTGTGCTAGGTACAATGTGTGCTAGGTACAATGTGTGCTAGGTACAGTGTGTGCTAGGCTCAGTGTGTGCTAGGTACTGCATGTGCCAGACAAGGGGAGTGCTGGGTACGGCGTGTGCTAGGTACGACGTGAGCTAGGTACAATGTGTGCTAGGTGCCATGTGTGCTAGGTGCCGTGTGTGCTAGGTGCCGTGTGTGCTAGGTACAATGTGTGCTAGGTACAATGTGTGCTAGGTACAGTGTGTGCTAGGTACAGTGTGTGCTAGGTACAATGTGTGCTAGGTACAATGTGTGCTAGGTACAGTGTGTGCTAGGTACAATGTGTGCTAGGTACAATGTGTGCTAGGTACAATGTGTGCTAGGTACAGTGTGTGCTAGGTACAGTGTGTGCTAGGTACAGTATGTGCTAGGTACAGTGTGTGCTAGGTACAGTGTGTGCTAGGTTCAATGGGTGCTAGGAACTGCATGTGCCAGGCAAGGGGGGTGCCTGGTACGGCGTGTGCTAGGTACGGCGTGAGCTAGGTACCGTGTGTGCTAGGTACCGTGTGTTTAGGTCCAATGTGTGCTAGGTCCAATGTGTGCTAGGTACAATGTGTGCTAGGTACGGCATGGGCTAGGTACAATGTGTGCTAGGTACAATGTGTGCTAGGTACAATGTGTGCTAGGTACAATGTGTGTTAGGTACAATGTGTGCTAGGTACAGTGTGTGCTAGGTCCAATGTGTGCTAGGTCCAATGTGTGCTAGGTCCAATGCGTGCTAGGTACAATGTGTGCTAGGTACGGCATGGGTTAGGTACAGTTTGAACAAAGTACCGTGGGTGCTAGGTACAGTGTGTGCTAGGTGCAGAGCGCATTAGATGCAATGAGTGCTGGCTACGGTGAATGCTTGGTTCAGTGTGTGCTGGGTACTGCGCGTGCTAGGCTAGGTGGGTGCCGGGTGCTGTGTGTGCTGAGCATTGTGTGAACTAGGTACAGTAGGTTCCAGGTACTATGCGTGTTGGGTACAATGGGTGCTAGGTATGAGGTGTGCCAGGTATAGGGTATGCTGGGTACACTTCAGGTTAAGTACAGTGTGTGCTAGGTATATTATGTGCTGGGAACTGTGTGCGCTGGGTATGGTTTATGCTAAATACAATGAGTGAAGTACAATGAATGGGTGCTGGATACGGCATGTGCTAGGTGTAATGAGGCTAATACTCTAATGAGAGGGCGCTATAGCTAAAGTAACTTGACACACCTAATCATATAAATAATACATACAATTGAAGATAAAGAATGTTCAATTTTACTCAGTGTTTATAAAAGATATCAGAGACGTCTCCCTAATAAAGATACATGGCTCAATACAAATAAAAAACAATAAAAATCGATAAAAATAACAATATTACAATTATCTATAAGGAATACCACCCTATTATAAAATATTGCGCAAAAAATATAAAAAAAAACATAATTTATGTAAGAACTTACCTGATAAATTCATTTCTTTCATATTAGCAAGAGTCCATGAGCTAGTGACGTATGGGATATACATTCCTACCAGGAGGGGCAAAGTTTCCCAAACCTCAAAATGCCTATAAATACACCCCTCACCACACCCACAATTCAGTTTAACGAATAGCCAAGAAGTGGGGTGATAAAAAAGTGCGAAAGCATATAAAATAAGGAATTGGAATAATTGTGCTTTATACAAAAATCATAACCACCACAAAAAAAGGGCGGGCCTCATGGACTCTTGCTAATATGAAAGAAATGAATTTATCAGGTAAGTTCTTACATAAATTATGTTTTCTTTCATGTAATTAGCAAGAGTCCATGAGCTAGTGACGTATGGGATAATGACTACCCAAGATGTGGATCTTTCCACACAAGAGTCACTAGAGAGGGAGGGATAAAATAAAGACAGCCAATTCCTGCTGAAAATAATCCACACCCAAAAATAAAGTTTAACGAAAAACATAAGCAGAAGATTCAAACTGAAACCGCTGCCTGAAGTACTTTTCTACCAAAAACTGCTTCAGAAGAAGAAAATACATCAAAATGGTAGAATTTAGTAAAAGTATGCAAAGAGGACCAAGTTGCTGCTTTGCAAATCTGGTCAACCGAAGCTTCATTCCTAAACGCCCAGGAAGTAGAAACTGACCTAGTAGAATGAGCTGTAATTCTTTGAGGCGGAGTTTTACCCGACTCAACATAGGCAAGATGAATTAAAGATTTCAACCAAGATGCCAAAGAAATGGCAGAAGCTTTCTGGCCTTTTCTAGAACCGGAAAAGATAACAAATAAACTAGAAGTCTTACGGAAAGATTTCGTAGCTTCAACATAATATTTCAAAGCTCTAACAACATCCAAAGAATTCAACGATTTCTCCTTAGAATTCTTAGGATTAGGACATAATGAAGGAACCACAATTTCTCTACTAATGTTGTTGGAATTCACAACTTTAGGTAAAAATTCAAAAGAAGTTCGCAACACCGCCTTATCCTGATGAAAAATCAGAAAAGGAGACTCACAAGAAAGAGCAGATAATTCAGAAACTCTTCTGGCAGAAGAGATGGCCAAAAGGAACAAAACTTTCCAAGAAAGTAATTTAATGTCCAATGAATGCATAGGTTCAAACGGAGGAGCTTGAAGAGCTCCCAGAACCAAATTCAAACTCCAAGGAGGAGAAATTGACTTAATAACAGGTTTTATACGAACCAAAGCTTGTACAAAACAATGAATATCAGGAAGAATAGCAATCTTTCTGTGAAAAAGAACAGAAAGAGCAGAGATTTGTCCTTTCAAAGAACTTGCGGACAAACCCTTATCTAAACCATCCTGAAGAAACTGTAAAATTCTCGGTATTCTAAAAGAATGCCAAGAAAAATGATGAGAAAGACACCAAGAAATATAAGTCTTCCAGACTCTATAATATATCTCTCGAGATACAGATTTACGAGCCTGTAACATAGTATTAATCACAGAGTCAGAGAAACCTCTTTGACCAAGAATCAAGCGTTCAATCTCCATACCTTTAAATTTAAGGATTTCAGATCCTGATGGAAAAAAGGACCTTGTGACAGAAGGTCTGGTCTTAACGGAAGAGTCCACGGTTGGCAAGAGGCCATCCGGACAAGATCCGCATACCAAAACCTGTGAGGCCATGCCGGAGCTACCAGCAGAACAAACGAGCATTCCTTCAGAATCTTGGAGATTACTCTTGGAAGAAGAACTAGAGGCGGAAAGATATAGGCAGGATGATACTTCCAAGGAAGTGATAATGCATCCACTGCCTCCGCCTGAGGATCCCGGGATCTGGACAGATACCTGGGAAGTTTCTTGTTTAGATGGGACGCCATCAGATCTATTTCTGGAAGTTCCCACATTTGAACAATCTGAAGAAATACCTCTGGGTGAAGAGACCATTCGCCCGGATGCAACGTTTGGCGACTGAGATAATCCGCTTCCCAATTGTCTATACCTGGGATATGAACCGCAGAGATTAGACAGGAGCTGGATTCCGCCCAAACCAAAATTCGAGATACTTCTTTCATAGCCAGAGGACTGTGAGTCCCTCCTTGATGATTGATGTATGCCACAGTTGTGACATTGTCTGTTTGAAAACAAATGAACGATTCTCTCTTCAGAAGAGGCCAAAACTGAAGAGCTCTGAAAATTGCACGGAGTTCCAAAATATTGATCGGTAATCTCACCTCCTGAGATTCCCAAACTCCTTGTGCCGTCAGAGATCCCCACACAGCTCCCCAACCTGTGAGACTTGCATCTGTTGAAATTACAGTCCAGGTCGGAAGCACAAAAGAAACCCCCTGAATTAAACGATGGTGATCTGTCCACCATGTTAGAGAGTGTCGAACAATCGGTTTTAAAGATATTAATTGAGATATCTTCGTGTAATCCTTGCACCATTGCTTCAGCATACAGAGCTGAAGAGGTCGCATGTGAAAACGAGCAAAGGGGATCGCGTCCGATGCAGCAGTCATAAGACCTAGAATTTCCATGCATAAGGCTACCGAAGGGAATGATTGTGACTGAAGGTTTCGACAAGCTGCAATCAATTTTAGACGTCTCTTGTCTGTTAAAGACAGAGTCATGGACACTGAATCCATCTGGAAACCCAGAAAGGTTACCCTTGTCTGTGGAATCAAAGAACTTTTTGGTAAATTGATCCTCCAACCATGATCTTGAAGAAACAACACAAGTCGATTCGTATGAGATTCTGCTAAATGTAAAGACTGAGCAAGTACCAAGATATCGTCCAAATAAGGAAATACCACAATACCCTGTTCTCTGATTACAGACAGAAGGGCACCGAGAACCTTTGTAAAAATTCTTGGAGCTGTAGCTAGGCCAAACGGCAGAGCCACAAACTGGTAATGCTTGTCCAGAAAAGAGAATCTCAGGAACTGATAATGATCTGGATGAATCGGAATATGCAGATATGCATCCTGTAAATCTATTGTGGACATATAATTCCCTTGCTGAACAAAAGGCAAGATAGTCCTTACAGTTACCATCTTGAACGTTGGTATTCTTACATAACGATTCAATATTTTTAGATCCAGAACTGGTCTGAAGGAATTCTCCTTCTTTGGTACAATGAAGAAATTTGAATAAAACCCCATCACCTGTTCCGGAACTGGAACTGGCATAATTACTCCAGTCAACTCTAGATCTGAAACACATTTCAGAAATGCTTGAGCTTTTACTGGATTTACTGGGACACGGGAAAGAAAAAATCTCTTTGCAGGAGGTCTCATCTTGAAACCAATTCTGTACCCTTCTGAAACAATGCTCTGAATCCAAAGATTGTGAACAGAATTGATCCAAATTTCCTTGAAAAAATGTAACCTGCCCCCTACCAGCTGAGCTGGAATGAGGGCCGCACCTTCATGTGGACTTAGAAGCAGGCTTTGCCTTTCTAGCTGGCTTGGATTTATTCCAGACTGGAGATGGTTTCCAAACTGAAACTGCTCCTGAGGATGAAGGATCAGGCTTTTGTTCTTTGTTGAAACGAAAGGAACGAAAACGATTATTAGCCCTGCTTTTACCTTTAGATTTTTTATCCTGTGGTAAAAAAGTTCCTTTCCCACCAGTAACAGTTGAAATAATGGAATCCAACTGAGAACCAAATAATTTGTTACCCTGGAAAGAAATGGAAAGTAAAGTTGATTTAGAAGCCATATCAGCATTCCAAGTTTTAAGCCATAAAGCTCTTCTAGCTAAAATAGCTAGAGACATAAACCTGACATCAACTCTGATAATATCAAAAATGGCATCACAGATAAAATTATTAGCATGCTGTAGAAGAATAATAATATCATGAGAATCATGATGTGTTACTTGTTGCGCTAAAGTTTCCAACCAGAAAGTTGAAGCTGCAGCAACATCAGCCAAAGATATAGCAGGTCTAAGAAGATTACCTGAACACAGATAAGCTTTTCTTAGAAAGGATTCAATTTTCCTATCTAAAGGATCCTTAAACGAAGTACCATCTGACGTAGGAATAGTAGTACGTTTAGCAAGGGTAGAAATAGCCCCATCAACTTTAGGGATTTTGTCCCAAAATTCTAATCTGTCAGACGGCACAGGATATAATCGCTTAAAACGTTTAGAAGGAGTAAATGAATTACCCAATTTATCCCATTCTTTGGAAATTACTGCAGAAATAGCATTAGGAACAGGAAAAACTTCTGGAATAACCACAGGAGCTTTAAATACCTTATCCAAACGTTTAGAATTAGTATCAAGAGGACCAGAATCCTCTATTTCTAAAGCAATTAGTACTTCTTTAAGTAAAGAACGAATAAATTCCATTTTAAATAAATATGAAGATTTATCAGCATCAACCTCTGAGACAGAATCCTCTGAACCAGAAGAGTCATCAGAATCAGAATGATGATGTTCATTTAAAAATTCATCTGTAGGGAGAGAAGTTTTAAAAGATTTTTTACGTTTACTAGAAGGAGAAATAACAGACATAGCCTTCTTTATGGATTCAGAAACAAAATCTCTTATATTATCAGGAACATTCTGCACCTTAGATGTTGAAGGAACTGCAACAGGCAATGGTACTTTACTAAAGGAAATATTATCTGCTTTAACAAGTTTGTCATGACAATCAATACAAACAACAGCTGGAGGAATAGCTACCAAAAGTTTACAGCAGATACACTTAGCTTTGGTAGATCCAGCACTAGACAGCGATTTTCCTGTAGTATCTTCTGACTCAGATGCAACGTGAGACATCTTGCAATATGTAAGAGAAAAAACAACATATATATAAAGCAAAATTGATCAAATTCCTTAAATGACAGTTTCAGGAATGGGAAAAAATGCCAAAGAACAAGCTTCTAGCAACCAGAAGCAATGAAAAATGAGACTTAAATAATGTGGAGACAAAAGCGACGCCCATATTTTTCGCGCCAATAAGACGCCCACATTATTTGGCGCCTAAATGCTTTTTGGCGCCAAAATGACGCCACATCCGGAACGCCGACATTTTTGGCGCAAAATAACGTCAAAAAATGACGCAACTTCCGGCGACACGTATGACGCCGGAAACGGAAACGAATTTTTTGCGCCAAAAAAGTCTGCGCCAAGAATGACGCAATAAAATGAAGCATTTTCAGCCCCCGCGAGCCTAACAGCCCACAGGGAAGAGTCAAATTTTTGAAGGTAAGAAAAAATGATTAAATCAAATGCATTATCCCAAATATGAAACTGACTGTCTGAAAATAAGGAAAGTTGAACATTCTGAGTCAAGGCAAATAAATGTTTGAATACATATATTTAGAACTTTATAAACAAAGTGCCCAACCATAGCTTAGAGTGTCACAGAAAATAATATTTACTTACCCCAGGACACTCATCTACATGTTTGTAGAAAGCCAAACCAGTACTGAAACGAGAATCAGCAGAGGTAATGGTATATATAAGAGTATATCGTCGATCTGAAAAGGGAGGTAAGAGATGAATCTCTACGACCGATAACAGAGAACCTATGAAATAGACCCCGTAGAAGGAGATCACTGCATTCAAATAGGCAATACTCTCCTCACATCCCTCTGACATTCACTGCACGCTGAGAGGAAAACCGGGCTCCAACTTGCTGCAGAGCGCATATCAACGTAGAATCTAGCACAAACTTACTTCACCACCTCCATCGGAGGCAAAGTTTGTAAAACTGAATTGTGGGTGTGGTGAGGGGTGTATTTATAGGCATTTTGAGGTTTGGGAAACTTTGCCCCTCCTGGTAGGAATGTATATCCCATACGTCACTAGCTCATGGACTCTTGCTAATTACATGAAAGAAAAAGAAATTTGTTAAAAAATAAAATACGGGTTTGTGGGTTTAGATCACAACATATAAATCTTATGGTGAATCTTCAACTTATAATGTCCCTTTTTCCGGACTTAGTCCAATGGAACTTTCTGATAATATAACAGGTGTTAGTTCGATAGAGCTTTGCTGGTAATTTTGTAAGTGTAACTTTCACTCTATAGCTGTGATATGTAACAATTTTCCATTTGTATATGTATATAACAGTATCTGTTTAAGTACACCAAAGTGTATTATTTTATGTACTTTGTATCCGTATATCACCTCTGAATATGGACAGTTATAACAGTGACTCACGTAATGTTGCAGCAGCTACGGTCAGATTGCTGCTGGTGTCGGTCTGATTGCTTTTAGCACGCCGCTCTTTGCGTGTGTGAGGCTTGTCAGCCTTAAGCTTTTCGTCCTCTGTAAAAAGACTCACCGCTCCTTGCGTATGAAAGTCCTGCTGGATCCCGGCTAACAGCCCCTGGGATGTAAGACACGCCGTTTCCTGCGTGTGAATGATCCGCTGTGTCCCGGTTCAAATAAAGTGGATGGTTTGAGCAAACACCCGCTCTTAGCGTATTACACGCGCGGGCTAAAACTAGGTACCTAGTGTTATGGGTTCTTGGTAGGCGAGCAACTTCCTCCTTCTACGCGTTTCACCCGTATATCTGGGCTTTTTCAAGATGTCAGTTGCTCCCAGAACTTCATTTAAAAATCTGCCGGTTCTTTCTTATTGGTTGATCAGTTTCTAATGCTTTTGACTTAAGGTGGATTTGTGGAATCGTTGTATTTTAGGTGGAATTTTAAGGTGATGTATTGATATGGACTTTTGTTTGCTATATCGGTTCTCTATTTTTCTAAAATTGGAAAACATTTATATAAAAATAAAAAATAATAATAAATAAGGACATAATTATGAAAAAAGGCATATGTAAGAAACATATGAAAAATATTATTTCAGGGTGGTAATTCCAAAGGGTGGTATTCTGCTTAATATATAAGTCTATATAAACATGTATATGTCTGACATTATATTTTATAAGTAGTCATGGAATATATTCTTAATGTATGAATAGATCTTAATTTTAGTATTTTATCTTGGATCATTTGATCACCTTGATATCATATATATGTTACTTCTGTGTTCCTCATTTTTGATTAACTGTTATTTGGTTATATTTTGTGAACTATAAAGAAATGGTAAGTGGATCGTCTATACATCAGGTCTTAATGTACCATATAAAGTCCTAACCTGGACATATTTATTATGATAATATAATTATGTCGATGGTGTGAACACTTGATATGAGACTTGGGAATTGATATGGATTTAATACCATGGATACTGAATTGGATATTAAAATTTACTACTGTGGTATATTACTCTTAGTATTTAATCTCCTAGAAATGGAGACAAATAATACCATAGATACTAAATTAGATACTAAAATTTACTACTGTTGTATATTACTCTTAGGATTTAATCTCCTAGAAATGGAGACAAGTCCATCTCTGAATTTAGACCTCTTGGATAGAGGGTATCCAATTTATATATTAATTCTGATTCTTTTTTTAGGAGTTTGGTCTCGAAATTACCCCCTCTCCAATCCCCTCTTACTTTACATATACCCCAGAATTTAAAATGTTGTAAGTTGTTATTATGAATATCCCTGAAATGTTTATATAAGTGGGTGTCGAGATTGCCTTTGTCAATGTTACATAGATGTTCTCGGATTCTATCCCGTAACATTCGGGTGGTCTCTCCAATGTAAATCAAATTGCAGGAGCATTTTATAAGGTATATGACCCCTTTATTTGAACATCTAATAAGGTCTTTTATGGCAAAATTTTCTCCTGTTCCTTCTATATGTATAGAACTGCTCTTATTGCTAAATTTACAGGCTCTGCATAAATGGCAGGGGAAAAAACCTTTAAGAGAATGGCCTTTAAGGTCTTGATCTACCAGGCTTTTTTTCTCCTTTGTTAACTCGCTTGGTGCTAGAATTTGCTTTAGATTTTTTGCCTTCCTAAATATAATTTTAGGTTTGTAGGCTAACATGTCTCCTATTATGGGGTCCTTCTTGATTATATGCCAATGCTTATTGACTATTTTCCTTATTAGTTGATGGTTTTCACTATAGTCTGTGATGAGGGCTACATTATATTCATTCCTTTCAGCAATATCTTTGGGTATATCTTTATTTTTATATTGTAAAAGGGAACTTCTTTCTGTCGTAGTTGCTCTATTGATTGCTCCTTCAATTTCTTGTTCTGAGTAACCTCTATCATAGAATCTTTGTTGTAGAACCTTGATTTGTGTTTCGAAGTCGGTGTGTTTGGAACAATTCTTTCTGATTCTAAGGAACTGTCCAGTTGGTATATTACCTTTCCATTTCTCATGGTGACAGCTATTTTTATGTATGTAGTTATTACAATCTACTTTTTTGAAGAATGTTCTGGTTTCAATATTACCTTCTTCTACATATATTTCTAAATCTAAAAAGGAAATAGATGTTCTACTGTATTCATAAGTAAAGTGGAGGCCTCTGTCATTGATGTTCATTGTTTGAAAGAATAGCTTTAGATTCTCTTCAGAACCTCTCCACACAATCAAAATGTCGTCTATATATCGTTTGAAGAGCACGAGGTCCGTGCCAAATTCATGCGTACTAGGTGTAATGAGGGTCAGGTGAAGTGGGTGTTAAGCTCAATAAGTGCTGAGTAGAGTATATACTAGATACAGGGTGCATGTTACTTGTCTCTGGATTTAAATCTAACCTATAATTATCACTCCTCCCCCCCCCCCTTATTTCTAGAGCCCACACTAGGGTTCCACCTTGGTGAATTATTTTCACCACATATCTCTGCAATTTATTTGTGATATATCAATGTTTGAACAGTTATTGCAACCGGACCTGCGTGTCCGATCCTTTTGTTTGTGTATGTCTGAACAGGGGACCTGTGTGTCCCCAAGTGTTACCTTTCTCTGCAATTTATCTACGATATATCAATGTTTGAACAGCTATTGCAACCGGACCTGCGTGTCCGATCCTTTTGTTTGTGAATGCTAGATCAGGGGTCCTGCGAGTCCCCAAATGTTACCTCTTATTCTAAAACCAAATAAAAATTCATTTAAAAAAAATAAAAATAAGGGTTTATCTTATTGTTTGGATGACACTTTGAATGATTTTACTGTTTTTCAGGATTTGCATAGGTTTTTTAGAAAATTAAAATTGAGAATATATTTTTCTTTACAGAAAGATGGTGGTCACAAGCTCACTGAAGGGGCACAAAAAAATAAAATTAGATTTGATAATGTTAAAGATTTTGGCATTAACAAAAAAAGTAAATTTACACCCACAAGCACACATAGTGTCACAACTTACATGAATCTTGTTCAGAGGGAGATTAATATCTTGTTAAAGAAAGACGCAAAAAGGAAGCTGGTACAGAAAAATAAGAAAGACAAATTAGCAATACAATCACTAAGGGATAACACTGATATAATTATCAAGGAGGTGGACAAGGGTGGGTCGGTGGTTATTCTTAATAGATCAGACTACATAGAGGAGATTGAACGTCAACTAGCAGATAGTCAAGTATATGAAAAACTAACCAGGGACCCCACTATACAAATTAATAAGGAAATAGAGAATATATTGCAATCAGCAGTTAAGAGGGAGATTATTTCAGAGAAATTTAAAGATGATTTATTTGAGAAAAATCCTATTAGACCTGTTATGTATGTGTTACCCAAGATCCATAAAGCTATTAACAAACCACCAGGGCGCCCTATTGTGGCTGGAATAGGGTCTGTGTTCTCAAACATTTCTGTTTTTTTGGACAAAGTATTACAACCCTTAGTACAGAAAACAACCTCTTATATAAGGGATACAAATGATTTTCTATCCAAACTTAAAGATTTGGGGCAGGTTGGAGATAAATGCATACTGTTCACACTGGATGTTTCCAGTTTGTATACCTCTATTAGGCATACTAGTGGAATTGCAACAGTAGAAAACCTGTTGAAATCCAGTAGTAACTATACTGCCAAAGAGATTGAATTTTTAATAAGTTTGTTGACTGTCATATTGTATCATAATTACTTCTTATTCATGGACTCTTACTATCTCCAAAAACAGGGTACAGCAATGGGCTCCAACGTCGCCCCCACATACGCCAACATATTTATGAGTAGTTTTGAGGAACATTTTGTATACTCAAATATGAATTTTCAAACATATGGTATCTCCTGGTGGAGATTTATCGATGATGTGTTTGGCGTGTGGGGGGGGCGACGTTGCGAGCCTGTTAACATTTACAGAAGATCTTAATTGTTCAGTTAATGGATTGAAATTCAGTCTCAACATGAGTGAGGTAGGAGTAGAGTACTTGGATACTTATGTTTATAAGGATAAGGGGTTCTTGGGGACTGACATGTACACGAAAAAAACTGATAAGAATAATTTGTTGCAATATGGCAGTTGCCACCCAGAAAGCGTGTTCAGAGCAATACCCAAGAGCCAGTTCACCAGAGTGAAGAGGATTGTCTCAGATGATAGTAAGTGTAAACAGAGATTGGAAGAAATGGCCAATAAGTTTATTTCTAGGAATTACCCAGAAAAATTAGTAACCGAACAGCTTGTGAATGTTGAGGAAGGTCTAGGACAGACCCAAAAACAAACAGACAAAAGAAATGGGAACAATATGATATTTGTAACACAGCATAATAGGTTGAGTGGAAAGATTGCAGGTATCCTAAAAAAACATTGGCACATTATCAGGGAATGCAACCCACAGGTGGAAGATTTCAAAAAAGAACCAATGATTGCCTATAAGAGAAACAAAAGTATTAGGGATTTGATTACACACACTGACATTGGCCCTGGAAAGAGAAGTATACAACCAACAATAGGTAGTAGCAATAATGGCTGCTATCCATGTTTAAATTGTAGCCACTGTAGCTCGATGATAAAAGGCAAATATTTCTACCATCCTACTAGTGGTAGGAAGTTTACAATAAATAAACACTTCACATGCAGAGCAACATATGCTATTTACATGATTAAATGTCCGTGTGGATTTATCTACATTGGCGAGACCTGCAGAGAGGTAAGGGAGAGGATAACGGAACACAAATCAAATATTAGGTGCAATAATAAGGAAGCACCGGTGTCCTCTCACTTCCTCTCTGCAGGTCATAGTATTAGTCAGCTCAGATTCTTAGTCATAGACCAGGTGATGAAACCAAGGAGGGGGGGCGATAGAGAGCATCTCCTAAAAGTTAGGGAGATGTTCTGGATTCACAAACTAGATTGCCTTATCCCCAAGGGTCTTAATAAGGACTTTGATTGGAGTTTGTTTTACTAAGGAAAATCATACATGGATGGGTTAGGATTGTATACATATTTGAATTGACCATGGGCATATGAAATGGTTGGTAAATAGCAGGTCACACAATGGTAGAATAAAAAGATAAAGAACCAAATAAAATGGAATAATAATTTTTTTCTCAAAAAAAATATATCCTGCAAAGGAATAAAATTTAGATTGATGTAAATATACTCTGTAGACTGTGTAGACATTGAGAATGTTTGGATTTTATGCTCCTCTTTTAACATTGTATATAGGTTTTATGTTTATATTTTTAATGATATTCATACTGTTCACCCATTCTACTGAAAAGCAAAGAGACACCAAAAATAAAGAGAAGTGTACTATATATTACAACCACTAGATGTCACTATTGCAGTTGCAATATATGTTTTTCATACAATGGGTTAATGAACAGTTGATGAATAATTAACAGGTGAGGGTATAAAAATCAGGAACCTGTATAATTAAGATGTACATGACTAAGAGCCATATTGGCTTGAAACGTTGTATGTTTGGACCCAGGATAAGAAAATAAAGGTCTTTTAACTATCATGGTGGCTGGAGTTTTTTTAAATTTGTGATTGTGCTGAGGACTTGGCAAGTCTGTTGCTCCGTGCCCCACAAGAGAAGATTTAGGTGTGCTGTTTTCCACTTTTTTGAATTTGCTAAAATGTTATACTCTCAGGCTAAGATTGCTCAGTGTTTGAAGTGAGACAGGTTAACTTAACACTGTTCAGTTTACACTACAGCTGACTTAATTTTGAAATAACAAACAAGCCTAAATCCTGCATTTAACCAGATTTAATGGTATGAGAGCTAGTGCCACAGCTTATGGTTCCACCAAGACCATATAGAGTACAGCATTTTCAAAATCCATAAGTACAGCTGACAGATGGGAACATTTGTACACCAGATTTAAAGTGGTGCTCTTGGTTGGGGAAAATGGGGGGGAACCACAAACATATGTCAACATTTCAAAAGTACTTCTTCATCTACCCATTCTGAGAGATCAATAATGTACAACTTTGAATTCACAAAAGTATTTTTGTTTGCACATTTACAAATATGATTCTTTACAAGTGATCTCTTAATTTCTGCTATTTTTTTTATCATGCATGTCACACACTGTTTATTTAGGGGATGGCAATGTGCAGATATTTTACCTTGTATATAGGTTTTATGTTTATATTTTTAATGATATTCATACTGTTCACCCATTCTACTGAAAAGCAAAGAGACACCAAAAATAAAGAGAAGTGTACTATATATTACAACCACTAGATGTCACTATTGCAGTTGCAATATATGTTTTTCATACAATGGGTTAATGAACAGTTGATGAATAATTAACAGGTGAGGGTATAAAAATCAGGAACCTGTATAATTAAGATGTACATGACTAAGAGCCATATTGGCTTGAAACGTTGTATGTTTGGACCCAGGATAAGAAAATAAAGGTCTTTTAACTATCATGGTGGCTGGAGTTTTTTTAAATTTGTGATTGTGCTGAGGACTTGGCAAGTCTGTTGCTCCGTGCCCCACAAGAGAAGATTTAGGTGTGCTGTTTTCCACTTTTTTGAATTTGCTAAAATGTTATACTCTCAGGCTAAGATTGCTCAGTGTTTGAAGTGAGACAGGTTAACTTAACACTGTTCAGTTTACACTACAGCTGACTTAATTTTGAAATAACAAACAAGCCTAAATCCTGCATCTAACCAGATTTAATGGTATGAGAGCTAGTGCCACAGCTTATGGTTCCACCAAGACCATATAGAGTACAGCATTTTCAAAATCCATAAGTACAGCTGACAGATGGGAACATTTGTACACCAGATTTAAAGTGGTGCTCTTGGTTGGGGAAAATGGGGGGGAACCACAAACATATGTCAACATTTCAAAAGTACTTCTTCATCTACCCATTCTGAGAGATCAATAATGTACAACTTTGAATTCACAAAAGTATTTTTGTTTGCACATTTACAAATATGATTCTTTACAAGTGATCTCTTAATTTCTGCTATTTTTTTATCATGCATGTCACACACTGTTTATTTAGGGGATGGCAATGTGCAGATATTTTACCTCCTGCTAGTGTTTCTGTGGGTGTCTGTGTTTATGTTTTTGTGCTTTTCTTGGTGTCTCTGAGAGTGTGTATGTATTTTTTTTTCTGTGGATCTCTCTGTGAGGGTTTGTGTGTCTGTCTTTGTGCATTTTCTGTGGATGTCTCTGTGAGGGTGTGTGTGTATGTATGTCTTTGTGTGTTTTCTGTGGGTGTCTCTCTGTGTGTGTGTGTGTATGTCTTTGTGTGTTTTCTGTGGGTGTCTGTGAGTGTGTATGTCTTTGTGTGTTTTCTGAGGCTGTCTCTGAGGGTGTTTCCTTGGGTGTATGTGCAAGTTTGTGTTTGAGTTTATGTGTGTGTGTGTCCATTGTCTGTTTCCTTTTAGGACATTTTGACCTTACTACTGATCATTCACATCTTTCTACAGACTTTGAGACTAATGAGACCTTTCTGGAAGTCACCAATCTACCAATTAACCTTTAAATTATTGTTTAGGCAGTTCAGGGCCCTTCCTTTCAGCCACTGCATGCTGTTGTCATCATATAGTTGGCATCTTCCTTGACAAAAAGATAATCAGAACTCCATATTTTGTCTTGTAAATATCCTTTTTTGACAAAACTGTAGTCTACCTCATTAATTGTCAGGTCAATGTAAACAAGTGCTGAGTGTCTATGTGGGTGTCTGTGTCTGAGATTGTTTGTGTGTTTCTTTGCGTGTCTGCTAGAATGTCTATATGTAAATCCTTATGTGTGTTTCTGTGTTTGTGTGTTACTACCTTTACAACACTTCCAAGTTTGACTACACTTAAAGTGAATGTAAATTTAGATGAATCTGTGCCGGGTTTTTAATAATCCTATTTAATTCATCAAAATATACATTTCACTCGTTTTCTTCAAATACTTATCTTTTAATCTTCACAGCCACTCCAGCGATTGCCCCAGCCGTCGGAAGCCTCTTCATACGTCAGAAATGAGGAATCCGGCTTCGTCGGATTTGTCATTTTGGACCCACGAAGAGGGCTTGTGATGGGCGGAGGAAGCGCTGCAGCGGCTGTCAGGATTAAAAGGTATTTGAAAAAAACTAGTGAAATGTAAATTTTGATGAATTAAAAGTGCCCTTGTTTTTAATAGGATTATTAAAAACTGGGCACCGATTCATCTAAATTTAAATTCACTTTAAGAATAAAGTGTATATACATTTTAGTCACTTGGTCAAAAATTGCACATGTCAAAAGGAGGGGGGGCTGATCAACGGTTAAATAAGGGGCCCCAAAATTTCTAGTGGCGGCCCTGTATGTTGTTAGACCAATTTCTCCTCCTTGGAACTTGAATTTAGTTCTTTAGTTCTGTTGTCCTGGAAGGTTCTTTTCTTCCTGTGGACTAAAACATAAATTATGCTTACCTGATAATTAAATTTTCTTCCGTGGGAAAGAGTCCACAGCCGCATTCATTACTTGTGGGAAATAAGAACCTGGCCACCAGGAGGAGGCAAAGACACACCAGTCAAAGGCTTAAATACTCCTCCCACTTCCCCTATCCCCCAGTTATTCTGCCAAGGAACAAAGGACCAGTGGAAGAAATATCAAGGTGAAAGGGTGCCAGAAGACTATACACAAAAAAACGCATAAAAAAATGGGCGGGGGGCTGTGGGCTCTTTCCCACGGAAGAAAATGAAATTATCAGGTAAGCATAATTTATGTTTTTCTTCCTAATGGGAAAGAGTTCACAGTCACATTCATTACTTGTGGGAAAAGTATACCCAAGCCAAAGAGGACACTGAATGCCAAGAATGGGAGGGTAAGAGGCGGCCCAATCTGAGGGCACCAGAACTGAACCACATCCCATAAAAAAAAGTCCTGCTTCATCCAAAAACTAGGAAAAAATGGCCCCAAGGACACAAACAACAGTCCCAAGCCTGGCAAAAAAAAAACACACGCAAGGCAACCAAGCAAACAGGACTCAAAGCACACTATCGCCCAAAGGCAGATCCCAGACACACCCCATCATAAAGGGGCCCAACCAACAAACTCCCTAGAAGAAGAAGTAAGGTAGAGGGATAACTAACCAGAACTCTGTCATCCAAAAGACAGAACAATCTAGCTCCCGAGACTCAAGAGAACCTCACCAGATACCTAGAAAAAAGGGCATCATCAGTCAAACGCAACCAAGGCAGAGACCGATAAAGAGAACAAAATGTATCTCAAGAAACAGAAAAAAACGCAGAGACGGCTAAGTGGTACGCCATAGTGCAAGTCACAGAACAAAAGGAAAAAAAACCCTTGTCCAGCTCCCCAGCTGGAGGGAACCAAGGAGTTTGCCTCAAACCTTAGAAGAGACCGATGCGCCTCCCAACGAAAACCCCGCACCCAGGAATAAAAGGAACCAGCAAAACTAAGTTTCTAGGCAAAACACCCCTCCATGGAGGGAAAATTCAGAGAATCCAAACCCCCACGAGAGCTCAGAGAGCACCTCAACAGAGACCCAATGCATCCAAAAGAAAACAGAGGCATCTGACAAGTCGAAAGATGACCAGAACCACAGCTTGGGATCCTGAGATAAACAGGGACGTCCTCCCCCACTGCAGAACCACCGCGGCGAGGACTGCCCACACACCTAAAGACCAACCTGTAAATGACAGGAAAAGTCCAGGGACAGAGTCCCACTCCCCCTTGAACGAGAGGGAAGAAAACAACCAGCCACATTGAAAGAATGTGACCAGAAAACACAGGCAGAGTCCCACCAGAACCAGAGGAACCCCGAACCCAAAAGCCAATACCCAAGGGTATCTCCATCCCTGAACCAGGAACTAATTCCAAGGAAAGACTGAGGACAAGGAAACCTTGCCCACCGGACACAAGAGTCAAAATGACCCAAAACGAGCCAGCCCCCTAAAGGAGCAGAGACTACTCAAGGAGCAATCTAGGGGCCTCACAACCGATGCTGTTGTGTAAGCTATGAGAACAAAGCAACCCATACCAAGGCACTCCACAGGAATGCTGACTCAAGGTCAGAGCCCATCAGACTCCAAAGGAAGTCCAGAACACAGTCCCTCACAGAAACAAAGGCCCTGAACAGCCAGAAGAAGGGACCAGACTCTCTAAAAGAGAGAAAATGAAGAACCCCTTCCAGGCACAACCCGAATACAGGAGGGAAAAAACAGGACAGGTATAAACTAAGCTATACCACATCACCCAGAAAACCCCAGTCCTATCCCAGATCCGCAAGAGACCTGAAGGAAGAGGACGTCACAGAGAGTCTTCCACGAACTGAACTCCCAAGTAGAACAAGACCTGAGCCAGACCCCGACTGAAATTCTGGTCCGACACTCCTCACCCGAGGAAGTAACCCAAAAAAAATGAGAAATCTAGAAAACCCTGAGAAAAAGGACCGTGAAAAATGCAGAACCGATCTCAAGTCAAACTCTGCGACATTCAGGAATTAGGGCCATGTCGGCCTCTGACCCAAAGAGGGTGGAATAGAAATCTGGAAAAAAACAGAACCAGAATCGAATTCCTGCCAGAGGAGACCTGTAGCAACAGCGGAGAGGCAGGCTAGCCACCCAACAGCACAGCTGCCGTATCACAGAGAATGCAGGCAGAAACCCATTATCTCTCGCAAACCAATCAAGTGCCCCACCGCTAATCCACGAAGGGATCCGATAAAAGTGGCACGAAACGAGGTCCAGAGACCTACGGAGCCTAAACCCCCCAAAAGGCAGCAAGATCCAAGACCAAGGCCCAAAACCGACCTAGCAGAGAAGGCCCTGTCCGCCCATCAGGAGAGACAGAAGCGATGCGGCGGAAAACCACCGACAGAAGCCCCAGGAATAGATTGGCACCCAATCTCTCCCGGTATTTGGACCCGAAAGTCCGTGATGTAGATGTATAGTGTAGTTTGTGAAAACAAAAAATATAACAAAAAACCAAAACAAACACTCAAGGTCCCGCCGGACCTGCCAGGCGCAACATGCGTCACTGACAGCTTAACAAGGTGCACCCAAAACTCTGGACCTAACAAGTCTGTGAACAACTTCCTTGGAAAAAATAAAAAGCAAGTCAATCCCAGAAATTCCCGAAGGAATAATCAAATAAAATATATCCTAACCGGATGAAAGAAAATAGGGCAGCCCGAAGGCATCCGCCAAAATAAAAAATCTGGGAAAAAACATGAGTGCCAAAAGGAGATAATCCACTAAGTCTAGCTTGATGCCCCATTCGAGGACTGCACATTCCCCGACTGATAAAGGAGAGGATCCCCCTCTCCTTTATCAGTATGATAAGATGACGGAGTAGGACGCGCAGCCACGCAATCAGATAACGAAAGGTGCAACATGGAGGAATATTCACCCCCGGGGGGAAACTGCATAGACCCACCCAAAGCCTGATCACCCGGGGCTGATGGCTCAGTGGGCCCCTGGTTCCCCGAGCCTGAGGAACCAGGCGCTCTAAGGAGGCACAATAGACAGGACTGATAGACCTGCGTCAGTGGGGCCAAAGCACCTTCCTCACAAGAGGAAGAATCGGAATCAGAAACAACAACAATAGGACACTATAAAAAAAATGAAAGCCACCTGACACCCCCAATGGCTGGGGCACTCACCACCTCCTATGACCAGATCCAAACAAACCAGACTGTCTTTGTCGCCATATGGTCTGGAATGCGGAAGCATAAAACCCAACGTAAAAAGGCATGGTCAGAAGGTGAACCGTACAGTCCCAAAAAAGCACGCCAGAAAAGGATGGCAATTAGGCCCCACCAAATCCATGAAGCAATTCTCCTGAATAGGGAGATATCTCAGCCCCAGAGCCAATACCCACTACACAAAGCAGAGTTATCACATGAGAAACATGATTAAAGAACCCCTCCCTGTTCACAAAACCCCCCTAAGGAAGGAATTATCCCATGATTCCCAGATCCGTACAGAGGAGCCTCACTGAGACCCATACCTATCTGTCACATAACAACATAACATTCATATTGATAAAATGAAACAATCTTACCAGAATCTATGCCGTGGAACAGGAACACAGTCCTTCAAGTGTGACGGATAGTAGAGTCACCTCTGCCATGGACTTGAGAGAAGACAGCAGGTAGCGAATCAAAGGTTCGGCAAAGCCAAGTGCTAGAAGAGCTGTTAATACGAGTCGGGATGGTGTCGCAGAGAGAACTCCTACTGCCTCTCCGGACTCTTAACATTTGCCCAGGCCCTCACTGAGAGACTAACAGGACTACTTAAATCTCCCGTCTCATTGCGAAGAGTACTACCCTCCATGAGAGACACACATTATGGAAAAATTAATAAAAGTATTTTCTTTAAAAATAAAACTTCTGACACTTCTCTGCCAACCTCCTGGGACAAAAGGCAAAGAATGACTGGGGGATAGGGGAAATGGGAGGGGTATTGAAGCCTTTAGCTGGTGTGTCTTTGCCTCCTCCTGGGGGCCAGGTTCTTATTTCCCACAAGTAATGAATGCGGCTGTGGATTCCTTCCCATTATGAAGAAAAACATAATTTATGTAAGAACTTACCTTATAAATTAATTTCTTTCATATTGGCAAGATTCCATGAGCTAGTGACCTATGGGATATACAATCCTACCAGGAGGGGCAAAGTTTCCCAAACCTCAAAATGCCTATAAATACACCCCTCACCACACCCACAATTCAGTTTAACAAATATCCAAGTAGTGGGGTGATAGAAAAAGGAGTAAAAAGCATCAAAAAAGGAACTGTAAATATAATAGTGCTATATACAAAAAAACATAACCACCATAAAAAGGGTGGGTCTCATGGACTCTTGCCAATATGAAAGAAATTAATTTATCAGGTAAGTTCTTACATAAATTATGTTTTCTTTCATGTAATTGGCAAGAGTCCATGAACTAGTGACGTATGGGATAGTAATACCCAAGATGTGGTACTCCACAGAAGAGTCACTAGAGAGGGAGGGATAAAAATAAAAACAGCCATTTTCCGCTGAACAAAATTAAATCAACATCCAAAAAAATATGTTTTTCTCATAAGCAGAGGAATCAAAATGAAACAGCTGCCTGAAGAACTTTTCTACCAAAAACTGCTTCCAAAGAGGCAAATACATCAAAGCGGGAGAATTTAGTAAATGTATGCAAAGAAGACCAAGTTTCTGCTTTGCAAATCTGATCAACTGAAGCTTCATTCTTAAAAGCCCACGAAGTGGAAACTGATCTAGTAGAATGAGCTGTTATTCTCTGAGGCGGGACCTGACCCGACTCCAAATAAGCCTGATGAATCAAAAGCTTTAACCAGGATGACCAGAAAAGACAACAAATAGATTAGAAGTCTTCCTGAAATTTTTAGTAGCTTCAACATAATATTTCAAAGCTCTTACAACATCCAGAGAATGTAAGGATCGCTCCAAAGAATTCTTAGGATTAGGACACAAAGAGGGAACAACAATTTTCCTATTAATGTTGTTAGAATTAACGACTTTAGGTAAAAACTTAAATCAAGTCCGCAAAACTGCCTTATTCTGATGGAAAATCAAAAAAGGAGACTCACAAGAAAGAGCAGATAACTCAGAAACTCTTCTAGCAGAAGAGATAGCCAAAAGGAACAACACTTTCCAAGAAAGTAGTTTAATATCCAAAGAATGCATAGGCTCAAAAGTAGGAGCCTGCAAAGCCTTCAAAACCAAATTTAGACTCCAAGGAGGAGAGATTGATTTAATGACAGGCTTGATATGGACCAAAGCCTGCACAAAACAGTGAATATCAGGAAGCTTAGCAATCTTTCTGTGGAATAAAACAGAAAGAGCAGAGATTTGTCCCTTCAAGGAACTTGCAGATAAACCTTTATCCAAACCATCCTGAAGAAACTGTAACATTCTAGGAATTCTAAAAGAATGCCAGGAGAATTTATGAGAAGAACACCATGAAATATAAGTCTTCCAAACTCGATAATAAATCTTCCTGGAAACAGATTTACGAGCCTGTATCATAGTATCAATCACTGAGTCAGAGAAACCTATATGATTAAGCACTAGGCGTTCAATTCCCATACCTTCAAATTTAACGATTTGAGATCCTGATGGAAAAACGGTCCTTGAAACAGAAGGTCTGGTCTTAACGGAAGTGGCCAAGGTTGGCAACTGGACATCCGGATAAGATCTGCATACCAAAACCTGAGAGACCATACTGGTGTTACCAGAAACATAAACGATTGTTCCATGATGATCTTGGAGATCACTCTTGGAAGAAGAACTAGAGGTGGAAAGATATAAGCATGTTGGTAAAACCAAGGAACTGTTAACGCATCCACCGACTCTGCCTGAGGATCCCTGGACAGATACCTGAGAAGTTTCTTGTTTAGATGGGAGGCCATCAGATCTATTTCTGGAAGACTTCAAATTTGAACAATCTGAAAAAACACATCTGGATGGAGAGACCACTCCCCTGGATGTAAAGTCTGACGGCTGAGAATATCCGCTTCCCAGTTGTCTACACCTGGGATATGTACCGCAGAAATTAGACAAGAGCTGGATTCCACCCAAGAAAGTATCCGAGATACTTTTTTTTATAGCTAGGGGACTGTGAGTCCCACCCTGATGATTGACATATGCCACAGTTGTAACATTGTCTGTCTGAAAACAAATGAATGGTTCTCTCTGCAACAGAGGCCAAACCTGAAGAGCCCTGAAAATAGCACGGAGTTTAAAATATTGATTGGTAATCTCGCCTCTTGAGATTTCCAAACCCCTTGTGCTGACAGAGATCCCCAGACAGCTCCCCAACCTGAAAGACTTGCATCTGTTGTGATTACAGTCCAGGTTGGACAAACAAAAGAGGCCCCTTGAACTATACGATGGTGATCTAACCACCAAGTCAGAGAGAGTAGAACATTGGGATTTAAGGATATTACTTGTGATATCCTTGTATAATCCCTGCACCATTGATTCAGCATACAAAGCTGAAGAGGTCTCATATGAAAATGAGCAAAGGGGATCTCGTCCGATGCTGCAGTCATGAGACCTAAAACTTCCATGCACATAGCCACTGAAGGTAATGATTGAGACTGAAAGTTTTGACAAGCTGAAAACAATTTTATTTGTCTCTTGTCTGTTAGAGATAGAGTCATGGACACTGAATCTATTTGGAAACCTAAAAAGGTGACTCTTGTCTGAATCAATGAACTTTTTGGTAAATTGATCCTCCAACCATGTCTTTGAAGAAACAACACTAGTTGATTCATGTGAGATTCAGCAGAAAGTAAAGACTGAACTAGTACCAAGATATCGTCCAAATAAGGAAACACTGCAATACCCTGTTCTCTTATTACAGAGAGTAGGGCACAGAGAACCTTTGAAAAAATTCTTGGAGCTGTCGCTAGGCTAAATGGAAGAGCGACAAATTGGTAATGCTTGTCTAGAAAAGAGAATCTCAGAAATCGATAGTGGTCTGGATGAATCGTAATATGAAGATATGCATCCTGTAAGTCTATTGTGGATATATAATGACCTTGCTGAACAAAAGGCAGAATAGTCCTTATAGTCACCATTTTGAAAGTTGTCACTTTTACAAAACGATACAAAATTTTCAGATCCAGAACTGGCCTGAATGAATTTTCTTTCTTTGGGACAATGAATAGATTTGAATATAACCCCAAACCCTGTTCCTGAAACGGAACTGGTATGATTACCCCTGAAAGCTCTAGATCTCAAATACACTTCAGAAAAGCATGAGCCTTCACCGGATTTGCTGGAACGTGAGAAAGAAAGAATCTTCTCACAGGAGGTCTTACTCTGAATCCTATTCGATATCCTTGAGAGACAATACTCTGAATCCACTGATTTTGGACAGAATCTGCCCGAATGTCTTGGAAAAATTTTAATCTGCCCCCCACCAGCTGAACTGGAATGAGGGCCTCACCTTCATGCAGACTTGGGGGCTGGCTTTGTTTTCTTAAAAGGCTTGGATTTATTCCAACTTGAAGAAGATTTTCAATTGGCACCAGATTCTTTGGGGGAAAGATTGGCTTTCTGTTCTTTATTCTGTCGAAAAGAACGAAAACGATTAGAAGATTTAGATTTACCCTTAGATCGTTTATCCTGAGGCAAAAAAACTCCCTTCCCCCCAGTGACAGTTGAAATAATAGAATCCAACTGAGAACCAAATAAATTGGTACCTTGGAAAGAAAGATATAGTAATCTAGACTTAGATACCATGTCAGCATTCCAATATTTGAGCCACAACGCTCTTCTAGCTAAAATAGCTAAAGCCAAAGATTTAACATCAATTTTGATGATATCAAAAATAGCATCACAGATAAAATGATTAGCATGTTGAAGCCAGGGCTGGCTCAAGACATTGTGCTGCCTGGGTCCGAGATCAAAATGATTCCCCCCCCACGCGAGACTCCCCCGTGACACCCCTGCTATTAAAATTCCTAAACTTCAAAATTATTTTATCATAATTATGAATTGCATACTTAATTTATATAGGATCCATCAAGTACATAAAAAACTGAAATGTGCAAACTCTGGATACCCCTGCAATACCATGAAGTACATATTGGCTGCAGCTGTTTTTATTGTTTTTTTTTTATAAGCTCCGGTTCAGCTATTAGGTCACACTAGACTATGTTTCCAGACACAGCTACATTATCGATGATACAAGTACAATCACTAACTTACTTAACACTTAGGCATCTCTTCGCTTGCAATCAGAGTGGCCGCTCACCTCTGCCAACTACCGCCCACCCCTCTCAACAGAAGCCCGCGTGCAGGTTGTAACCATATGCTGTGCAGCTTTCTGCATCACGTGGACACCGCAAAGCTACACTGCACCACTGTGTGCCTGACTTGGGCTGTGGCATGCACTGTCTGCAATAAACTTTTGGGGTTAAAGACAGAGCCACAAGCCTATAGCGGTGCAGTGCTTTGGTTGGACTGTGTGGGTAATCAATTGGTGGGCGGGGCTAAGGCAGCTGTCCCACTACTGAAATACACTATCACTGTGCACAGCTGGCATTGCAGGTGGCTGGTGTAGCGTGATGATGCGGTCAGTCACTAATCTGGAGCCGCTGTCATGCTGCTGCCTGCTGTGTCAATTTGCGAGTGCTTCCTTCTCAAGAGGATACAGAGTGTAGGAGTGGTCTGTCTGGATGTCACAGAAGTGCCGCCCCCTGTCGAGTGCCGCCTGGGCCATTGGACCCACTTGGTCCCATGGTTGAGCCGGCCCTGGTTGAAGCAATCGAACAATGCTAGACAAATCAGAATCTGTTTCCTGTTGCACTAAGCTTTCCAACCAAAAAGTTGATGCAGCTGCAACATCAGCCATAGATATAGCAGGCCTAAGAATATAGCCAGAAAATAAATATGCTTTCCTTAGATAAGATTCAAGTTTCCAATCTAAAGGATCCTTAAAAGAAGTACTATCTTACAAAAGAATAGTAGTACGTTTGGCAAAAGTAGAGATAGCGAATAAAGAAAAAAGTGTGATGGCACTACTAGGTGTTCATTGAATTGAGACTGGGCCTAAAATTATTCAAATTGGCCTCATATATAGTTAAATTGGCCCCACAGTGCCACATTATACCTATAAACCCCTAATCTGCTGCCCCTAACATCGCCAACCCCTATATTATATTTATTAACCCCTAATCTGCCCCCCCCAACGTCGCCGCTACCTAACTACACTTATTAACCCCTAATCTGCTGACCGGACCTCGCCGCCACTAGAATAAATGTATTAACCCCTAAACCGCCGCACTCCCGCCTCGCAAACACTAGAATAAATAGTATTAACCCCTAATCTGCCCTCCCTAACATCGCCGCCACCTACCTACATTATTAACCCCTAATATTCCGCCCGCACCGTCGCCGCTACTATAATAAAGTTATTAACCCCTAAACATAACTCTAACTCCCCTCTAACATAAATATAATTTATATTAAACGAAATAATATTCCTAAAATTAACTAAATTATTCCTATTTAAAACTAAATACTTACCTATAAAATAAACCCTAATATAGCTACAATATAATTAATAATTACATTGTAGCTATTTTAGGATTTATATTTATTTTACAGGAAACTTTGTATTTATTTTAACTAGGTACAAAAGCTATTAAATAGTTAATAACTATTTAATAGCTACCTAGTTAAAATAAATACAAAATTACATGTAAAAAATCCTAACCTAACTTACAACTAAACCTAACACTACACTATCATTAAATTAATTAAATAAATTACATACAATTACCTACAATTAAATACAATTAAATAAACTATTCTATAATACAAAAAACAAACACTAAATTACAAAAAATAAAAAAGAATTACAAGCAGTTTAAACTAATTACACCTAATCTAAGCCCCCTAATAAAATAAAAAAGCCCCCCAAAATAAAAAATTCCCTACCCTATTCTAAAATACAAAAGTAATCAGCTCTTTTACCAGCCCTTAAAAGGGCTTTTTGCGGGGCCTTGCCCCAAAGTAATCAGCTCTTTTGCCTGAAAATAAAAATACAATACCCCCCCAAATTACAACCCACCACCCACATACCCCTACTCTAACCCACCCAAACCCCCCTTAAAAAAACCTATCACTAACCCCCTGAAGATCTCCCTACCTTGAGTCGTCTTCACCCAGCCAGAAGAGGACATCCAGACCGGCAGAAGTCTTCATCCTATCGGGGCAGAAGAGGACATCCGGACCGGCAGACATCTTCATCCAAGCGGCATCTTCTATCTTCATCCATCCGGAGCGGAGCGGAGCCATCTTCTTCCCAGCCGACGCAGATACATCCTCTTCAACCGATGCCTGCTCGCCGAATGAAGGTTCCTTTAAATGACGTCATCCAAGATGGCGTCCCTCGAATTCCGATTGGCTGATAGAATTCTATCAGCCAATCAGAATTAAGGTAGAAAAAATCTAATCAGCCAATCGTATTGAACTCGCATTCTATTGGCTGTTCCGATCAGCCAATAGAATGCGAGTTCAATACGATTGGCTGATTGGATCAGCCAATCGGAATGAACTTCAATCTGATTGGCTGATTGCATCAGCCAATCAGATTTTTTCTACCTTAATTCCGATTGGCTGATAGAATTCTATCAGCCAATCGGAATTCGAGGGACGCCATCTTGGATGACGTCATTTAAAGGAACCTTCATTCGGCGAGTAGGCGTCAGTTGAAGAGGATGGATCCGCGTCGGCTGGGAAGAAGATGGCTCTGCTCCACTCCGGATGGATGAAGATAGAAGATGCCGCTTGGATGAAGATGTCTGCCAGTCCGGATGTCCTCTTCTGCCCGGATAGGATGAAGACTTCTGCCGGTCTGGATGTCCTCTTCTGCCCCATCGGATGAAGACTTCGGCCCGGCTGGGTGAAGATGACTCAAGGTAGGGAGATCTTCAGCGGGTTAGTGATAGGTTTTTTTAAGGGGGTTTGGGTGGGTTAGAGTAGGGGTATGTGGGTGGTGGGTTGTAATGTTGGGGAGGTATTGTATTTTTATTTTCAGGCAAAAGAGCTGATTACTTTGGGGCAAGGCCCCGCAAAAAGCCCTTTTAAGGGCTGGTAAAAGAGCTGATTACGGTTGTATTTTAGAATAGGGGAGGGAATTTTTTATTTTGGGGGGCTTTTTTATTTTATTAGGGGGCTTAGATTAGGTGTAATTAGTTTAAACTGCTTGTAATTCTTTTTTATTTTTTGTAATTTATGGTTTGTTTGTTTTTTTGTATTATAGAATAGTTTATTTAATTGTAGGTAATTGTATGTAATTTATTTAATTAATTTAATGATAGTGTAGTGTTAGGTTTAATTGTAACTTAGGTTAGGATTTTTTTTACATGTAATTTTGTATTTATTTTAACTAGGTAGCAATTAAATAGTTATTAACTATTTAATAGCTTTTGTACCTAGTTAAAATAAATACAAAGTTGCCTGTAAAATAAATATAAATCCTAAAATAGCTACAGTGTAATTATTAATTATATTGTAGCTATATTAGGGTTTATTTTATAGGTAAGTATTTAGTTTTAAATAGGAATAATTTAGTTAATTTTAGTAATATTATTTCGTTTAATATAAATTATATTTATGTTAGAGGGGTGTTAGGGTTAGGGTTAGAGTTATGTTTAGGGGTTAATAATTTTATTATAGTAGCGGCGACGGTGCGGGCGGAAGATTAGGGGTTAATAATTATAGGTAGGTGGCGGCGATGTTAGGGAGGGCAGATTAGGGGTTAATACTATTTATTCTAGTGTTTGCGAGGCGGACTGCGGCGGTTTAGGGGTTAATACATTTATTCTAGTGGCGGCGAGGTCCGGTCGGCAGATTAGGGGTTAATAAGTGTAGGTAAGGTACCGGCGACGTTGGGGGGGGGGCAGATTAGGGGTTAATAAATATACTATAGGGGTCGGCGGTGTTAGGGGCAGCAGATTAGGGGTACATAGGTATAATGTAGGTTGCAGCGGTGTCCGGAGTGGCAGATTAGGGGTTAATTGTGTAATGCAGGTGTCAGCGATAGCGGGGGCGGAAGATTAGGGGTTAATAAGTGTAAGGTTAGGGGTGTTTAGACTCGGGGTTCATGTTAGGGTGTTAGGTGCAGACTTAGAGAGTGTTTCCCCATAGGAAACAATGGGGCTGCGTTAGAAGCTGGACGCTGCTTTTTTGCAGGTTTTTTTTCAGCCAGCTCAGCCCCATTGTTTCCTATGGGGATATCGTGCACGAGCACGTTTTCCCAGCTTACCACTACCCTAAGCAACGCTGGTATTGAGAGTTGAAGTGGAGCTAAGTTAGGCTCAACGCACCCTTTTTTGAGCCTAACGCAGCCCCTCAGACAACTCTAAATGCCAGCGTTGTTGGAAGGGTGCGTTGGAAAAAAAAGAAGCGTTAGCTACGCGGGTCTTTACCAACAAAACTCTAAATCTAGCCATATTAGAGTTGCACAACCACCAGTAAATGTCAAATCATTCTTCCCCATGTTACACATCCCTTGTTTAGTGTAAACTGCTAAGTGTGTTGTCTGTTTTACCATTCCCCACGGGAATACTTGCCTCAGATTTAACATATTAAAATTATAAGCGTATTGAAGCCTGTTTATTACAAGAAAGATGTTTTCCTTAAGTAATACAAATTGCGCTAGGCACCTAAGTTCAATTACTATTTCGGGTTTATACCACACTGAATCAAAGTTATGCTATATTGCTTGCGGTTGGCTAAGGTTATACAACCTTGGATATTACCTGCTCAGTTCAATAAAGGCCCCAGCAACTAACCATATTTATCGAAATATATTAATAGTGCTGGTATCTTGAGGATCTCCCCAATAACTTGCTAGATAGCTAAAAATAAATGTATATAGCAAATTAATTTGTGTATTTTTGGTAAATTTAATTACACCAAAGGGTGAAATTTAACCTCTTTCCTAATACACTGGTAACAGTATGCTAGAAGTTACATATCCTCAATCGGTGTAAAGCATGACTGCTGGTAATGTTTTATTAATAGAGAATTAATAAGTAGTTGGTACCATATTAAAAGGTGCATACTATTGGAACTACTGACATAATAACTCTTATTTGAATAACGTTACACATATCCGCCCTGATATTCACACTCCCCACTGGTAGCAGTATTGGAAGCTATAATAAATACAAGAAGCAGCCTGAGCTGATACTTAATAACCAAATTATAACGAGGGGGTTCATCCTTTCCCAGTTGTTTGTAGTTGCACCTATATGTATAATACTTTTCATACTGATCACACAAGTATAATCACCAAGAGGTGAATATTAGGATACTTTACTCACTTCTGAACTTTATTAACCCCTAACAAGGGGAATATAACAAGTGGTTTAATTCAGTGACCTAGTTTACATCAAGTACTTACACTGACTGGTTTACTAAATTAACCACTATTTTTCCTGAGTTGTACAATCTGATAAATAGGACATATTTACTATTAACTTTTACATAGTATATAGACACTAGCACCAAACTGACCAACGCAAACGTTTAGTACTAATTATTATACTAGTGATTCTCCCCAATACTTCTAGTTGATTTTAAAGTATCCATCTTTTAAATAATATCCAATAAAGTTTAATTTTTAATTTAAAGTGGCAGGATACCCACTTCTTGGGATTTACCTAATATATGTGAGACCGGAGTGCTACATGTGTATACTTTTCTGCAATTAATCCTTAGTTGTAATAGTTAAAAAAGAATAGAGATAGCCCCATAAACTTTGGAGATTTTTTTCCCAAAACTCCAATCTAGCTGCTGGCAAAGGATACAACTTTTTAAACCTAGAAGAAGGAATAAAAGAAGTACCAGGCCTATCCCATTCCTTTGAAATCATATCAGAAATCGCATCAGGAACTGGAAAAACCTCTGGAGTAACCACAGGAGGTTTATAAACAGAATTTAAATGTTTACTAGTGTTAGTATCAATAGGACTAGATTTTTCAATATCCAAAATTAATCAACATCTCTTTTAACAAGGAACGTATATACTCCATCTTAAAGAGATAAGTAGATTTGTCAGTGTCAATATCTGAGGTAGGATCTTCTGAATCAGATAGATCTTCATCAGAGGAGGATAATTCAGTATGTTGTCGGTCATTTGAAATTTCATCAACTTTATGAGAAGTTTTAAAAGACCTTTTACGTTTATTAGAAGGGGAAATAGCAGACAAAGCCTTCTGAATCGCATCAGCAATAAAATCTTTTATATTCACAGGGATATCATGTACATTAGATGTTGAAGGAACAACAGGCATTGTACTAGCACTGATGGATACATTCTCTGCATGTAAAAGTTTATCATGACAACTGTTACATACTACAGCTGGAGATATAATCTCTGCTAACTTACAACAGATACACTTAGCTTTGGTAGAACTGTTATCAGGCAGCAGGATTCCATCATTTGTTTCTGAGACAGGATCAGATTGAGACATCTTGCAAATGTAAGAGAAAAAAACAACATATAAAGCAAAATTATCAATTTCCTTATATTGCAGTTTCAGAAATGGGGAAAAAATGCAAACAGCATAGCCCTCTGCGCATAAAAAAAGGCAATAGGCATATAGGAAGTGGGGTTTAAATAATTCAATTATTTGGTGGCAAGTATGACGCACAACGCAAAATTAAATTTATTAGCGCTAACAACATACGTAAATGACGCAACTTGCGTCATGGTAGACGCAACCTTGTGCAAGGAAAAATTGGCATCAACTAAGACGCCGGAAAATGACGAATTTGTGTCACCAAACGTACCTTCACGGAAAAAAATTATTGCGCCAAAAATGACACAATAAATATCAGCATTTTGCGACCTCGCGAGCCTAATTTGCCTGGGAAATTTAAATGAAAAAGCAGTCAATTTGAAGAAAAAGACTATACCCCAGGTAAGAAAAAATAACTTCCTAAATATTTTCCCAATTTTGAAACGGATAGTCTGCAAAAGGAAATATACATAAACTTGACTCATTGCAAATATAAGTATAATACATATATTTAAAACTTTATATTAATACATAAAGTGCCAAACCATAGCTGAGTGTCTTAAGTAATGAAAACATACTTACCGAAAGACACCCAACCGCATATAGCAGATAGCCAAACCAGTACTGAAACAGTAGAGGTATTGGAATATGAGAGTATATTGTCAATCTGAAAAGGGAGGTAGGAGATGAATCTCTACGACCGATAACAGAGAACCTTTGAAAAGATTTCCCGTGAGGAAAACCATAGAATCAATAGGTGATACTCCCTTCACATCCCTCTGACAAACACTGTGCTCTGAGAGGAATCAGGCTTCAAAATGCTGAGAAGCGCATTTCAACGAAGAAAATCAAGCACAAACTTACTTCATCACCTCCATAGGAGGCAAAGTTTGTAAAAATGAATTGTGGGTGTGGTGAGGGGTGTATTTATAGGCATTTTGAGGTTTGGGAAACTTTGCCCCTCCTGGTAGGATTGTATATCCCATACGTCACTAGCTCATGGACTCTTGCCAATTACATGAAAGAAATATAATTTTCTTCCGTAGGTGGTATCTTCAGAAAATATTAATCAGGAAATAGTTTTTCCTTCTTTTGTGACCAAAGCCTTGTTATGTATAAAAAAAACATAATTTATGTAAGAACTTACCTGATAAATTCATTTCTTTCATATTAGCAAGAGTCCATGAGCTAGTGACGTATGGGATATACATTCCTACCAGGAGGGGCAAAGTTTCCCAAACCTTAAAATGCCTATAAATACACCCCTCACCACACCCACAATTCAGTTTAACGAATAGCCAAGAAGTGGGGTGATAAGAAAAAAGTGCGAAAGCATATAAAATAAGGAATTGGAATAATTGTGCTTTATACAAAAAAATCAAAACCACCACAAAAAAGGGCGGGCCTCATGGACTCTTGCTAATATGAAAGAAATGAATTTATCAGGTAAGTTCTTACATAAATTATGTTTTCTTTCATGTAATTAGCAAGAGTCCATGAGCTAGTGACGTATGGGATAATGATTACCCAAGATGTGGATCTTTCCACACAAGAGTCACTAGAGAGGGAGGGATAAAATAAAGACAGCCAATTCCTGCTGAAAATAATCCACACCCAGAATAAAATTTTAATGAAAAAACATAAGCAGAAGATTCAAACTGAAACCACTGCCTGAAGTACGTTTCTACCAAAAACTGCTTCAGAAGAAGAAAACACATCAAAATGGTAGAATTTAGAAAAAGTATGCAAAGAGGACCAAGTTGCTGTTTTGCAAATCTGATCAACCGAAGCTTCATTCTTAAACGCCCAGGAAGTAGAAACTGACCTAGTAGTATGAGCTGTAATCCTTTGAGGCGGAGTGTTACCCGACTCAACATAGGCATGATGAAATAAAGATTTCAACCAAGATGCCAAAGAAATGGCAGAAGCTTTCTGGTCTTTTCTAGAACCGGAAAAGATGACAAATAGACTAGAAGTCTTTCAGAAAGACTTAGTAGCTGCAACATAATATTACAAAGCTCTAACAGCATCCAAAGAATGCAATGATTTCTCCTTAGAATTCATAGGATTAGGACATAATGAAGGAACCACAATTTCTCTACTAATGTTGTTAGAATTCACAACCTTAGGTAAAAAATTCAAAAGAAGTTCGCAGCACCGCCTTATCCTGATGCAAAATCAGAAAAGGAGACTCACAAAAAAGAGTAGATAATTCAGAGACTCTTCTGGCAGAAGAGATGGCCAAAAGAAACAAAATTTTCCAAGAAAGTAATATAACGACCAAAGAATGCATGGGTTCAAAAGGAGAAGCTTGAAGAGCCCCCAGAACCAAATTCAAACTCCAAAGAGGAGAAATTGACTTAATGACAGGTTTTATACGAACCAAAGCTTGTACAAAACAATGAATATCAGGAAGATTAGCAATCCTTCCGTGAAAAAGAACAGAAAGAGCAGAGATTTGTCTTTCAAGAAACTTGCGGACAAACCTTTATCTAAACCATCCTGAAGAAATATAAGTCTTCCAGACTCTATAATATATCTCTCTAGATACAGATTTACGAGCCTGTCACATAGTATCAATCACAGAGTCAGAGAAACCTCTTTGACCAAGAATCAAGCGTTCAAACTCCACACCTTAAAATTAAGGTTTTGAGATCCTGATGGAAAAAAGAACCTTGAGACAGAAAGACTGGTCTTAACGGAAGAGTCCACAGCTGGCAAGAGGCCATCCGGACAAGATCCGCATACCAAAACCTGTGAGGCCATGCTGGAGCTACCAGCAGGACAAACGAGCATTCCTTTAGAATATTAGAGAATACCCTTGGAAGAAGAACTAGAGGCGGAAAGATATAGGCAGGATGACACTTGTAAGGAAGAGATAATGCATCCACTGCCTCCGCCCGAGGATCCCTGGATCCGGACAAATACCAGGGAAGTTTCTTGTTTAGATGAGAAGCCATCAGATCTATTTCTGAGAGTTCCCACATTTGAACAATCTGAGGAAATACCTCTGGGTGAAGACCATTCGCCCAGGTGCAACGTTTGGCGACTGAGATAATCCGCTTTCCAATTGTCCATACCTGGGATATGAACCGCAGAGATTAGACAGGAGCTGGATTCCGCCCAAACCAAAATTTGAGATACTTCTTTCATAGCCAGAGGACTGTGAGTCCCTCCTTGATGATTGATGTATGCCACAGTTGTGACATTGTCTATCTGAAAACAAATGAACAATTCTCTCTTCAGAAGAGGCCAAGACTGAAGAGCTCTGAAATTGCACGGAGTTCCAAAATATTGATCGGAAATCTCACCTCCTGAGATTCCCAAACCCCTTGTGCCGTCAGATACCCCCACACAGCTCCCCAACCTGTAAGACTTGCATCTGTTGAGATTATAGTCCAGGTCGGAAGAACAAAGAAGCCCCCTGAACTAAACGATGGTGATCTGCCCACCATGTCAGAGAGTGTCGTATAATCGGTTTAAAGATATTAATTGAGATATCTTTGAGTAATCCCTGCACCATTGGTTCAGCATACAGAGCTGAAGAGGTCGCATGTGAAAACGAGCAAAGGAGATCGCATCTGATGCGGCAGTCCTAAAACCTAAAATTTCCATGCATAAGGCTACCAAAGGGAATGATTGTGACTGAAGGTTTTGACAAGCTGATATCAATGTTAAACTTCTCTTGTCTGACAAGGACAGAGTCATAGACACTGAATCTATTCAAGAAACCTAAAAAGGTTACACTTGTCTGAGGAATCAATGAACTGATTGGTAAATTGATCCTCCAACCATGAACTTGAAGAAACAACACAAGTCGATTCATATGAGATTCTTCGAAAATGAGAAGACTGAGCAAGTACCCAGATATTGTCCAATAAGGAAATACCAAAAAACCCTGTTCTCTGATTACAGAAAGAAGGGCACCGAGAACCTTTGAAAAAAATTCTTGGAACTGAGGCTAGGCCAAACGGTAGAGCCACAAAACTGGTAATGCTTGTCTAAAAAGAGAATCTCAGACACTAAAAGTGATCTGGATGAATCGGAATATGTAGATACACATCCTGTAAATCTATTGTAGACATATAATGCCCTTGCTAAACAAAAGGCAGGACAGTCCTACAGTAACCATCTTGAATGTTGGTATCCTTACATAACGATTCAATATTGATAGATCCGGAACTGGTCTGAAGGAATTGACCTTCTTTGGTACAATGAAGAGATAAAATAAAACCCCAGCCCCTGTTCCAGAACTGGAACTGGCATAATTACTCCAGCCAACTCTAGATCTGAAACACATTTCAGAAATGCTGAGCCTTTGCTGTGTTAACTGGGACACGGGAAAGAAAAAAATCTCTTAGCAGGAGGCCTTAACTGAAGCCAATTCTGTACCTTTCTGAAACAATGTTCTGAAACCAGAAATTGAGAATGGAATTGATCAAAATTTCTTTGAAGAAAACGTAATCTGCCCCATACCAGCTGAGCTGGAATAAGGTCCGCACCTTCATGGGTACTTAGGAGCTGGCTATAGGTTTTCTAAAAGGCTTGGATATATTCCAAACTGGAAATAGTTTCCAAACTGATACCGCTCCTGAGAATGAAGGATCAGGCTTTTGTTCCTTATTGTGAGGAAAGGAACGAAATGATTATTAGACCTAAATTTACCTTAGATTTTTTATCCTTTGGAAAAAAAGTTCCCTTCCTTCCAGAAACAGTTGAAATAATAATTTATTACCCTGGAAAGAAAGGGAAAGCAAAGTTGACTTAGAAGACATATCAGTATTCCAAGTTTAATCCATAAAGCTTTTCTAGCTAAAATAGCTAGAGACATATACCTGACATCAACTCTAATGATATCAAAAGATGGTATCACCAATAAAATTATTAGCATGTTATAGAATAATAATAATGCTATAAAATTATGATCTGTTACTTGTTGCGCTAAAGCTTCTAACCAAAAAGTTGAAGCTGCAGCAACATCCGCTAAAAATATAGCAAGTCTAAGAAGATTACCTGAACATAAGTAAGCTTTTCTTAGAAAGGATTCAATTTTCCTATCTAAAGGATCCTTAAATGAATTACTATCTGCCGTAGGAATAGTAGCACATTTAGCAGGAGTAGAGACAGCCCCATAACCTTAGGGATTTTGTCCCAAAAAAACTCTAATCTGTCAGATGGCACAGGATATAATTGCTTAAACGTTTAGAAGGAGTAAAAGAATTACCCAAATTATTCCATTCCCTGGAAATTACTTCAGAAATAGCATCAGGGAGATTAAACACTTCTGGAATAACTACAGGAGATTTAAAAACCTTATTTAAACGTTTAGATTTAGAATCAAGAGGACCAGAATCCTCTATTTCTAATGCAATTAATACTTCTTTAAATAAAGAACGAATAAATTCCATCTTGAACAAATACAAAGATTTATCAGCATCAACCTCTGAGACAGAAACCTCTGAACCAGAAGAACCATTATCAGTATCAGAATGATGATGTTCATTTAAAAATTCATCTGAAAAAAGAGAAGTTTTAAAAGACTTTTATGTAAACTAGAAGGAGAAATAACAGACATAGCCTTCTTAATGGATTTAAAAAATAAAATCTCTTATGTTTATCAGGAACACTCTGAAAATTAGATGTTGACGGAACAGCAACAGGTAATGTAACAGTACTAAAGGAAATTTTATCTGCATTAATAAGTTTGTCATGACATGCAATACAAACAACAGCTGGAGAAACAGATACCAAAAATTATAGCAGATACACTTAGCTTGGTAGCTCCAGCAGTAGACAGCGATTTTCCTGAAGTATCTTCTGACTCAGATGCAACGTGAGACATCTTGCAATATGTAAGAGAAAAAACAACATATAAAGCAAAATTGATCAAATTCCTTAAATGACAGTTTCAGGAATGGGAAAAAATGCCAAAGAACAAGCTTCTAGCAACCAGAAGCACTGAAAAAATAAGACTTAAATAATGTGGAGACAAAAGCGACGCCCTTATTTTTTAGCGCCAAATAAGACGCCCACATTATTTGGCGCCTAAATGCTTTTGGCGCCAAAAATGACGCCACATCCGGAACGCCGACATTTTTGGCGCAAAATAACGTCAAAAAATGACGCAACTTCCGGCGACACGTATGACGGAAAAGAATTTTTGCGCCAAAAAAGTCCGCGCCAAGAATGACGCAATAAAATGAAGCATTTTCAGCCCCCGCGAGCCTAACAGCCCACAGGAAAAAAAGAGTCAAATTTTTGAAGGTAAGAAAAAATGATAAATTCAAATGCATTATCCCAAATATGAAACTGACTGTCTGAAAAATAAGGAAAGTTGAACATTCTGAGTCAAGGCAAATAAATGTTTGAATACATATATTTAGAACTTTAAAAACAAAGTGCCCAACCATAGCTTAGAGTGTCACAGAAAATAAGATTTACTTACCCCAGGACACTCATCTACATGTTTGTAGAAAGCCAAACCAGTACTGAAACGAGAATCAGCAGAGGTAATGGTATATATAAGAGTATATCGTCGATCTGAAAAGGGAGGTAAGAGATGAATCTCTACGACCGATAACAGAGAACCTATGAAATAGACCCCGTAGAAGGAGATCACTGCATTCAAATAGGCAATACTCTCCTCACATCCCTCTGACATTCACTGCACGCTGAGAGGAAAACCGGGCTCCAACTTGCTGCGGAGCGCATATCAACGTAGAATCTAGCACAAACTTACTTCACCACCTCCATCGGAGGCAAAGTTTGTAAAACTGAATTGTGGGTGTGGTGAGGGGTGTATTTATAGGCATTTTAAGGTTTGGGAAACTTTGCCCCTCCTGGTAGGAATGTATATCCCATACGTCACTAGCTCATGGACTCTTGCTAATTACATGAAAGAAATATTATTTCACAACCTAGATGTTGTCAGAGCTTTAAAGTTCTATATTCAGGCTACTAAAGACTTTAGACAAACTTTCAGTTTATTTGTCCACTACTATGGTCCTAGGAAGAGTCAGAAAGCTACTGCAGTGTCCCTGGCATTCTGGCTCAAGCAGATTATTCGTAAGGCTTACTTGGTTGCGGTAAATCTGCCACCGAAGAGAGTAACTGCTCACTCTATGAGATAAGTATCTACTTCCTGGGCTTTTAAGGATAATCCAGCAAATAGTAAATCCAGCACACAGGTATGCTGCCACACGTCACAGTGGGCAACTTTTCAAAACCCACTTAAAACAAATATTCCAAACAGTAGCAAATGTGACAGCATAAAGCCATTTTATTGTTTAAAACCACAAGGTTACAGGAGGCAACGTTTCGGGAAACAACCCTTAGTCATGACCAAGGGATGTTTCCCGAAACGTTGCTGCCTGTAACCCTGTGGTTTTAAACAATAAAATTTCTTTATGCTGTCACATTTGCTACTCTTTCAAGGATGATGCCTCCTTGGAACAGATTTGCAAGGCGACCACTTGGTCTTCCCTTCACATTTTTCCAAATTTTATCATTTGACATTTATGCTTCTTCTGATGCAGCTTTTAGCTGGAAAGTCCTTCAGGCCGCAGTGTCCAGCGAATAGGGATAATTCTTAAATATCAACAGAAAATAAATTTGGGGTCATACCAATATTAGTGCTAATGTTTGTATATAAAAGTTCTGGATTTAAGCTAAGCTGCAGAAACTATGCCCTTATCACATAATTCTACTGTAAACATCTCTATAGAAAGAACTATTAGTATTACAATTATTCAGTTAGAAAACTCCCCAAATCAAAATCTATGTTAAGTCCTAAAGGGGTTAGAGTTTGCATCTCAAATATCCATTTTGCTTCTAATCTTAGTAAAGCTTTATGTTTATTCTCTCCTCTCCAATTCCTATGCACTTTATCTATGGCTATGAATTTAAGGTTTAAGTTTCCTTTGTTACAAACTTTAAAGTGTTTCGGGACAGGCAGGTCTTTATTCCTCTCTAGATCCATATTTTCAATTGAGTTTATGTGTTCCCTTATTCTTTCTTTTATAGGTCTTTCAGATCCCCCTATGTACTGTATCCCACATTTACATTTAATAAGGTAAACTACATCTCTATCTGTACATCTCATAGTATTATAAATCCTATATTCTTTTTTTTTTTTTTTTTGTTATAAAGGATGTGAAGGTCTTACTTTTTTTGGAATGTTGGCAGGCTTTACAAGTGTTACAGGGGAAGAAACCTTTAATGTATTTCCCCCAAAGGTCTCTATTTACTACATTGTGTTTATTTTTGTACATGTCAGTGGGTACCAATATATTCTTCAAATTTTTGGCTTTTTTGTAAACTATTCTTGGGGTCTTTCTCAATTTTGGTCCTAAAATCGCATCTGTTTTCAAAATTGACCAATGTTTCTTTAGAATTTGTTCAATCTTAGATTTATTCGGATTATTAAGGGCGACTGAACAACTGAATAATGAGCTTGAAAAAAGAGGGTTACCTCTAAAACGTGTTGCTCATTTTATCTGTCATAAAGTTTGTCCAGATAGAGCACCTGTAACTGTAGGTGTAGGAGGGGGGCAGTAAATGTCTGTAAGAAAGGGCAAATATTGCTGCTTGCATGATGCTGATAAGCCAGTGAGAAAGACCCCCAAAAAATTCCTAAAAGTTGTTAAAAAGATTCAAAACGGAATACCAGAACAGGAGGTTTTAAAGGGACATGAAACCTAAAAATTCAGATTAAGATAGAGAATACAATTTTTATCAACTTTCTAATTTACTTCTATTATCTAATCTGTTTCATTCTCTTGGTATCATTTGTTGAAGGAGCAGCAATGCACTAATGGTTTCTAACGGAACACATGGGTGAGCCAATCACAATCAATACATATATGCAGCCACCAATCAACAGCTAGAACCTTGGTTCTCTGCTGCCCCTGAGCCTGCCTAGATAAACCTTTCAGCAAAAGATATCAAGAGAAGGAAGCAAATTAAATAATAGAAGTAAATTGCAAAGTTGTTTAAAATTGTATTCTCTATCTGAATCATGAAAGAAAAATGTTGGGTTTAATGTCCCTTTAACCCTGCCTACATCTGCCACTGTCCGTGACATTGTGGAGATTATCAGGAGCTAAGATCGACATTGTCTGGTGTAAGTACCTTAATACACCATTTTGACAAAAACTTTACCGCCTGTAACGAGACCTCCTTTGTCTCTTTTATTTTTAGAATCACTTCAGCATTGGAAGCTTTTAAAAAGGTTTTTTTAACTAAAAGCTTTTTAATGGACTTTTATCTTACAGACTGTATTTAGATGAATTTGTTCTAAGACATTGTATTTATATGTGGTATCTTTATATGTGAAATTTGTGATTTTGTTTATTTTATAACTAGGAAGTTTTTTTATTTACTACTTTTTTTTACTATACTGTTTTGCATTATCGAATATCGATATTGCTTATATTATGCTTATATTATGTATTATTAAGTTTATTATTAAATGTATTACTATATGCTTATAGTTTTTAAAACCATGGATTGTTATTAAGATACTACACTTGATATTTAGTAGACTTTGGCCAGCACTTTGATTGCTACTTGGATTTAGTTAATCAGCAGATATTGGTCAGCAGGTTTAAAATAGATTTTCACTGATCCCTATTTCTTTACCAGCGCTTCCTTTTGTTGTTGTAATAGTTGTCTTTATCTTTTGATTTTTTTTTGCGCTAAGAATCAGTTTTCCACATATTTTTAACTACTTTTTTCAGATAATGCTAGGATTACCCAATATCTGACTTTAACCGAAACATATATACATACAAATACATCTTTAGCAATGTATCTGTGTCACAGGTTTACCTACCCGAAACTCTGCTCAACCTTGTTCCATATTATATGTTACTGTTTATTTAATAACTGCTCCTTTGTTGCTGACTTTAACTGCCATTTTTTTTAAATGTCTTATTACTGAAGGACACCAAGAGGACCAGTGGGGAACTGAGTGTCGGTTGCTCAACCCTTTTTATATAAAATTGTGCTGTTGTGAATAAAGTTAATTACCTGCTAAACTCAATAAGACACAGTCTTGTCTGTTCTATTGAGGGAAATTAAGAGTAATCACTGTACAGCGCTTTTAAGGGCTGTTCTCTACAAGTATCTAAGGGACACAGGAGGGAATCAGCGACAACTGAGAAGGGACAGCATAGTCCTTGGTAGCAGGTCTGTTACAATCTGTATGTATCTCTATGTTAAAGTACTTTGGCGGCTTTTTTTTCTAACACCCGAGATCTTATATCTTTGAGCCCTTATAACTTTTTTGTGCCATATTTTTTTTAATAATTTTTATAAGATGGTGTTATTATAAGTAGAACTGTACTTTGTTTTGTGCAACTTTTTTTGTTTCAGAAAACAGTTAACCACAGCTCTGAGATTGCGGTAAGAATTGTAGCGATTTTACTCAACTTGTAATATAAGCGCAATTAAAACAGATTACGAAAACACAATATTGCTTGCACAAAAAACATTTGCGCCTCTCTTGTAATCTAGCACAAAGAAGTAAGAACAATTTCTCTGCTAATGTTATCAGAAGAAACCACCTTTGGCAAGAAATAAAAAGTAGTTCTTAAGACTGCTTTATCCTGATGTAAAATCAGATAAGGAGGATCGGAAGAAAGAGCAGATAATTCAGAAATTCTTCTAGCAGATGAAATAGCTAAAAGAAACAACACTTTCCAAAAAAGTAGCTTAAAGTGAAAGTAAAGTTTCCTCTGTTGCTCACCGTTATAACATATTATGTATTAAATGAATAGGACTTTCATTCATCAAATTTTTATAACTTGTTTGCAAATCAAGTTTTTCCTGAAATAAATACTGAATTTTATTGCCGATAAATGCAACCCAATTTTTTGGCTGCATATTGCTTCCTGGTCACGTTCTTATTTGGGCCAACTGAAATACTGGCCGTTAGGCGGCCGTGAAGAGACGTCATCGGTCTCTTGTGGCATCTGCGCATGCAGTAAACTCAACTATCTACTTTTTTCTTCAATGTGCGTGCCCTTTGCGCGCATGCGCAGACCATTCGGGATGGACTGAGAAGAAACTGAAGCAGCTTGAAAGGTATGAAAACAATGCTGCTTGTCTCTTTTTAAAAACGCATAGTAATGAATGAATACAATATTGTTATTCATTCATTACTATGTTGTGAACGAAATGCGCACAATAAATTGTCCATGTGAATGCGCTTCTCTAATACGTATAGAGTGGGTGGGACCGCTCTATACGCAAACACTGTATAAAAAGTAGGAAGAAGTGGATGGGAGGAGTCAGCAGGATATCGGTATAAAAAGAATATATTAAAAAAAGGCATAAATCTATACATTTATTAGAAGAGAAAAAAAAAGCGATTTGCTTATTATACAGTTAGGCAATGCAGTACTTTGTTCAAATGGGACCAAATTTACTTTCACTTTAATATCAATCTTATGCATAGGTTCAAAAGAAGGGAGCTTGCAAAACCAAGTTAAGATTCCAAGGAGGAAAAAATTGTTTAATTACAGGTTTGATACGAATTAAAGCCTGGACAAAAGCATGAATATCAGGAAGATTAGCACTTTTCCTATGAAACAAAACTGAAAGAGCAGTAGCCAGAGAATTAGGACAGACTAAATCTAAGCCTCTTACCTTAACCTGCCCCCTACCAGAAAATCTGGATCAGGGGTCGCACCTTCATGCATTTTTAGTTGCAGAAGTTAAACTTATTCCATTTAGCACTAGGGGCTCTATTTATGACACAGCGGATGCTGCTTCGGAGCCCCATCGTTTCAGGTCGGCTTGAAATGAAACTTAAGAAGCAGTGGTTGTAAGCCAGCTGCTCCTTAACTTGTCCTCAACCTTCTGGCCACCGACAGCGTATGCTGTGCAATGTTAAATGCCGACAGCGTATGCTGTGCAATGTTAAATGCCGACAGCGTATGCTGTGCAATGTTAAATGCCGACAGCGTATGCTGTGCAATGTTAAATGCCGACAGCGTATGCTGTGTAATGTTAAATGCCGACAGCGTATGCTGTGCAATGTTAAATGCCGACAGCGTATGCTGTGCAATGTTAAATGCCGACAGCGTATGCTGTGCAATGTTAAATGCCGACAGCGTATGCTGTGCAATGTTAAATGCCGACAGCGTATGCTGTGTAATGTTAAATGCCGACAGCGTATGCTGTGCAATGTTAAATGCCGACAGCGTATGCTGTGCAATGTTAAATGCCGACAGCGTATGCTGTGCAATGTTAAATGCCGACAGCGTATGCTGTGCAATGTTAAATGCCGACAGCGTATGCTGTGCAATGTTAAATGCCGACAGCGTATGCTGTGCAATGTTAAATGCCGACAGCGTATGCTGTGCAATGTTAAATGCCGACAGCGTATGCTGTGCAATGTTAAATGCCGACAGCGTATGCTGTGCAATGTTAAATGCCGACAGCGTATGCTGTCTGCATTAAGCGAGGTCGAGCGGACATGATTTGTTGGATCATGTCCGCTCACCCGTTATTAAATCTACCCCATAGTCTCCAAACTGAACCAGAAGTGTTTTTGATCAGAGGAAACTTCACTCATTTGTTCTTTATTCTGGCGAGAGGAACGGAAACGGTTAAAGGCCTTAGATTTGCTCCTAGGTAGAAAAGCCCCTTTACCCCCGGTAACAGTATAAATAATAGAATCTAAATCTGAAAAGAAACTGCTAACAATCTAGATTTAGACATCATATCAGCAGACCAGGGATTTAAGCCATAAAGCTCGCCAGGCAAGAACTGTAAAAGACATACTTTTGACAATCATTTTCATAATATCAAAAACAGCATCACAAATAAAAGAATTAGCATTCTTAAGTAAAGTTAAAAGATTGTCACAAACAGGATCCTCAAAACACTGTTCAGAAAGACTAGATAACCTATAAGTAGAAGCAGCAGACACCAGGGCCAGCCCTAGCCATTGCGGGGCCAAGGCAGGATGACAAAATGGGGCCCCCTTTTTCCCCACCCCCAACCGCGCCCAATATCCGTCCCAACCCCTCCCAATCTCTGCCCCAACCCCGCCCAATCTCCGCCCACTCTCCGCCCCAACCCCGCCCCACAACTTTTAAAATGAAAATAAATAAATAAAAGAAAAATAATTTAAGGTAATGCACAACATTTTATATATAAAAAAACATAAATCCACTAATGTGGAGCACTATAACATCATATATATTGCAATATACCATTTGTACTGTTGGAGCAACTGTTTATGTATATAATGAAGAATTATGCTGACAATTAGGAACAGTTGAGTTGAACTGGGCCTTATTTTTATGTGTTTTCTTATGATAACAAGAACATTAAGGAGACGCCAGGGCCAGCCCTAGCAAGTGCAGGTCCCTAGGCAGATTGATAGCCCGGGGCCTCTACCCTGAACAAAAAATAGTTAAAAGAAATGGGGCAATGCACTGTACCACACAAACACACAGATATAATACACACAGATATACTTATATACACATACATCCACACACTCAGACACATACACAGGTACACAGGTGTACACAGCCCCACACACACCACATCCCACACACACACACTACAAAGCCCCCCCACACACACACCACAAAGCCCACATACACACAGACCAAACAGCCCACACACAACACACAGCACACACACACACGTGCACAATAAAATGAAGCCCCCAGCCCCCCTGCAATAAAATTATGCCCAGCCCCACTGCAATAAAATGATGACTTAGTTCCACTGCAAAAAAATGATGCCCCCAGCACAAAAATGATGCCCTGAGAATAAAAATGATGCCCCAGCAATAAAATGATGCCCCATCTCCCCTGCAATAAAATGATGCCCCAAACAAAAATATGATGCCCCGAGCAAAAATATGATGCCCCTAGCAATGATTCCCCCAGCCCCACTGCAATGATGCCCCCAGCAATAAAATTAAACCCCCAGCCCCCCTGCAATAAAATGATGCCAAGTCCCCCTGCAATAAAATGATGCCCCATCCCCACTGCAATAAAATGAAGCCCCCTGCAATAAAATGAAGCCCCCCTGCAATAAAATGATGCCCAGTCTCCCTGCAATAAAAAGATGCCCCCAGCAATAAAATTATGCCCCATCTCCCCTGCAATAAAATGATGCCCCCCTGCAAAAATATGATGCCCCCAACAAAAATATGATGTCCCCAGCCCCAACAATAAAATGAATCCCCCTGCAATAAAATGATGCCCCAGTCCCCAGCAATAAAATGAATCCCCCCTGCAATAAAATGATGACCCAGTCCCCCTGCAATAAAATTATGCCCCAGCCCCCTGCAATAAAATTATACCCCCTGCACAAAAATGATGCCCCTGCAGTAAAATGATGCCCCCAGCCCCCTGCAATAAAATGATGCCCCCTTCAATAAAAATATGCCCATAGGCCCCCTGCAAAAAAATGATGCCCCCAGCAATAAAATGATGTCCCATCTCCCCTGCAATAAAATGATGCCCCCCTGCAATAAAATTACGCCCCCAACAAAATTATGATGCCCCAGCAATAAAATGATGTCCCCACCCCCCTAGCAATAAAATGAATCCTCCCTGCAATAAAATGATGCCCCAGCCCCCTTCAATTGCCCCTAGCCCCCTGCAATAAAATGAAGCCCGCCTGCAATAAAATTAAGCCCAGCCCCCTGCAATAAAATTATGCCCAGCCCCCTGCAATAAAATTATGCCCCAGCCCCCTGCACAAAAATGATGCCCCTGCAATAAAATGATGCCCCCCAGCAAAAATATGATTCCCCCAGCCCTAATGCAATGATACCTCAGCAATAAAATTAAACCCCCAGCCCCCCTGCAATAAAATTATGCCCCAGCCCCCTGCAATAAAATGATGCCCCATCCCCACTGCAATAAAATGATGCTCCAGATACATGACACACTCCAGAAATTGGCACTTTTTGCCGATGATCTCACTCTCTTCCTCACCAACCCGGTGGAGTCACTTCCCTACCTTTTTGAGATTATTGACGCTTTTAGTAACATTTCGAACTATAAGGTCAATGTGTCCAAAACAGAGGCCTACATGATTCACATTGAGCAATCTGAGCAGAGACGCCTTAAGCGACTCTATTCGTTCAGGTGGTCAATGGATGGGATCAGACATCTTGGTGTCTTCCTGTCACACGACAAAAATAAGGTGTTGCAGGAGAACTACTATGTTCTCCTGCGGGAAACTGAGGTGAGACTGGAATCTAAAAAATATGAGGAAATCTCCTGGATGGGCAGAATTGCTGCTCTGAAGATGATGATTCTCCCCAAATTAACCTACCTTATGCGGTGTGTCACCATCCCAGTCCCGGAAAAGATTTTACGTGGCTTCCAAACCGCATTCAATGCCTATGTTTGGGACAATAAGCGGCAGAGGGTGGCCGCGGCTACGCTTCAGGCTCCTGTAGACAGGGGTGGGCTGGGGCTACCCAATGTTCAACTATACCATCAAGCGGCGATGATCTCACACGTCTCGGCGTGTGGGCCTGCCCTGCCCCCTACCAGATGGAGGGAGCTGGAACAAGCTTCACTCTCCGCTCATGTCGATCTCTCAGACCTGCTGTGGGTTCCACCTCACTTGGCCGCACAGATACCGATCTCCAACCATCTCATCAAAGACTGTCAAGTGGTTTGGTTCCGCCTCAGACACCACCAGTTGATAGCCCCGCATCCTTCGCCCATACATCCTGTCGTGTCGCTCCTACAGGGGCTCCCAAACATTCGGCTTGCCCCCTGGAGGGCCCTGGAGATCACTTCTCTGAGTGATTTCTACCTGAATGAGAATCTCCTCTTACCTCAAGACATGATCACTAAATTTGGCATTCCTGGCACCCTAAAATTCGACTTTATGAGACTAAGATCTTTGATGAAGGCATGGGGATTCCTGGTTGAAAAAATCAGGACTCCAACTATCTGGGAGATGAGATGGAAGGCGAACCTTCAACTGTGCAAGCCTCTCACGGCCCACTACCGATCCCTTTTGGGCCCTCCCACTCTGATGAAAACTAGGCATATGGCCTCCTGGGAAGCAGACTTGAGACTCACTTTTACGACACTTGACTGGACTAAGGCGATACAGCTGACTAAATCCGCACTTCATTGTGCTACAATGTATGAACTCTACTTCAAGATCATAACCAGATGGCACTTAGTGCCGACCAAACTTCGGACTCTGTATCCTGAGCATTCACCCTTATGTTGGAGGGAGTGTGGAGAGATAGGCACCCCGCTCCATGTGTGGTGGTCATGTAACAGACTCCGACCACTTTGGTTGAAAATCTGTGAGGTCTGCAAGGCCTTGGAACTCCCGACTCCTGACACTCCAGGCCTAGCTCTTTTACATCTGGGAGTTAAAAAACTGCCAAAGCACAAGAGATATTTGTTAGTCTATCTATTGACATCAGTCAAGATGTTAATCGCCAGGAATTGGAAGAAACAACAGCCCCCAAGATGGCAGGCAGTTATTGACTACCCGCAATACGTTAAGACAATGGAAGACTATGTCTTCCGGACTAGCAAACAGTCAGATATCTTTTCTCTAGTCTGGGTACCCTGGGAGACCTACCTAAAGCCGACTACAGGATGTTCCCTTTTTCTTCAATTCTAGTGACCCTCCTGTGACTATCTTATTTGCCTTTCCTGGAGGAAGCGCCTCACTATGTCAGGCCTGAGGTGTCCCTCATTGCTCTCCCCCTCCCCCTTCTTCTGATGCCCCTACTCCCCCTCCAACACCCCTCTCCCCCCTCTTAAGAGAGGTGGGTGTCTACCCCTATCTGTTTTGCTCTCAAGCATACACACTATATAAGTTTTTCATTTTACCCCCCTTAACTGTCAGGTTCAATGTGTATGGCGTAAATGGCCATATGATACCCAAAATATCAAAAAAAGAAACGAAATCTTCCCTATGACAAACCAATACATAACACTTGTAACATGCAAATACACAGCTGACGTATGACTATCCTATGGGCTTGACCATTGAGCTGAGTAAAATGATTTTCTTTGAATGCCATTTTTCCTTTGAACGTTCGAATGTAACCTGTTATCTAATATGTCGAGTGTAACTGTTTTGTTATGGGGTTTTGTACCATTTTCACCAATAAAAACTTATTTATGCTCCATCCCCACTGCAATAAAATGAAGCCCCCAGCAATAAAATGAAGCCCAGTCCCCCTGTTATAAAATGATGCCCCTGCAATAAAATGATGCCCCAGCCCCACTGCAATAAAATGAATCCCCCCCTGCAATAAAATGATGGATCCACAAACTTTCAAAGAACAGTGAGTAGCGCTCCAAGAAAAATCTCCCATGCATCAGTACTCAGCCCAATCTGAAAAGAACAGCCGTCTTCACGCTACCGTAGCTGTACGCCAAGGGGGGACTCAGGACTCAGGTCTCAGGAAGATGACATCATCGGTGCTTGTCCTGCACAAAAGCACTTCATCAACGCCAACCATAAAATGTATAACACAAACAAGTTACAGCACCCGGAAATCCAAAAGACTCAGAAGACTTCATAAAATGCAAAATTTAATTTAATGTGCACCCAAAGTGACAGAGTACATCAAGGAAAAAGGTCAAACATGTATTCTCTTATATTTTCTTTCTTCCCTTTTTCCCTCCACTTCCCTTTCCCCTTTTATAATTGATTTATGAGATATTCTATGTTACTCTGGTGTATGGGATAATGGTAACTAATTAGTGCTGGGGGAGGGATGTTTTATATTATAAATTGAGAGAGCCAACATTTGTTAGATACAGGTCACTGATGAAGTACTATATGTGATAACCACAAAACATGTTTGACCCTTTTCCTTGATGTACTCTGTCACTTTGGGTGCACATTAAATTTTGCATTTTATGAAGAGTCTGCTGAGTCTTTTGGATTTCCAGGTGCTGTTCCTTGTTTGTGTTATGCAACAATATGATGCCCCAGTCCCCAGCAATAAAATGAATCCCCCTGCAAAAAAATGATGCCCCAGTCCCCCTGCAAAAAAATGATGCCCCAGCCCCCTGCAATAAAATGATGCCCCAGCCCCCTGCAATAAAATGATGCCCCCCTGCAATAAAATGATGCCCCTAGCAAAAATATAATGACCCCAGCCCCCCTGCAATAAATGATTCCCCCAGTCCCACTGCAATGATGCTCCCAGCAATAAAATGATGCCCAGTCCCCCTGCAATAAAATGATGTCCCATCCCCACTACAATAAAATGATCCCCCATCCCCACTGCAATAAATGATGCCCCCAGCCCCACTGCAATAAAATTAAGCCCCCCTGCAATAAAATAATGCTCAGTCCCCCTGCAAAAAAATGATGCCCCAGCAATAAAATTATGCACCAGCTCCCGTGCAATAAAATGATGCCCCCAGCCCCCTGCAATAAAATTATGCCCCCAACAAAAATATGATTCTCCCATCACCCCTGCAATAAATGATGCACTCAGCAATAAAATGAAGCCCCCAGCCCCCCTGAAATAAAATGATGCCCCACTGCAATAAAATGATGCCCCAGCTCCACTGCAATAAAATGATGTCCCCAGCCCCACTGCAATAAAATGATACCCCCCAGCCCCACTGCAATAAAATGATACCCCCAGCCCCACTGCAATAAAATGATGCCCCCAGCCCCACTGCAATAAATTATGCCCCATCAATAAAATGAAACCCCCCTGCAATAAAATTATGCCCCCTGCAAAAAAAAAGCCCTACAGGCCCCCTTGCAAAAAAATGATGCCCCCAGCACAAAAATGATGCCCCAGCACAAAAATGATGCCCCAGCAATAAAATGATGTCCCATCTCTCCTGCAATAAAATTACGCCCCCCATAAAAATATGATGCCCCCAGCAATAAAATTATGTCCCCAGCCCCCCAGCAATAAAATTAATCTTCCCTGCAATAAAATGATGCCTCAGCCCTCCTTAAATTGCCCCAGCCCTCTGCAATAAAATGAAGCCCAGTCCCCCTGCAATAAAATTATGCCCTAGCCCCCTGCAATAAAATTATGCCCCAGCCCCTGCAATAAAATTATGCCCCCAGCCCCCCTGCAAAAAAATTATGCCCCCAGCAAAAATATGATTCCCCCAGCCCCACTGCAATGATACCCCAGCAATAACATTAAACCCCCAGCCCCCTGCAATAAAATGATGCCCCAGCCCCACTGCAATAAAATGAAGCCCCCAGCAATAAAATGAAGCCCAGTCCCCATGTAAAAAGATGCCCCCTGCAAAAAAATGATGCCCCAGCAATAAAATTATGCCCCAGCTCCCCTGCAATAAAATGATGCCCCCAACAAAAATATGATGCCCCCAAGCCCCCCTGAAATAAATGATGCACCCAGCAATAAAATGAAGCCCCCAGCCCCCTGCAATAAAATGATGCCCCAGCCCCACTGCAATAAATGATGCCCAGTCCCTCTGTAATAAAATGATGCCCCCTGCAATAAAAATATGCCCCCAGCCCCCTGCAAAAAAATGATGCCCCCAGCAATAAAATGATGCCCCATCTCCCCTGCAATAAAAGGATGCCCCTGCAATAAAATGATGCCCACAACAAAAATATGATGCCCCCAGCAATAACATTAAACCCCCAGCCCCCTGCAATAAAATGATGCCCCAGCCCCACTGCAATAAAATGAAGCCCCCAGCAATAAAATGAAGCCCAGTCCCCATGTAAAAAGATGCCCCCTGCAAAAAAATGATGCCCCAGCAATAAAATTATGCCCCAGCTCCCCTGCAATAAAATGATGCCCCCAACAAAAATATGATGCCCCCAAGCCCCCCTGAAATAAATGATGCACCCAGCAATAAAATGAAGCCCCCAGCCCCCTGCAATAAAATGATGCCCCAGCCCCACTGCAATAAATGATGCCCAGTCCCTCTGTAATAAAATGATGCCCCCTGCAATAAAAATATGCCCCCAGCCCCCTGCAAAAAAATGATGCCCCCAGCAATAAAATGATGCCCCATCTCCCCTGCAATAAAAGGATGCCCCTGCAATAAAATGATGCCCACAACAAAAATATGATGCCCCCAGCAATAAAATTATGCCCCCAGCCCCCCAGCAATAAAATAAATCCCCCCTGCAATAAAATGATGCCCCATCCCCCTTCAATTGCCCCAGCAATAAAATGATGCCCCAGTCCCCTTCAATTGCCCCGAGTCCCCTGCAATAAAATGATGCCCCAGCCCCCTTCAATTGCCCCCAGCCCCCTGAAATAAAATGCTGCCCCCATGGACCACTGCCAGCTCAAAATGAACTTTAAATTTACACACACATGGAGTCTTGGACAGAAATGACTGTGTGTGAAGGAGTGTACAGCCTAGGAGGGAAAATGGGAAAAGTTTCATAGCTCTCAGTCTGCAGCTGCTTACCATGATTCATGATGGGATGATGAATATGCACCAGCCAGCCCTGGCTCTGACTACTCCTTGGTCCGTTGGTCCCACACTCGTCTCCCACTCTCTCTAGTCTCTGATGCTGCCTGCAGCCTGCGAGTGCAACACCCACTCTCTCTCTGCTGCTCATCCTCCTCCCTCCCACCCGACCGTCACGGCTCGCTGCTTCGATCCTCCACTGCTGACACATTGCGCCAATTTTTTTTTTTTAAATGGTGCCAAAAAAAGTTTAAAAAATAAATAAAAAATGATTGCACTGGCGTGCGGGGCCCCCTAAGCGTGGGGTCCAAGGTGGCCGCCTCGCTCGCCATACCCAAAGGCCGGCCCTGGCAGACACATCAGCTATAGAAAGTAAATAACCTGCTTGTAAAAAAGCCCTTCTGTGAAAAAACTCTAACTCTCTCTCTAGAGGGTCTTTAAAAGAAGTTTGCTTAGTTAAAAGGAAATAGCCCCATCAACCTTAGGAACTGTTTTCCATAACTCAGTATTAGGAGCTGGTAAAAGGATATAACTTCTTAAACCTTGCAGAAGAGTTAAATTAATTTCCAGATTAAGAATATTCCTTAGAAATCATGTCAGAGACAGCATCAGGAATAGGAAAAACATCAGGAAGTTTACCAACAGTCTTAAAAAGTGAATTTAAACCATTAAAAGTTTTGTCATCAGAAGCTTTAGGATTTTTAACCCCTAAAGTAATTAAGACCTCATTTTAAAAAGAACGAATACGTTCAACTTTAAATAAACAAGAAGAAATATCAGGCTTAACATTAGATGAAGATTCCTCGTCAGCAGAAGAAACTTCACCCTCTTAAGACATAACAGTATCCCTGGCCCCAAGGCACATAGTAGTGGTAGAAGGAGAAACTTGTACTGATCTTAAACGCTTGTTTGCAGACGGGAGAGCAGCCATAGCTTCAGATACTGCTGCTGTAATTAACTTTCTGATTGCATTAACAAATTTAAACACAGAGTCACATAAATGAGCCAGAAATAGGAACACAATCAAAAGGCTCGATTAGAACATTAAATAATGAATAAAGCACTATAACCCCCTAAAATATGTTCTTGAGGAATGGAAAAACCTACCACCTCATAAGTAGCATAAGTAATAATGCACGCAAAACCAAACTGTCAAAAAAGAGACATAAGGAATACAACATTCGACTTAGAAGAAAGCGCACAAAATCAATTGACCGCCATAAGGGGAACACGTGCTCCGAAACCTGACGTACGCAAAGCCGGTGAGGGTGTGCTAACCAGATGAGAAAAACTAATGACAGAAAAAAATACCCATAATAGTAACCTATGGAGTGTGCGTTAACTCGAATGACCCTAACCCAACGTTCGCAAAAATAAAATATTTAATAGAAAATCTGGTCCACTTTGATTGTTCACAAAGGACTTTTAGAATTTGAATATGTTCATCATATTCTTTTAATGTAATTATAATTAATATCAGTTTTAATATTCGTCTCCCCTTCTCCCTCCTTGATATGTTATACACGCTCCCATATATTGTATAAGTGGGCCAAATAAATGCATCTTTATTTATTTTTTAACACCATGAAATTATCAGGTAAAAGCATAAATTATATTTTGTTTAATAAAGAGTCCACGATCCATTACTCCTGGGAACTTATACCCAAGCTGTGGAGTGCACAAGCAATCTAGTATTATACAATTCCAATTAGATTGGATTATTAGTATTTAGTGGCTTTTTAATGCAGAAAACACATATATAAATGCCCAGAAACAACTGCCTGAAGGATTTTCCAATCAAAACCTGCAGAAAAAACAAAAACATCAAAAGGAAGATCAAGTCGCTGCCTTGCAAATTTGATAAACATAAACAGAGGTCACATTTGTAAGGGCCCATTGTCAGGGTCTGTAAGTAACCTTAAATAAACTACAGATATATCATAGAATCTAATATTTCATTTAGCTAATAGCTACTATGAATTGATTTAACTGGAATGGGTGATATCAACCCCTCCCTTTTGCTCTCAACTACAGACTTGTAGAACAAAAGAAATAGACAGGACTTCTAAAGGAAAACAAACATTGGTCCCAAATTATAAGAGATAATGTCACATCTAAAGAGCCTTTGATCACGGTCTCAGAAGACTTATAACTTCTAATGAATTATTGTTGATAACCTTCCCAGATTGAAATCTCTAAATTAATTTAGCCAAAGAAATTCATTACTTAGATCACAGGAACCCCTGTAATGAACAGACGGTCCGTCTGTAAAAATAAGGGAATATACAAACTTACTCAGAGGATACAGCTGTTCTCATCCAAGTTTTAAATTGTCCCTGCTGAGACCTAATTCACATTCTCAGTTGAAAAGGCTGTTGGCTCAGATAAACAACACATTAGAAACTAGATCTAAGATAAAGGAATTGTGCTTAATTTTCATGTAGTTTAAGATACTCAAATTAATATATATATTCAGACAACATATTAAATATGAACACATGAATCTGGGAGATTGTCTATGCCTAAGAAGGGTAATATGGGAAGCTGAAAACCTAAGAATCCAGATTTCAACATGTCGTAACCTATGTATTTTTGAAAACATAGAAGTCTTAAGGATTCGAAGTTTGGACAAATCATATATATAGTTTTCAAACATTAAATATGTGCCTCAGACTATTAAATAATAGGTACAAATAAATGGATATGGAATTGTCTGTTTGTATAATATTAAATGTGAATGTCTGCTAAATGAAAAATATAAATAAATGTATAAGAATTACTTTGTATTATGAAAAATATATCATATCTAGTCTTGAAATGCTCAGGATGAGTGGTATGACGTGGTCCAATACACATGGAACATGTGACTTATTAATACTAGAAAATATAATACATTGTAAAAATATATATGAATCTATATTAAACTGTAGCAATATTTGATGGTAAAACTGCATTTCTGGTCTGCTGTCACCTATAGATCAGAGATGGTATTGCAGCCAAAAGATAAATGGCTACTCAGGGAGGAGTCTCCCAAATAACCAAGAAATGTTCAGCTCAAGGGGCCTATCACAAGACAAGAATCCATGGGGCGTTTCCAATTTCACCAATGATTAGAATAAAAAGGCATGGGGTATATCAGGTGATATAACCCCATGCAAGAGAGAAAAAAAGGACTACTCTTTGCTGCTGAATTTTTGACTGACAAACGGTTGCCTTGGAAGCCAGTCTCTCTAAAGTAAATCTGGGCCTAATTTTTATCCATCTTGCAAAAATACCTCTTTTAATTTATGAGGTGAAACCAGACTTATTGGAGAAACTATGGAAGCTGAAACATTGATTTGGTTATTTGGGTAAAGTATAAGAAACTGTTAAGTACAGTATATATAATATTTAAATCAAATGCATTCTAAGGAAATAGATTACAGCTGGTAAATTTAAAAGACCACAATTTGTATTTTAAGCTCATGTTCATAGTCCTGTGTAGTTTAACTAGTCATATTTAGTGCTAAGTAATTCATATTTCCAACTGTATATATATTTTAGAACTTGTCTTAATTGTAGCTAAAATAAGATTTATTTCAGCTCAGATAACTTGGCATAAAAATTGGCTGTTAAAGTATCTTGTTATATTGTTTAACTAGGCACTGTGAAAGTTAGCGATCCATACTCTGGTATTTCATTGTGGTATTTTAATGCAACTCATTGTGAATAAGGTATATTGTAAAGGTACATCTTTTATGATCTTTGTAAGGCTATTATAACAGTTTAAGTGTGTATCAATTGATTCATAATCTGGTTTCTATAAATATAATTCAATGTGTTTATAACTTTAATTTATCGTAAAAGAACTTAGGAATAAATATTGATTTTATTTGTTTTGTATATGCATTTTAATTGGGGGTTATTTTAAAGAATAATTATTGAATAAATTGTACTATAACCCGGCCATATACTGACAACATGAAGAATCAACTGAACTGGTAAAATGTGCAGTAATATAGTATGAATATATATAGTATGCATCAAAAGCTTCAATCAAGAGGCTAATGAAATGGCAGCAGCCTTCTGACTCTTTCTAGAGGACTGTCTAAAATCCTTAGTAGCCTGCAAATAGAACTCAAAAGCTCTGACCACATCCAAATTATGGAGAAGCCTCTCCTAAGAATTCTTTGGATTAGGACAAAAAGAGGGAACAATTTAGAGGGAACAACAATTTCACGATTGATATCATCAGAAGAAACCACCTTAGGCAAAAAATCAAAGTTAGTTCTCAAAACTGCCTTATCTTGGACAAAAGATGCCCCCCAGAATAATGGACTGATTTTTGATCCACCAGGAAAGGGATTGACTGGCTTGGGCATCTAGAAGAATATTCTGAGCCAACAGAGTGTAATCTTCAAACATAGTCCATAAAGTGGCAGCATATAACAAACTTCATTTATAAAAACATATCAGAAATAAAGTTGCAACATTTTGGGATTTCCCCCTTAATCATGCATGTAACAAAAAAGTAACACGACATAAATATATACAATACCACCACCAGAAGGCCCTAAATACAATTTTTAAATTGAAATCTTACTTTACCACATCAAAATGACTATATCTCAATAATTCTCACAAGATAAAAGGTACAAAAATATTTAAAAAATAACCATGCATCAACAGCCTGGTTTAAGAGCACTATCGGCTCTGATAACTAGGAATAACCAAGGCTTCTAGATAACCCCAACCCTACTTTGCTAGGCAACAGTCTGTAACCTTGACTGCCTTCTGCCTCAGCCAGAACCATTACCGTGAATAGCCAGAGATCATCGTCTTTGCCCCTGTGAGGTCCACTACTGTGTAAGGCATGAAACCACCAGTGCCATTTTGAAGGGGAAATACCTCACATGACTTACCGTGCCTGAATCTCTAGTGTCGCTGGGTTGATGGTGTTACTGCAGAAACAGCCCGTATCCCCCAAAAGCACTTCTTTCTGGACTGTCAATGTTGCAACGCCTAAGGAGAGGGGTAACGTAGAACCAGTGTGTACAGGCTCAAATATACCTGCATCCAAGTCTGGGCTGGTAGCTCCCACATACCCCCCCCCTTCTTTCCTTTGACACAGGTCACAGCAGAATAGGGTGGAGGATAAGAGGACCTGAGGCTGTGGACTTATGTGACTGCGTGAAAATACGCAGGTCCTCATATATTGCATTTTCTAACTAACTATCATCCCAGCTCAACGCAAACCAGGCACACCATCCCCCATCATTAATTGCAGCATTAACACTGCTCCACTACTTTCGCTTCAACAGTTTTTATTGGTCTTACTGGCCTTAAAGGGACAGTCTAGTATAAATTAAACTTTCATTATTCAGATAGGACTTGTAATTTTAATCAACTTTCCAATTTACTTTTATCATCAAATTTGCTTTTTTCTCTTGGTATTCTTAGTTGAAACTCTGCCTCTTATCACATGCTTTTTAAATCTCTTTTCAACACAAAGAGACAAGAAGTATACGTGGGCCATATAGATATCACTGTGTTCAGGCACATGGGGTTATTTAAGATTTAGCACAAAACAATGCTAAATTTAAGACAATAGGTAATAAACAGTCACAGTCATGTGATCAGGGGGCTGGAAGAAGGTTCTTAGATACAAGGTAATCACAGAAGTAAAAAGTAAATTAATATAACTGTGTTGGTTATGCAAAACTGGGGAATATGTAATAAAGGGATTATCTATCTTTTAAAACAATAACAATTCTATGGTAGACTGTCACTATAACGGTTTTGTGTTGTAAGCTTGGGTGCACAGAGGAAGCAGCCATTAGCAGGATATTCTACATTGGAAGTTTGGGCAAAGATAAGAAGCACAGAACAGCAAGTTTTATAAATTCCATCATCTGCTGGGTTGGCAAATAACTAATCTTGCACGCCCTGCACTGCTGGGGAAATTTATTGGTGGTAACACCTAGCTGCAAGGACTTGTGAAGCAATATTCCTGTGTCTCATGTGCAGCTCTATTGGAACTATGGACATTGTACTGTAAGCTTGAATGCAAATAGCACTGCAGAATCTGTTGGTACTCTACAAAAAACTGATTATTTTGCAACAAAATAAAGTGTGTCATTGCGAGAGAGTGCATACCAGAACCACAACTGGCCTTACAGAGAAGCATAGGGTACAGCATTACACCCCGCATGTCCACTCAATAAGCTAAAACTTAATATAAATCTAGAACAAACAGAACAGAATATCTAGCTTCTATATTTCCTAAGCTACTGTGTATGTGAAGTACCGATACTGCATATTCAATACTACAGGCGACCTCTAGTGGCTGCAGCTTCCTATTGCAGTTATCTGTGAAGTAATGATATTGCAACTCATGTACTGGTAGTGATACCTAGTGTTTAGAATACCTTATCGCAACTGAGTTTCTGCTCCAACAGCACTTTTGCACCATCTCAACTTCTATTGTTCAAAATTTTCAAGTGTACATTTGTGGCATTCACTATCATTTCTTATAAAGGTGGATAAATACTTTAAGAGTTTACCTACCACATCAGAAGTGAAAATGAGCTCCAAAACCAGACGAGTAGAAAAAAGCAATGCCACCTGGTAGATGTGCATGCATTGCAGAGAATCCTTCATCACCTAAAACAGCCACATCTTCTTTAAGCTTTACTCTTCCAGGAGCTCAAAGCTTTCTTTCATCCTATGATGGAGTCCCATCTGGCAGGCATAGACACCCTCACTACGGAAATTCATCAATACTCCAGCAGGCTCACTCAGGCGGAACAAAGAATCTCTGCATCCAACTCCATCAGCCATTTGTTGAGACAAAATTTGTATCTTCAAGAGAAGGTGGATGATCTTTAAAATCGAAGCAGGCTCAACAATGTTAGAGTAGTTGGAGTACCAGAGACCATCATAAACAAAGATCTAATGGAATTCACAGCCCTGACTCTCTCTAGGCTCCTTGGTATGAACCCTGACCGCTGGACATTGAAATAGTTCATCAGATTGGGCCTGACATAGGACTCAAACCTCTTCCACTAAACCTCGACAAATGATTTTCAAATGACTAAATTACCAAGAGAAGCTATACCTATTGAGAGCTTATAGAACACGTAAATCTGAGATTCTTTACAAAGAACATAAGTTGATATTTCAGGACTTTTCTACTGAAATCATCAAATTTAGAAAAGATTTTGCACGTCTATGCTTTAAGCTTTATGAACAGGGTAGACAAGTAGCCCCAGGAAAATTAAGA